>NC_081183.1:115382647-115719413 GCF_029867415.1 Vicia villosa | reverse complement strand
AGGTTGAAGACGACCACGCGTCCAAGCGTGGTTCGTCTGACTTTTCAGCGCGCCAAGGTGGCCCTTCCCTCAAATCTTATTCGCTGGTCAATCCAGCGTGGGCCCCTGCAAAGACTTTGAATCCCCTTGGATCCAGTGTACACCATCATACCATGCACCTACAAATCTGTGCCCTTGGATCAATCTCAAAGCCAATCCAACGCCTCACACATGCAAGCTCACCATGCTCCTTCATTAATTGCCACACCAGATCAGTATCCTTATATTTTTAATTTTATTTTCTATTTTTATTTTAGTTTCTTTGATAAATTAATTAAAAATAGTTAAAAACTTCCAAAAATTCCACAAAAAATATTTTAAACTTCTAAAATAATATATTATTTTATGAAACAAAAATATTTTATTTTTCTTCAAAATTTCAATATTTTTCATAATTAATTAGTATGTATTTGTATATTTGCTTATTAATTATTTTAATTAGTCAAAAAATCATAAAAAAAAATTGTTCTTTGTGTTAAATATTGTTTATATATCATAAACTAATTTTGTACATATTTAGGATAATTTTCTCTTTAAGTTTTAATTATTTGTGTAATTATTTGCATAATTATGTTTTGATTAACTTAAAATATCCAAAAACAAATTTCAAAAATTCCAAAAAAATTAGTTTTGTTCTAAAATCAATTAACAAACATTTTGTACATATTTTTAAACTTATTTGCTAGGTTTAATCATATTTCCATCTTTTCTTTATTTTAAATTAATTAATAATGCATTAATTATATTTAAAATAAATCACAAAAATACAAAAATATGCCTTTTATTTCTTGCAATTTAAAATTCCTAGATAAATGTATAGGATGTCAAATTCATGTAAATAGGCTAGTTTACATTTCCCGCACAATCGATGTAATAGCGTAGATTTACTTTCTGCACTTTACATTTCCGCATTTTAATTTCCAGCACCCATATAAACTGCGTGTATGTCAAAGATAAAACTGAACCGTCAGATCACTAACTTCAAAGATAAATATCTGAATTCAATCACAATCACATTTGCACCTCCTAGGGTAACCCCTTTTCACTCTTTTCAAAATCAAAGTTACATTTCTACTGTTTCGAGTACAAAATCGAACCTTTTGTTTATATCCGACGAATGGATAGATTTTTAAAGGGAACAAGGATAAAGACCTCCTAACTCAGGGTAGACCTCCTAGTTTGCTTGCTCAAAATCAAAACAAACAAAATTCTCATACACTGTTGTTTTTTAAAACGAATTTTCCAAAAGACAATATTTTGTATACATCCAAACACGGATCATTACAAAATTAACGATCTTTTCAAAACATCTTTCGAAAGATAAACAAGCATTTGTATATATCCGCACAAGGATCATTACAAATTCTATTTGCAAAGGTATTTCAAAAACACAGGTAAAGCATTCCGAATCAATTGAAAAGTAAAGCAAATGAGCTAAGCAAACTAAAGAGCCCATGGATAACCATGGATACAAAGGGTGCTAACACCTTCCCTTTGTATAACCTACCCCCTTACCCAGAATCTCTCAAAGGTCTTTTTTCTGTTTCTTTTATAAACCTTTCCTTCATTGGATAAAATAAAAGGTCGGTGGCGACTCTGTAAACTTTTTCAAAAGTGACGCGAAAGCGTCCGATCGACAAAAAAGAGTCAGTTCACGTATCCCACCCACGGAGGGGTATGGCCCGAAAGGACGGTCCACAGAAACCAATCAAATCTCTTTAAATAGATAAAATATTTTATCATTAGGTTAAGCGTTATATTAGATTGCATAATATTCTCCAAATATTCAACATCTGTAACAACCTAACCAGAATCCAAAAGTCCAACTTAACACTTAGTCATGATGTCAGATGATATTTGCATAAGACATCTTGTTCGAAATGTTATACAATATGTAGTAAATAAAGCATCTTGTTTAACATATATCTTATGCAACATTGAAACATTCTATATAACATGTTGTTGTTTATTTTGTTTTACTAAAATTAATGCCAACCATACAAACAGAAAATCTACAATCTCCCCTTTTGGCAAATTTGGGCTAAAACAAATTTAAATATTACATTCAGTTTTCAGCAACATAAACAACAGAAATACTTTGGAATATAAAATATTGGATATAAAAATAGAACTAATTCAATTTATTATGGACCTAATAATTTTGCGGTAGGAATTTACCATGATGCCCCTAAATGCTTTGGAGCTGACTACTATGCAAAACGAAATATACAATATGGATATTCTCTTCAATTTGGAGGACCGAGTGGCAGTTGTAATTGATAATTTATATTTTAAATAAATTAAAGGTGTAATATCATCATATATTAAAAATTGATGATTTATATTTTAAATAATAATTATCTGACTTAAATGCACTTTTGATCCTTCAATTCTAATTATTTGAAGTTTTTAGTCCCTCTTTAAAAAAATCAGCTTTTTCATCCTCAAATTTAGCATTTCTTACATTTATTTTGGTCCTCTTCAAAATTGATTAGTTGGCACTTTTTTGTATGATGTAGCCTTGACTTGGTAGAGCTTATGTGGCGTCATATCATACAAATTTTCCATTTCATATATTCAAAAAGCAAACATTAATTTTATACTATTATTAAATTATAATATAAATTTAAAAATTAATTTTAAAGTAATTATTTTTCGAAATAATAAACAATAATTTAATTAATAACTTGTTTTTATAGAAATTCAAATAATTAATTAATTAATTATGTATAATTTTGGGTGTCAGTGTATTGGGGGTCTGGGATATTTGAGGGAATATTATATGTTGTAACAATTTTCACATAGTGTTATTCTCTGGTTGTCTATTGACAACGACCGTGATTTTTTCTCCGATTTTGGAGTTTCCACGTTATGCTCTTGTGTTGTGATTGTGCTCCTTTTTTTCTCTATGTTTTATTTTTCCAAACATATTAAACCATGACATTATTCCCAAGGGCCTTACTGTAATAAATAATATAACCAGGGACTTAATGTAATTGCAGACCTGGCACAACTGGTTAGGTAACAACGATTTTAACATTGTGTGAGAGAGTTCAATCTTGATAGATTATAATTTTATTTTGTATTGTTTATCGTGAAATTCGGTAAACAAGCGCTAGTCTTCAAAAAGGTTACTTGTATGATCGGCTAAATGATCCTAGGACATATGTCCACAAAGTTTCTAATGTTTGTATGTATTTTGCATAAAAGGATGAAGATTTTGGCGTAGACGAAATCTTTAAGATAAAATGAAAAGATAAAAAAATGTGTATGCAAAAAATATAAAGGTTTCGACAGAAAGTAAAATGTAGAAAATAATTTAATGTAAAAGACTTTGTATTAATAAAAAATGATGGTTACATACATACATTGCACTCTCCTAGACTCTTTTCTTACTTCGCTCGGGTAATTTGAGTATATTGAATTTTTTGCAGTAATTTCAATACACGAAATATAACACTAGAAATTTCTATTTATACCAAAATTTAAATAATTGTAACGAACGTTCCTTTCTCCAGAACTTATGCATAAAACCATTTCCAAAACATCACAACAGTATAAGGCTTAAAACTAGCTTTCCAACGCATTTGGCCGCGTCTCATTCTTAGTTACAAAACTCAAGATACACTATTTTTCAGTTCTACAAGAATTTCTAGGCTAATTGCTTGTGGTAATCGATCACCAGTCCTCAGAACAGACTTAGAACCCAATTTTATGCTGGTAATAAATTACCAATATGTGATAACCGATTACCAATATGTGGTAGTCGATTACCACAGTGGCTAAACAGAAAAATGCTCATAAATTTTCTACATATAAATCATTTCCAAACCATCTCACATCAATCCTAACCACACATACAACATGAATTGCACAATCAAAGACATAGTATGGTTAGAACTCAAACATGCAATAAGTTATCAACACAATCACACAACAATTCAAGCATCCATCACAAGCTCTACCCCAATGCCTCATGCCTTAACCTAAAAATGTGCTACGTTCCCCAATTAAAAACCTACTATAACTCATCTCTAGTTGATGGATTCTGAAATTGGAGGAGAAAGGTGGAAAGATTGATGATCAAAGCTTTTACTAGTGCTCCTCTCTTCAAGAAGTCCCCAATTTCTACGTAAATTTATATTTTATGAGACTTTTAGCAATATTTTATTTGCCTTTGTAAGTAGTTTAATGTGTAATGTTTAAATTGTTTTCAATATATAAAGTTGTGGAGAGAAGCATTATGTTGACCGGACTTAGAAAAAGTCCAAATTTTATACCTCTTTGATTAATGTATTATTTGTAACATTCATTTATCTATAATTGTATGTTTTTTCTTTGTATTATTTATCAATATATAAAATAAATTTGTAGACAAGAAAACAATCAGTAAGATACAAATGTGGTTATTATGTCATGAAATACATGATAAACATCATCTCTGCAAGCATTGTTGATTCTTGTGAGCAAGTAATATATTTACAATAACATATTATTGATTTATACTATATAAAAGTTTGTTATTATTTTAAATCAGGTGATTTTAACATTTCTTTCAAATTTACATAGATGTTTAACGACACTGCACCATGTACACCAAAAAAATTTAAAGACGTTCGTACATGTTAGACATCTTGCTTCAATGAAATTTATAGGAATTAAAAGGAAAATCTGGTATATATGAAAAATTTAAAAATAATAAAGAAATTCACCTCGCTTGTATCAGCCAACTGTGGTGAAATGTATCGCGCCAAATGGTGTATACGCATGGTTTGACTGGGAATTCAACACGTGACCTGATCACATTTTATTATGGTTGATTTTCATGACTGGTGAAACGTGATGCACTATCTAGTTTCTCATTATAGCCACTCGCCTGTAATAGAAAATAACATACTTACTATCACACCTATTGTGAAATCATTATTCCAACCGTGATAAAATGTACTTTCACTATTAAAAAATTTGCTTTTAGTGACCGGAAATTTTCGGTCACTGTAGTGACCGAATTAGCCACCAAAGTTTGATATTCACGAGCAAATTTTAAGAGGTCACTAAAATAAATCAGCCACCGATTTAGAGACCAACATTTTATGACCGAAACTTCGGTCACTATAGTGACCGAATTAGCCACCAAAATATGATATTCATGAGCCAATTTTAAGTGCTCACTAAATCGGTCGCAAAAAATATTTTTATATACAATTTAATTTTTATATATAAATTAGAGACCAAATTTCGATCACTAATATTTTTTATTTTCTTTTTCTATTTTTAATACTCTTTATTTGTTACTATTTCCTTTCCATTTTTTTAAAGATTTTAATTTTCTTTCGATTTTTAATATTTACTAAAATTTTCAATTTTTTTATTGTTTTAATATATTTATATAAAACTATATGTATAAATATTTAAATATAAAATATTACAATAGTTGTTAATCGGTGTAGTGGCAAATTCTTATTAAAATACATGGAGTTCACAACTTTAAATTTTATTTTATGAAAAAGAACACTAAAATCAGTCTCTAAAATCAATCACTAATTCAGTCTCTAAATTTCGGTCACTAAATTTGTCGCAAAAGCTTAGCGACTAGCTCTTTTTCAACCGAAAAGTAATGGTCGCTAAATCCGGGCTTTGGAAAATAGGAAGGATTTGGTGGAAAAAAAAGGTTTTGGGTAGGAGGGTTTTGGAGGATTTAATTTTATTTTTAATATCAAAAACCTTATAAAATGGGGGAACTCAAAAATTATATTGAAGGAAGGTTTTGAAGGACTTACATAAATTTTCCAAATATATTTTAGGTTGTTATAGTATTCTAAAAATTAAAAATTTAGTAATGATAATGACTCTTTTATCATTCTAAACAAAATCATTTTTTTGTTAAATGTCAAATATTTTTTTATATTTTTTTAAAATTTTGCTTTTAGAAGTCTTCCCTTCCCTCCCCTCCAAACTCGCAAACAAAATCTAAATGTTTTAGTGACCGATTTTTAAAGTTTTTCGGTCTCTTTAATTCAGTCACTAAAAGCGAATTTTCTAGTAGTGTTTTATAGTAGTAAATTTCTCATTAATAATTTGATTTTTGTTAACTTGATAAAAACTTTAAAAAATATGATATTTAATAAAGAACAAAATTTTCTCTCAAAATGTGTTTATACCAACACTTTTATAACACGACAAGAAAAAACAAGCCAAATTAAATCCATGTTTCTAGAATGCCGAGATTGGTAACAATAAGATGAAATTATAATTGAGAGCCCATACTAGTCTATTTTGGTGAGGGTCACACTACAAACCTAATAGTACTAGATTCAGTGTGGTCTTTTTTTGTCAGTTTGTAAACAAAAGTCTCGAGGCTGTGCATTTAAAGTCATGCATGTTACTCTTACTAGTTTCTTATGACAAATTATTCCTTTCAAGGTCCTTCTTGTCTCTTATAGAAGTAACATTAGGTTCCATTGTTTTTTTACGCATACCAACATGTTCGTTTTCCTATATTATGTGGACCCTCGATATCATTTTTAGATACAATTTAATTTGGTTGTTGCTGCAAAATTGATTCGGTTGCATGGTGTTGTTGCAGATTGAAAAACTGTATTCTAACTCAAGTTAAAATTAGTGTTTATCCTATGAGTTGTATTAAGGCCTAATAATTTTGTTATATGATACAACTAGTAAAGCATCCGTACAAGAGTTTAATAAATATAATATAAGAATATATTTTACTTTATTATAAATTAGTAGGATATCCGTACATTTGCATGAATATAGATCTGTGACTAATTATTATTAATAGAGTTAAATTGAATTAAGTTAAACATTATAATAAAAATATGTAAATAGGAAAAACAAAATTGTTGTAAAAAAAAAATACTTTTAAAAAAAAAAAGACATGTTTTTAAAAGAAAAATAAAATTGTTTTATCAAAATTATTTTACATTAATAATATATATTTTAATTTTTCATAAATTAAATTTATGGTTCACACGGATTTAAATATGGTTACACGTAGTTCACACGGTATTGGTGTGTTATCAGTACATTCGCACGAGTACTGATGTGGTACGCACACTATTATTTTCAAATGTAATAAAAATAAGAAAAGTAAAATTGTTTTACCTAAAAAGTTTATTATTTTTATAAGAAAGACATATATTTAAAATAAAAACAAAATTGTTTTATATCAATAATATATATTTCAAATTTTCATATATTATCTTAAAAAGTATTGTATCTTAAATTAAAAAAATGTCAAAACAAAAATATTAGTAATATAAATAATAAAAAAAACAGATTTTTTCCGTGATTGGATTCATACATTATTTTAAATATATTTATTTTTATTTTCCTTAATTGTATAAAAAATAACATGTGGGCTCACACGAATTCTGGTATGGTTATCCTTGCGTTCATACGGTACCTGGTGTGTATTTCGTGCGTTCGCATGGGAACTGATGTGGTACGCACGCTTTTGTTTTCAAAATATAATAAAAATGTAAATAAGAAAAACAATATTTTTCTATCCAATTTTTTATTTTTTTTTGTAAAACTACATATTTTTAAAATAAAAATAAAATTTTATTACCGAAATTATTTTACATAAATAATATATATTTCAAATTTTGATATATTAACTTAATAAATATTGTATCTTAAATTTAAACAAATCAAAATAATAACATTGATAACATAAATAGTTAAAAAAATAATATATTTTTCTCGTGTTTGAATTCATACATTATTAAAAATATTTTTTATTTTCTTTAATTATACAAAAAATGTGATAACCTGTGGATTCGTAGAAATTCGGATCTGGACACCTGCACGTCCGTACAGGTACTTACCCAACGTGCGATACTTACCCACTGCACGCATATATTTTTAAATTGTATAAAAAATTTAATAACATGTGAGTTTGCACGAATTTTGATATTAATACCTGTTCGTTTGTACTGATACTGGTGTGTTAATTCTATTATTATAAAATTCACACAATTAGTAAAATAAAATTATATATATATATATATATATATATATATATATATTATAACATTTTTGTTTTGATGATTATAAAATAATTATGAATTGTAAAAAAATAACACATTTATCTCGTGATACATTTAAGTATATTTATTTTTATATTTCAAAAGAAGAGAAAACTATGTTTGTTTAGTAAAAATTTAAAAAAGATAATAAATAACCGATATTTTTTTCTCTAGTCCAAGTTAAATTTTTGTGTATATTTTTTTTTTTACATGACCTTTAGTTGTAACATGCAATTTTAATATATATATATATATATATATATATATATATATATATATATATATATATATATATATATATATATATATATATATATATATATATATATATATATATATATATATTAAATGACAAAAGATCAACTTATTTTATATTTGTCAAAATGTATTGATATTTTACACAAAAATTTATAATTTATAATATTTACAGAATTATTTAATGTTAATTTTATTTTTTAAATAGTAGAAAATATTGTTGAAGTAATTAATTCAATTAATGACATTTAATATTTTTTTCTTTTTAGTTTTTTTTCCGTCAGAAGATTAAAATATTTTTCTCCGTATCTCATATATCTTATAAAATTAAGGATAGATTTGTAATTTTTCTTCTATTTATATATTATTTTATTTTTTTCTACCGTAAAACTTATTTCCACTATTATAACTTCTCCACACTATTATCGACCACTAAACCATTTTTTTACATCTCACTAACTCTATCTAAAACCTTATTCTCTTCCACATACTATTATTTAATTGATTTATGAAAAAAATAAAAAAAAATATAATAAAGTAATGAAATCTTATTCTCATAACAATTTATTATTTTCTGTTAACAATAAATTAATAAGATTAGTCATTGATTTATTTTAATTTAATTAATTAATTTAAGTTATATTTAATTTAACATCATTTATATTAAATAGTATTAATAATTAAATCATAACTAAATAAAAAAAATAACTTTTCATTAGTATAAAATTTAAATAAAGAAAAAAAACTTCCTATTAAAAAATGTCTTTTAACCCACGTTTATATATTCTAAACGTGTCTAATGCCCTTGCATCGTGATATTACATCAGCGCATCATATCATAATATTATTTAATATTTTTTATTTTTTTAATTTGTTATATATTTTAAATTTATTTTAAATACTTCTCTATTATATTTTAGTATAGATTTTAAATACTTCTCTATTATAAATGGAATAATTATATATGAAATTAAGATATTTTTCAATTTTTTTATTTCACATATTTGTAATTTTATAGCATTCCAAATTATACTAATCTTTAAAATAATTTTGAAGTTTTTTCTCCTTCATCATTGTTGATGCGTTTTCTTTTTAGTTTTTGAAGATGTATAATTTTATGAATGGAATTGATAAATTACATATAATATTATAATATTCTTTAATAATTCTATTAATATATTGTATTATTTAAGTTGTTTTTAAAATATTTTTAACTTTTATACTTTATCAATTTATTATTCTTTTCTTCTTTTATTGTTTATTTCTATTTTATTAATTTATTATATTTTTTCTTACTTATTTTTTCTTCTTACTTATTCCATCAAAACCAAAACCAAGTGTGTACCTGTTTATCTTGATCTCATATTAGTAAAGTACATCAGTAGTAAACAATAAAAATAAAATTTTATTGAATTGCTAAATTATTCAAGGATTTTCCTGTAATATCAGCACTGGTTAGGTACAATATTTGCAATAGGTGAGTTTAAATTCATTTCTGGTTTGAAGAACATATACTCTTACCAAATACTCCACCCAAATCCGCCACAAAGATATGATGCGAGAAAATAATTGATGAAGCCGACAGGAAAATTGATCCAAGTACGCTGAGAATCATAATGCTCGAAAAGCAAATACAACATAAAGGATATGTCACCGTTGCAACCAAACTTTCACTTTCTCTCTATCACCTAAAGAATAATAAATTTACTGCAAATAGAATTTAACATTAGAAATTTAAGGAGAGTCAAAACCAAATATAAACAAAAACCAAAACACGGATCAAATATTGCTCATCGAAAAGAAATCTGTAATATTTGATAGAAATGTCATTGAAGATGTTGAGTTCGAATAGTTTTGATTTAGCGTTATGTATAGGATAGAGGGTTGAGTTTGGGAATTTACATCACATGAAGCGAAGGGTAAATTAGTATTTTCCAAAACATCTTATCTTCTTATATGGTAGATAATTAAAAAAATTATAATTGATATTATGTATAAAATATTGAGATCAGTGTTGCTTAAATATTAAGTCATATATTCGTCCGTTCGCACGGTGTCATACCCTAATTTTTGACCCCCCTGAGATGACATATCTTCAGGATTTTCATCAAGTCAAAGTAAGTACCCAGGGCAGTCTGGCATTCAATCGAGGGTGTTCAAAGACAAGAAAACTCAGGCAAAGGATCAATCAATAGAGGGATTAGTCTCTAATACAATCATAAGACTCAAAAGCCTCATTATTACACCTATGATTGATTAAGACACTCAGTCATCTAAGTACAGGATTACTCAGATCAACAGACTAGGGTTTGGAGCCTATCAAGGACTAAAATCAGGGATCACCTTTGGGAAACCTTAAAAAGCCCCAGGAAACCATTCAAAGACATTAATCATCTTCAAATAACTCTTATGACAAGATCCACTGGACATTACACCTCAATTCAAAGTCTACACTCATCATTGTCCTCTGGTCGACAATTAGGGTTTTTGACCTAATTCACCAAGATAGTTGACTTTTAATCAGGGCATGGATCCAAAACTCAAGACATGATTCAAGAATCTCTACTACCTCAATATAATCCATTTACATCATTCATTTGAGGAGAAGATCTTGTTTCTACACAAAAGCCCAAAAATTCACTTTGTCAGGAAAAGTCAACTGTGTGGGATCATCATTGACTTTTAAGGTTTTTGGTCAAAAAATGACTTTCAAAGATCAATATCATCAATATATGGATGTCAAAGTCATTTGACCAAAGAAATTCAAAGAAATTCATCAAGGAGCAAAAAGTCGGGAATTAGGGTTTTTGAGGGCATAGTGAGAACTCAAAATTTCACCTACACAACTCAAAAAACTTCCAACATGAAAGTTGTAGATCTTGCAAAATAAAACAACATCTCACATAAGAACTTTTTTCAAAAGATCAACCATTTAAGGGTTTTGAAAATTTTGAAGTTTTAGGTCATAAACACTTAGAAAATTTTCTAAGTGTTTTAACCTAGTTTTCATCCAACTTTGGGCTCATTTTTCACAAATTTCCCAAATGATTCTGAAGAAGACATAAACTAATGATTTGAAGTAGATGTTTAGGGCTTTCCAAATTGTGTTCAACCTTCTCCAAATTCAATTTGAGCTAAGAGTTATGCTTGTTCAAAGTTGGCCTCATGAAGTAAAATTATAGGTCATGCATCATTTTTGAACTTTGAAATTTTGTGCACATGACCTCAATTATGGATGCTACACGACCCATAACATATCTGAAACAATGCCATGCATTCATTTTCACCATGCCATAAGGATTGAAGAAGATTCTAAAAACAAGAACATGTGATTATGTAATGATTACATTTGTGAATTTATGGCAAATTGATGAATCACCCAAGGAATCTTCTCACCAACCAATTAGAGCTCATTTCTGGCTCAGAATTGTCCCCTAAGATCAAGCAAAATCGAGGGCTAGGGGATTGATCAAATGGAATCAAAATTCTCATCATTGCATAAGAGATATTTGCAAACTTCCTTCATGCTTAAGAAACCAAACTTCTTTCATTAAGCAAGCTCACTCTTCTGCAACTATACTGAACCGATTGCCTATAAATAGAGGCCTCATTCTCATTCAAAAAACACACCAAAGCAACAGAATTCTTGCTTTCTCTTTTCTTTCTTCATACTTAGTTTTTTCAAAGGTCCTTTGGCAAGAAGACTCGGATTCTTCAAACCAAAGCTCTCTCTTTGAAAATAAGTATTCAAACACATTGAGGGAGGCATTTGGAGGTGATCCAAACCTCTGGAACACTGCTGGGCGTGGAGAGTCATCATCTCCACCTCTCATTTGGAGCACTTGCAGTTGGAGGACCACAGAACAATTCAGGAGGTTTCAAGCCAAGCCAATCATCCAGGCACACTCCTCAGGTCATAGTGAAGCTAACCAGATGGCTGCAGCTCATCTGTAACTCCAAATTCAACAACCTCCATGTTCACTTGAAGCTGAAATCGAGGGAGGTCCATAGAGCAATTCAGGAGGATTCAAGCTCCAATAAGCATTCAGTTAGCATCATTGAGTCTCAGGGAAGCTATTGAGATCATTCATCCAAGCCCAGGTGCTCTCTATCATCCTCACGACCTCCATTTTCAGAGGTAAGTTTCTGAACCTCACCTCTTTAATTTAAGCACTCTTTGTGATAAAGCTCGATTCTATCTTGTTCAGCATCATCAGAGGATTGAAAACCCTCTATCATCATTCATTTATCTTTCAGTATAGTCATTTAATTTGATTTTTAAAATTTAGGGTTCTTCACGATTTCTGGTAAATTAGTTAGATGTAGTTAATATAAATAGATATTAGTTACATATTTAGATTCGTGAGGAAATTTGGAGTGAAATTCATCTTTACATCATCACGTTTGGTTGAGAAACGAGTAAGTTCAGAAGTTCAAATCTGAAGAGCTTGAGGTTGAAGATGAAGATGGTGGGTGGCGCCATTTTTGGATTCTCAGGGGAGGGTTTAAAATATATTTAACTGAAAGCGTGTTTTAAACGAATACATCGTTTGCCCTAGTGGCCTCACATGCACTCTTAGTCTCCTCATGCCTCAAGTCTGGGGTTCGAATCCCCCTCGCCCCAGACTTTTTATTCCTTTTATTTTTTTCATGGTTTACACGTTTATCTGAGAATATAATGTGTTGGATGTGTATCACTATCACCATGCGCGCTGGCCCAGTGGTTTGGTTTTGGGTATGTGACCTAAAGGGCGTGAGTTCAAGCCTTGGTGGAGACATTCCTAATTTTTTATCACTTGTCACATCTATTTTCTTCACAACTTCACACAATTAATTCACCTATCAAATTAAATCATTTTCACTTCATTTTTCATACACCTATTATTTAATATATCTATTTTATGAATAGTCAAAAAAATCATAAAAATATTATTTATTTCATGAATTTTAATTAGGTTTAAAATAGTATGTTTTTAAGTGTTTTCTTAAATACTTTAAATATATATTGTCACTTTATTTTAACCTAATCACTTTGTAAATAATTTTATGATAAAACCCTAATTGTTTAGGTCTTAATTAGTTAAAAGTCTTTATTTTTACCTTAATTAAGTTGACTTTTGTCAATTTTCAAAACTGTTTTCAATCTCCGAATAAAACAAATGATTAGGGTTTTCAAACAACAAAACCTTGTATCATTCCAAATCATTTTTCAAATTGCTTTTACACCAGTACTGTAAAGTACTGGGCCTCTAATAGAGTGTAAGTCCCAAAAACCTTCTCTTCTTAGCTTGTTTTCAAAACTGTATTTTCAAAATCTTCTTTCTGTTTTCAAAACATTCTTCTGGTATTTGAAGGGCATTATTCCCGGTGAAACTCTTCAGATACCTATGTGACCTTTGTCCATCTTCACTTCTTCTGTTTTCAAAAACCATTAACTGTTTATCATATATATATTCAACTGTTATCAACAAAACAACAAAAATTATTGTTGAGGCTCTGTACATACTTCTTCAATGGCCTCCACTCCATCCAGGTTAGGCTTTACAAGCTTTCAATTTACAGTCTTTATTTAAATTACTGTCAAATATAAATTGTGCATATATTAGTTTAGAACTACGTTTGAGTATAAACCCTAGGACAGTTAAACTATATATATATTATAGGAATATGGCCTAGGATTGAGAATGTCTTCCCGGTGAAGGCTCTTTCCTAATTAGAGATCTGTAGTTCAAACCCCCAAGATGAATTATTCCCGGTGAAACATCTTGGTAAAAACCTTAGAATCCAAATAATAGGACACATCCACCCAAAGAGGAATTATTCCCGGTGAAACCTCTTACCCATTTGCTTAGAGCCAAAATAAGTTCAAAACTACATAGCTTTCTCTTGTGCTATAACAAGGACCCTCGATTAGCCTCCTCTTGGGCTTTGTACAAGGACCCACATGCTTCTTAAAAGCATTTCCAGCTTCCTCTTGAGCTTGTATACAAGGACCCATCAGGTTTCTTATAAACATAGGAACAGGTCTTTAGTCACCTTTTAGCCTACCCTGGTGAGTTTCTTCCAATTTAAACCAGACTTTAAACAAGCTAAGTTTGTCTCAATTCTGCATTGAGTACACCTTTTGGAATGAGAGACATGGACAGTCACTATCACCCTTATCTTCATCAATCTTCCTTAGCAGAGTCTAGGATCTATGTTTATTTTCTCCTCAGCATGTGTCAGCCTTCATCTTGGGCTTTAAACAAGAAGTCTCCATTAGATAATCTTTCTGCCATTCATGTTAACAAAATCCCTAGAAAGGGTTAGCTTCCACACATTCTTTCATTTTTAATATAAATCCCTGGAAAGGGTTAGCCTCCAAAGTCAATTATTAAATGTCAAAATAAATAAAGATTCATTTCTCTTAGGAGATAATTTCCCCAAAAGAGTCAAAACCCCTGGAAAGGGTCAGCCTCCAAAAAACATGATAAAGTCAGTCTTTTACCAAATAATTTCTCCAGCTGAGTCAAAATCCCTGGAAAGGGTTAGCTTCCAAAGAAAAACAGTCTTTCAATAAACAAAATCTCCTCAGTAGAGTCAAAACCAACAAAAACAGTTAGCCTCAACCTTGGGCTTCATACAAGGCACCCAAACAATAAAACTCCCCTGTCAAGAGTCAGCCTCAACCTTGGGCATTGTACAAGGCAGATAATAGAGTCTCCCCAGTGAGTTCTTCATCATTCAGTAGCCACAACCTTGGGCTTTGTACAAGGCAGATAAACCATATTTTCATGTGTCAAAGATTCCTAACACCTAGGATCTTTTCCCTATAGAGTCATCCATACTCAGTTTATTTAAGAGTCTGCCACAACCTTGGGCTTTGTACAAGGCAGAAAATAATGTTTTCCCTAGCTAGAGTTAGCCACAACCTTGGGCTTTGTACAAGGCACATAAAATAGAGTCATTCATTCAATTATCCTCAATAGTCAGCCACAACCTTGGGCTTTGTACAAGGCACATAAAATAGAGTCATTCATTCAATTATCCTCAATAGTCAGCCACAACCTTGGGCTTTGTACAAGGCACATAAAATAGAGTCATTCATTCAATTATCCTCAACAGTTAGCCACAACCTTGGGCTTTGTACAAGGCACATAAATAGAGTCTTCCTAAGTAGAGTCAGCCTCAATTCTGGGCTTTGTACAGAACACAAAAATACCCTGTAATTAATCCCCAGTGGAGTCATCTCCCAGAGTCAATAATATTAATTAATCAATCAAAAAGCCTCAAGCTTGGGCCTCATACAAGCCAGCTAAAGTCAAATCTTTTATACAGTAGATAGACATAGCTTATCTCTATAAAGAGATATTTTTACTACTCTACCACATTCAAACAAACAAACATTTCATTTCAATTTTAATCAAGTCTCCCATTTAGGATTTTGAAAGGCATGAGCTGGCAGTAAAACCCAGACATGTGGTAACTTTCCCTAATTTGGATGAGCAACTTTATTTCATTGAAGAGGCATTTGACTGGTATACTTGCACATACACAAGTAAGGTCCCCCTCTTGAATGAAATGAATTCAGTTATTCTGTCACTCTTTTAAATGTTTGTGGTAGAATAGTACGAATACCTCTCTGTAAAGATGATTTCATGTCTCTTTACTGTAAACAGAGATTTAATTCAAAGCTTCAACCTTGAGCTTCAAGCAAGGCACCAAAAACAAGTAATTTCCCTAGTTAGTTCCCCGAACTACATTAAGCTCTGACTTCCACTAGGGATATGTAGGCATGAGGTTCACAAGGAATCTCAGCGAGCTAATAAAATACCAAAAATAGTCAGTCTGTCTATCTGTCTGTCTTTCTTTAATCAATTCAATTCTCTCTCCTAACACAAAGGAGAAACTTTCCCAATCATTAGCAGCAAACACAATCACAATGACACAGAGAAGGTTCCTGTAGAGTACTACAGATATGTAGGGTGTTTAAACACTTCCCTATGTATAACCGACCCCCCGGACTCCAGAATTTCTAGTCTAGGTGAAATCCCCACACTTAGCAAACTCCTAGGGTTTAGTTGAGATCTTTTTTTCCCTTTCCTACTCGTAGGACAAATAAGAAAGTTCGTGTGATATCGTAGGAAGAACTGAAACAAAATTCATCCCACCACGGGCGCATTCTCCTTCCAAATTTCGCGTGAAGGGTTTAGCGTGCCGTCCTCCCAAGTGAAACGGGGAGGTAAAGAAAACGACCACC
The DNA here is from genome assembly GCF_029867415.1 of Vicia villosa. Taxonomy (NCBI): domain Eukaryota; kingdom Viridiplantae; phylum Streptophyta; class Magnoliopsida; order Fabales; family Fabaceae; genus Vicia; species Vicia villosa. The sequence continues at coordinate 115,702,832 of NC_081183.1, read as the reverse complement.
ACACACGGGTCGCACAAATCGTTATAAATAATATTAATATATATATATATATATATATATATATATATATATATATATATATAAGTTAAGTAGTCTAGATCCGTCGAAATATATATTTTAATAATCAAATAAAGGAAATAATTAAATAGTCATCTTGCAATACGTTCGTATTGGTCGCATATTGTCACTTTAAATAGTAAATAAATAAAATATGGTGATGGTTGAGAAAAGTTTATAAAATACATATAAATTAAAGAGTGAAGTCTCATTTTAGTCCCTCACAAAAACTATAAAGGTCCGATTAGTTCCTGAGAAAAAAAGTCCCTATTAAATCCCTTACAAAATTTAACCGAGTCATGTTAGTCCCTCAACTAACATTTTCTTAAAATAGATTTTTTTGTTACTTTTGAACCGTAACTGGACTGCTAATAAAGACTCATTTTAGTCCCTCACAAAAAAGGAAGAGTACAAATTAGTCTATAAGAAAAAAGTCTATATTTAATCCCTTACAGAATTTAATCAAACCATGTTAGTCCCTCTATTAGTATATTTTTTTAAATCAATTTTTTTTTAAATTGTGACTGGACTCCTATTTTACGACTGTTGAATTGAAATTATTTATGAAGGGATTGTAGATAATTCATCGCGATACCACGACGTTCTTTTCTTTGTTTGGTTTATTATCAGACTTATGAGTGGGTGACTATGGTTTTTGTTGTTATGTATTCTTGTATATTAGGTGTCGTTATTGTTTTAGTTGTTAATGATTTTTATGAAGGTTTAGTTTTGTTACTAAGGTGTTTTAGGATAATTTCTTCCTTTTGTAAATAATACTTGTGGATATTTAGGACTTTTTTTCTCAGGGACTAATCTGACCTCTACTGTTTTTGTGAGGGACTAAAATGGGACTTCACTCTAAATTAAATAGAATTAATAGTAAATATTAATTAATAAATAACTAAAATTAATTATATATTTAAATATATTTATATAATTAATATAATATAAAAGTTTGTGAAATATATTTTTATTTTTTTAGTAGATGTAAATAATATAATTATAAATTTATTAAATATTATTATGGTATTTTTTTTAATAGAATTAAAGGGTTACATATATTTTGTATATTGTTAATTTATACTCTTTCCATTTCAATATATAAGATAAAAAAATCACTTATTAAGAAATCAGAACATAATTATTAGTTTTAAAATAATGTTTTTCATGAAAATCAAATAAAGTAAATTTAATGCATTTTATAACTATTTGTGTGTAGTTAATATTTTTATTTGCAATTGAAACATATGCATTAAAGTATCATATTTAATTTATGAAAAAAAAATCAAATTCTAATCCTTTTTTAATCTTTATTAGGTGTGTTCGTGCGTCGGTTTGGTTTGGTTTTGAGAGAACCGATACTCAAACCGATCAAAATTAAATGAATTGGTTTGGATTGGATTTGCAAATTTTTACGATAAAGTTCAAACTGAACCGAACCGAAAAACAACGAGTTGGTTTGAGTTGGATTGATCGGGTAAATAAAAAAATGCAAAAATATTTTTAAAAAATAACTTATTTACGAAATTAAGTTTCCATAATAATATAAAAAATATAATATTAATAGTGTTCAATTGTAAATATTAGAATAGTAATTTTTTTCTAATATATTCAAAAATATCTAACATAAAAGTTTTTGAAAATATAAATAGTCACTTGAGTTAGTATGATAATGAATATGCTTGATACATTTATGCTCATTTACCACACTATACTAACAATTTTTTAATAACAATTTAAAATAGCATAACTTGTCTACATACGACATTTTATGTTTTCTTTCTCAAAGTTAAATGCTTGGTAGTAATTTTCATGATGATTGATTTGGGTTAAACTTGCCGGTAATAAATTAGAAATTCAATATCCAAATTAATTGTCATTGAATTTCATTGGTTTGATTTAATTATTGCCCTGAATTTGGTTTGGTTCGGATTTACCAAACAAATCCTAAACTTTACTATGAGTCATTGAGTTGTATTAAGGCAAGGCCTGATGTTATATGATACAATGGGTTGAAGTACCTACCTATTATATATTCTTCTTTATTAATAAACTATTGAATGCAGGTAAGGTTGTTATTTTAATATTTGACAAAAATACTTTCTACATCCAAATTCTATAGTTAATTCTTTTTAACAATAACTTAATAGCGGGTTTGATAATTACTTCCTGGATATTATTTATAAAAAAAATTATTTTTTAAATTTATTGAATAGTCAATATATTTAAACAGTATGATAAATTAAGTATATTAGTTATTCAACTAATTTAAAAACTTAATTTTTTCTTATGATATAATATTTAAAAAGTATTTTGTTTGTCAATGATAACTTTGTGGCCGATTACTATTTTTCAATTTTTTTTCTTTCCTAATGGACGTATAAATTTCATTTTTACATTATCATTCAGTTTAAAAATTATCTTAAACACCTACCTTTCTTTTAACACTATGATATCCTAAAGTTGTGTTGGGTACCTACTATTCATGCACTTATTAGATACCATGTCATTTATTTAAAATAATTTATTTTAAATTAAGATGAAAATTTTGAATAAATTTTATTTAAAGATGTTGAAAATCTACCAAAATCTATGATGAATTTCTATCAATCTTTTTTTCTTTTTGATTTATCAAAACTGGTTTAGTCCGGTTCGGGGGTCAGTTCTGGCATCAAGTGGTTCTAGTCTCCTCTCCATCACAGTTGCAGGAGATCGAATCTATGATGAACTACCAAGATTGTTATCACCACACGATAACAACGAAAAGAGAAAAGAAATTTAAAGAAGAAAAGAGATTAGGATTTCTGCAGAGTAACTCTCTACTCACAAACTGTGGAAAACTTTGTTATTCACTTGCAACTGCAAATTCTGTGAATACAACCTTTTGACTTGATTACAAAATAATGAGGGTTACTCCCTATTTATAAATTTACTTTTGACTTGATTACAAAATAATGAGGGTTACTCCCTATTTATAAATTTAGGTTAGCTTGCTTCCTAAGTCAAAGCCCAAAACTATAATAGCCCAAAATATATGTTTTGGAACTAAATCAAATTCAATCTATTTTAAATCTAAATTAAATCTATCTAGATCTAAAACAAATCTGTGTGTAACAAACTGTTTCCACACTTCTAAACAAAATCAAATCTTTTCGACACTGTCATACCCCAAAATTTGCCCTCATATATTTGCAAATATAATTTTATTTTGAATAATTGACATAGTACAGTTGGTAAGGATTTGAGGTTAAAAGCTACAAGAGCGAGAGGTTCCTTTTACTTGCTTTTTAATTTTAGTTCTAACTTTATTTCCGCTTATTTAAAAATTGCATTTTTTATCATTTTAATTTTAATTTTCGTATTAATTAAATAAGCATTTTTTTTTGAATTAAAACGATTATATTAATTCAAAAAACTATTTACACGAGGCGATCATAACACGATCCAGCCATAGAACCACACAAACCAAAAAGACAAAGCCAACAAACCTCTAAGCCATAAGAATGGCTAACTGTTTTCTAAATTTTCTATTGCCCCACAATCTATACACAAGGGCATCTATGATGTCTTTCACAATATGACTACTGTGACTATCACTCCTAAAAACTTTCGTATTTCTATACTTCCATGTTTGGTAAATCATTTCCGCCACAGCACACTTAAGAAGTGAGCTTCTCCAACCTTTTCCCTTGCAATTCCTGATCAGCCAGATGAGTTCCTCCTGCCAGGGGGATGGTTGATGCACAACATTCATCCAATTCAAAACCTGCTCCTAAATATACTTCGTGCCTGGGCAGACAAAAAATAGATGCTGGACAGTTTCCACTTGACTACAGAAAGCACATATAGGACTATCAATGAGCTGGAAGCGATGCATTCGTTCCTTTGTAGGCAGTCTATCATGGCAGGCTAGCCAAAGGGTGAACTGAGCTCGCGGTCTTGCTAGATTGTTCCATACCAGTTTGCACCAAGGCACTATTGGCTCCACATTTTTAATGGCCATATACACAGTTTTCGACTTGAATTTATCCACTTGCATTCCAGCAGCTACCTGACTGTATTCCTCTCTACTCTTGAGTATGCTTTTTGTAACACCCCATATTTTCTAATTTTAATTTAATCGGAAATTAAATTATTATTTGGAATTATTCGGTATTTTGGTGGAATTATTTAGAAAGAATTATGAGATGAGCTATTGGGCCAAGTGTGGTGTTAGTAAAGAGGGGGTGCTATATTAGTAAAGCCCTTTACTAATTAAAATATATTTTTCATAAAAATAAGGAATTGAGGAAAAAAGGAAAGTAGATGTGAAAGAAGAGCAGAAGAGTAGAAGTGCTGATACGTGAAAGGGGAACAGAAGAGGAAGAGGGCTAATCAAGATCTTTGGCTAAGGTAAGGGGGGACTCTTCCGGTTAACATCTTTTATCGTATTATAGATGATGGGACTGATTTAGATGTAAATGCAAGCTTCTCAAGCATAGTGTGTTTTGATGAAAACAATATGGACATCAAGCTTTTATAAAGGATGTGCAAAAAGAATTTCAAGTATCAAGCAAAAATACATCATTTCAAAGTCTTGAAGAAATTGTGAAGATTCAAGAATCAAGCTAAAGTGTCAAAGGTATAAACAATACTCACTTTGACATATAATTGTTCACAAATATATTTCCATGCATATCATAAACATACTACAAAGTGTCATCCTTCAAAAGTTCATTTAAAACCTTTTTCTAAGTTAAAATTCAAAATAAAGGTTTTAGGAATCGGGTTGTCCCTATGGGGGAACCGGTTCCCAGCATTCTAAGTTTTCAGTTCTCTGTGTTTTACTATGGGGAACCGGGTTGTCCCTAGGTGGGAACCGGTTCCTCAGTTCAAAATTTAAAATTTCTGCTGTAACGTTCAGCAGGAACCGGGTTGTCCCAGGTAGGAATCGGTTCCTACTGAACCAGTGTGTTTTTTCATTGCATGATCTTATTCAAACGAATCCATTTTCTTACCACTTGATCATTGCATTGTTTCATGGAAAAATAACCATTCAAAGAGGTGTTTGACACATTATAAATACTACATATTTCAAAATCATTATTCACCTTCTTCATTAACAATTCATACTCATAAATTTCATTATTTTCAAGTGTCCACAAACCAGAATTTTTATATGAAACTTTCTACACACATTTTCATTGAGAATTCATTTAAAGTTTCATGCATACATTGTGAACACTTATATTCATTTTGAGAATTGTTTATTTGAAGAAGAAGATCAATCCAAGATTGATAGTGCTATACAAACTTCATCTAAATCTCTTGTAAAAATTCAAAGAAAATTATCTCCTTACTATCCAGGATTGTTGGAAGTAAGTGGTGTGTTTGAAGAGGATTGTTCTTCATTCACATTAGTGTTGATTGATCTTAAAGGTGTTAAGAACCTTTGATCACCCTATAGGTTAGATAGTAGGCATAGGCTTGTACAATAATTCTAACTATAGTGAAATCTCTTTCGTGTTTGAAAGGGGACTGGAGTGCTCTCGGATTGTGAGGGGAACCAGTATATATCGTTGCGTTCTTTACTTTTCCGCACTTTATTGCATTCATCACCATTACCAAAGAAAAGAAAAGAACCTTACAAAAACCTTCAAACACTTAACCAAAAATTATTAGAAGTATTCTCATAAAACCGATTAAATTTTTGAAAACCTAATTCACCCCCCCTCTTAGGCGCAATCTTATACTTACATTTGGCATCAGAGCAAGTTATAGGTAACTTGTTCCTAAAGATCCAGAATGGCTTCCGCAAATCAAAGACCGGTTTTCAAAGATGGTGGTTCTAACAACAAGCCTCCATTGTTTTGTGGTGAATATTTTGACTTTTGGAAAATCCAAATGAAGGCTCATCTAGAAGCACAAGGAGAAGAAGTTTGGGAGGCTGTCCTACAAGGTCCTCATGTTCCTACAACGGTCGTTAATGGTGTTGGATCGGAGAAACCTAAAGCTTCATGGGATGATAATGATAGAAAAAGGGTTCTTGCTGACAAAAAGGCGATCAGTCTTCTTCATGGTGCTCTTAGTATGGATGAATTCTTCCGAATATCAACATGTACAACATCAAAGGAAATTTGGGATACTCTTGTAGAAACTCATGAAGGTACCGCTGAAGTTAAAAGATCAAGGTTGAATACTTTAAGCCAAGAGTACGAACTGTTTAGAATGAAGCCCGGAGAAACTATTCTCGATTTGCAAAAACGATTCGTACATTTGACAAATCACTTGAAGGCACTTGGTAAGACTCTAACTACCGAAGAACTTAATCTTAAAGTGCTCAGATCTTTGACAAGGGAGTGGCAACCAAAAGTGACGGCGATATCCGAAAAGAAGAATTTATCAAAACTTACTTCCGCAACACTATTTGGAAAACTTCAAGAATATGAGACAGAACTTGGAAGATTGGAAAAGCATGAGAACTTAGAGAAGAAATCCAAAGGCATTGCATTAAAAGTAGATTCAAAAGAAAGCAAAATGAAAGATACATCGGATGAAGATGAAAACTTCTTGCTTCTTGTAAAAAGGTTAGGCAAATTTTTTGGTAATAAAAATAATATTGATAATACTAACTATGTCAAAAGAAAGAAATTCTCAAAGCATAAAGATAAAGAAGCATCCACTTCATCACAAGAAGTTACATGCTATGAATGTGGGAAACAAGGACACATAAAGCCGGAATGTCCAAAGCTTTCGAAGAAGAATGGATTCAAAGGCAAAAGGGAGTTCAAAAATAAAAAGGCCTACATAGCATGGGAAGATAATGAAGTAAGTTCCTCATCGGACTCCGATAGTGACGAAAGTGCAAACCTAGCACTAATGGCATCACACCACTCCGACGATGAAGAAGGCGAGGTTAGTTATGATGATTCTCTTTTTGATAATGGTGCGCAAGGTGCAATAGAAGAATTATTAAAAGAATGCAAAATTCTCTATAAAACTATCTCATCTCAAAAGAAAATAATATCATCGTTAGAAGAGAAGGTTAAGATAATTGAAGTAGAACATAAAGATGACAAAGAAAAAATGATTAGTGTTCAAGAAGATAATGTTGCATGCAAGAATTGTGAATCACTTTCCTTCCAAATTGTCCAATTAAAACGTGTTTTAGAAAGATATGAAAAAGGGCAAATTGGATTGGAAAATGTTCTTAGCACACAAAGATACTCCAATGATAAGAGCGGACTTGGTTTCTCTAAATTTGATAAACCAACATCCAACAAGACTATCTTTGTCAAGGCTAGTAACCAACCAATTCAAGAGAAAGTGATCAAGCCTAAAGTAATGCAACATTATCCTAAAAGGAAGAACTTTGTTAAGAAGAAATCTTATCCTCCTAGATATAGAAGTAACTTTGAACCTACTTGTTTTTATTGTGGTATTATTGGTCACACACCCAATGCTTGTTATGTAAGGAACTTTAGTGTTCCTAGTGGACATTATGTATGGGTGAAGAAAGGAACTAACTATGATGGACCCAAAGCCATTTGGGTACCTAACAAAACTTAATTTGTTTTGTAGGTGTGCTTGAAGACCACTTCAAACCTATGGTATCTAGATAGTGGTTGTTCAAAGCATATGACGGGTGACTTAAACCAATTTTCAGATCTAAGGTTAAAGGCCAAGGGTTTTGTCACTTATGGAGACAACAATAAGGGAAGAATTCTTGGCAAAGGCAAAGTTGGTGCACCACCTTTCACATCCATTGAAGATGTTCTTTATGTTGAAGGACTAAAGCATAATCTTCTAAGCATTAGCCAACTTTGTGACAAAGGCTTCAAGATCAAATTCACTAAGGAAGAATGCTTGATCATCGATGAAGTCACCAATGAGGTAAAACTCAAAGGTACAAGAATTAATAACATTTTTATGATTTCTTTAAATGATTTATCTTTGAAAGTAAAATGTCTTTTGGTAAACAATAATGAATCATGGTTATGGCATAAAAGAGCAGCCCATATTCATATGGATCATTTAAATAAGTTAACCAAACATGATCTTGTTATTGGCTTACCTAAGATAAAGTTTGTCAAAGATAAACTATGTGATGCATGTCAAAAGGGAAAGCAAACCAAATCATCTTTCAAACCAAAGAATGTGGTGACTACAACAAGACCACTTCAATTGTTGCATATGGATTTATTTGGTCCATCAAGGACAAGAAGCTTCGGAGGTAATGTATACGCTTTAGTTATTGTTGATGATTATTCTAGATATTCTTGGACTTTGTTTCTTGTGCAGAAAAGTGATGCTTTTAGAGCCTTTAAGAAGTATGCAAAACAAATCCAAAATGAAAAATCATTAAAGATTGTATCCATAAGAAGTGATCATGGTGGAGAGTTTCAAAATGCATCATTTGAAGAATTTTGTGAAGAACATGGTATCTCTCATAATTTTTCAGCACCAAGAACTCCACAACAAAATGGAGTAGTTGAAAGGAAAAATAGGTTTCTAGTGGAACTTGCAAGAACAATGCTTAGTGATGCAAATCTTCCTAAATATTTTTGGGCGGATGCGGTTAGTACGGCATGTTATGTTGGAAATCGAGTAATCATTAGACCTATCTTAAAGAAGACTCCATATGAACTCTTCAAAGGAAGAAAGCCAAACATCGCTCACTTTCACATTTTTGGATGCAAGTGCTTTGTTCTAAACAATGACAAAGACAATCTTGGTAAGTTTGATGAGAAATCCGACGAAGGTATATTTCTTGGTTATTCTCTTTCTAGTAAAGCATATAGAATTTATAATAAAAGAACTTTAACTATTGAAGAATCTATGCATGTATCTTTTGATGAGACTAACACTTCCAAAGAGGAAATAGTTGTTTGTGATGATGATGATCCTTTAGATTTACCCCCGGAAGAACCTTCAAATGATACAATTGTGAAGGCACCGGAAGAACCTTCAAATGATATAATTGTGAAGGCACCGGAAGTACAACAAGAAAGTGTTCAACAAGAAAGTGTACAACAAGAATCAAACACCAATGATCTACCAAAAGAATGGAGAACTCATAGAGATCATCCTATTGATAAAGTTATTGGTGATATTAGTCAAGGAGTTGCAACAAGATTAAATCTCAAAGATGCTTGCTTACACATGGCTTTTGTTTCTCAAATTGAACCTTCCAAAGTTGATGAAGCCTTAGGAGACGATCAATGGATAAATGCAATGCAAGAAGAATTAAATCAATTCGAGAGAAATCAAGTTTGGGAACTTGTTCCTAGACCAAGTAACAAACACATCATAGGTACTCGATGGGTGTTTAAGAACAAACTTGATGAGAATGGTATAATTGTTCGAAACAAAGCAAGATTGGTGGCCCAAGGTTACAATCAAGAAGAAGGAATCGACTTTGAAGAAACATTTGCTCCGGTTGCAAGGTTAGAAGCTATTCGTCTTTTACTTGCTTATGCATGTTCATTAAATTTTCAGCTTTATCAAATGGACGTCAAGAGCGCATTCTTGAATGGCTACATCAATGAAGAAGTCTATGTCAAACAACCCCCCGGATTTGAAGACTTCAAGAATCCTTCACATGTCTTTAAGTTGAGAAAGGCTCTTTATGGATTAAAGCAAGCACCTAGAGCATGGTATGATAGACTTAGCAATTTTTTGTGTGAAAAGGGTTTCGAAAAGGGTAAGGTTGATAAAACTTTGTTCATTAAGAAAATCAATAGTAACACTTTATTGGTTCAAGTCTATGTTGATGATATCATTTTTGGATCGACTAACAAAGAAATGTGTGAGGAATTCTCATTGATGATGCAAGGAGAATTCGAGATGTCTATGATGGGAAAGATGAACTACTTTCTTGGACTACAAATTAAGCAACTCAAAGATGGAATCTTTATCAATCAATCCAAATATTGTTAAGAACTATTAAAGAAGTTTGATATGGACAATCGTAAAGCAATGAATACTCCAATGGGCTCCGGTACATATGTTGATCAAGATGAATCCGGTACTCCAATTGATATTACCAAGTATCGAGGTATGATTGGTTCTTTATTGTATTTGACGGCAAGCCGTCCTGACATAATGTTTAGTGTTTGTCTTTGTGCTCGCTTCCAAGCAAATCCAAAGGAATCACATCTTATGGCAGTTAAAAGGATCATGAAGTATCTCAAAGGAACAACCAACGTTGGCTTATGGTATCCTAAAGGTAGTGTTTGCAATTTAATTGGTTATTCTGACGCGGATTATGCAGGATGTAAAACTGATCGTAAAAGCACAAGTGGTACTTGTCACATTCTTGGAAATGCATTAGTATCATGGGCTTGTAAAAAGCAAGCATGTGTTGCTCTTAGTACGGCCGAAGCAGAATACATAGCAGCGGGTAGTTGTTGTGCACAAATTCTTTGGCTTAAGCAACAACTTCGTGACTACGGACTTGATCTCGGATGTATCCCTCTTCGATGCGACAATACAAGTGCTATAAATATTACAAAGAATCCGGTTATGCATTCAAGAACCAAACACATAGACATTAGACATCATTTTCTTCGCGATCATGTGCTTAAAGGAGATGTTGAAGTCACTTTTGTAGATACTCATAATCAACTTGCGGATATCTTCACCAAGCCTCTCCCAAAAGAATCGTTTTACAAAATTCGACGAGAACTTGGAATTTTAGACGAAGGTGATGTTTAAAATTTATTCGTCATTTTCATACATCAAAGGTACACGTTTCTAAAATATCTTAAGTTAAAAAAAATGCTTTATAAATGTTCACTCATTATGACTTGGTAATTATGTATGATATGTATGCTTTATATTTCATAAAATTAAAGTTTTTGGAAATTTTCAGCCTAGGAACCGGTTCCCATGTGGGACGAACCGGTTCCCCATACTAATTTCCAGAGGCGTGTTTTTTTGTGTGCTTCAGGAACCGGTTCCCATGTAGGGACGAACCGGTTCCCACGAACATTTTTCCAGATTCTCTTTTCCTCTCTTTTGCTGTAACGTAAACTTGTCTATTTTATGTATTTTTTTATTTTATTTGTTACATCTCTTAAATGCTTTCTATCTTTTAATATACACATTCATTCACTCACAACCACTCACTTACTCACATTCACTCTCATTCAACATTCATCTTCATCTTCTTCAAACCTTCCACTTCCATTGTCAACAAAATTAAAAGCTCCATTATCTCACCATAACTCTCCAAATTAAATTACCCACTACCTCTAAACACTATATAATCCTCCACTCTTTCACACATTTCACTCAAATCCTTCTCCATTCACCAAATCCGAAAATTCCAACCTAAACCCTAACTTTCAACAATGGCACCCAAAGTTTCAAGAAGTGCAAAGGGAAAGAATAAGATTGGAGAGACAAGTGAAGAACCTCAAGAGATCCAACCAACGGTCAAAAGTCGGAGACTCACATTCAACATTCGGAGTCGAAAACTCCTTGCGGCAAAATACGGTAAACTCCCCGATTTCCCTAATCACAGCTTCAATTTTCCGGCTAGACTAGCTACTGCAGGGGTCGCTAATTTTGTGCTTGACCATGGTGATTATTATCCGGATTTGGTTAGAGAGTTTTATCATAATCTTAGGATAGTGACCGATGAATTTGATGATTTCACATTATTGTCAAAAGTTTCAAATAAAGATATATGCTTAGATGTTGAGGAATTTGGAAGAGTGTTAGGAATTCCATCTCAAGGCTTAGTGCTCCTTCAAGGTAACATACCGGAGGATTGGCAACCGTATAGTAAGATTGATGTTTTTGTGGATATGTGCCGACCAACTCAACGCGACACAGTTCGCCAACAGCTTGCTATCAAGTTTAACATGTTCGGTTCAAGCTTATCGGTGAGTGATAGGATGCTCCATCTTATCATTGCTTATGTTTTATTTCCAAAGAATTCTAACCATTCCAGGGTCAATGAGTTCGAGTTGATGGTTTTGCTTGCTCTAAGGCGTGGCATTGAAGTCAATTGGGCGCTTTCAATTATGCGCCACATGCAGCTTATGGCTTCCCTTAAAGGAGGCTTACCTTATGCAAGGGCCATCTCTCATATTGTTCGGAATGCTGGTGTTCTCCTCCAACGGGAACCAAAGAAAAATATGGATGAACAAGAGTGTGCTATCACCACCGCTACCGCTCTTAAAAATACAGGAATAGTTACGGATCGTGAAGGTAGATTCGTTTACAAAGTTGATTTTGAGCCAACCGTGCCACAAGATCCTCAACCTCCCGAAGGTGGATACACAATGGATATGATGTTTGCCAAGCTTTGTTCTATTCAAACATCCATTGATAACAACAAGAGGGAGAATAACTATGAGCATAACCTTATGAGAAGACAAATGCGGGAAATTCAACGGACTCAAAGGCGTATCTTGGCTCATTATGAGGGAGATGAAGGAAGTGAAGAAGAAGATGAACAAGAAGATGATGATGATGACCAAATGGATGAAAGTGACTAAATTATGTGCTTTAATTTCTATGCTATGTTTTCTTTCTATTATTAGTTTTTACTTATGTTTTCTAGACAATGTTCCATTTATGTTTCGTGATGTTTAGAACTATTTGTGTGTGTGTTGTAATCGTGACAAAACTACGTTTCGTATCGTTTAAATCATGTTATGTTTGTAGTATTTCATTTTGTTATCTTTGTGGTATTTCACATTGTGTTATATTTCATATACTTTTTCTCTTTTTCCCCATCCTTTTTGATAATAACAAAGGGGGAGAAGAATATGCATGTGTTTTTGTTGTTGTTTTGTTTCAAAGAAAAATGCAGGCCATTGTTAAAATTATCAAATGAAACTCATCACCATAAATCAAGGAATCATGGATTTAGGGGGAGTCTCTAACATAGGGGGAGCCTTGCATGTGTTCAACATAATTTCAAAAGCACAAAACAACTTTTTCAAAACATTTTCAAGACTTGGTTGTCATCATCAAAAAGGGGGAGAATGTAAATGCAAGCTTCTCAAGCATAGTGTGTTTTGATGAAGACAATATGGACATCAAGCTTTTATAAAGGATGTGCAAAAAGAATTTCAAGTATCAAGCAAAAATACATCATTTCAAAGTCTTGAAGAAATTGTGAAGATTCAAGAATCAAGCTAAAGTGTCAAAGGTATAAACAATACTCACTTTGACATATAATTGTTCACAAATATATTTCCATGCATATCATAAACATACTACAAAGTGTCATCCTTCAAAAGTTCATTTAAAACCTTTTTCTAAGTTAAAATTCAAAATAAAGGTTTTAGGAACCGGGTTGTCCCTATGGGGGAACCGGTTCCCAGCATTCTAAGTTTTCAGTTCTCTGTGTTTTACTATGGGGAACCGGGTTGTCCCTAGGTGGGAACCGGTTCCTCAGTTCAAAATTTGAAATTTCTGCTGTAACGTTCAGCAGGAACCGGGTTGTCCCAGATAGGAACCGGTTCCTACTGAACCAGTGTGTTTTTTCATTGCATGATCTTATTCAAACGAATCCATTTTCTTACCACTTGATCATTGCATTGTTTCATGGAAAAATAACCATTCAAAGAGGTGTTTGAAACATTATAAATACTACATATTTCAAAATCATTATTCACCTTCTTCATTGACAATTCATACTCATAAATTTCATTATTTTCAAGTGTCCACAAACCAGAATTTTTATATGAAACTTTCTACACACATTTTCATTGAGAATTCATTTAAAGTTTCATGCATACATTGTGAACACTTATATTCATTTTGAGAATTGTTTATTTGAAGAAGAAGATCAATCCAAGATTGATAGTGCTATACAAACTTCATCTAAATCTCTTGTAAAAATTCAAAGAAAATTATCTCCTTACTATCCAGGATTGTTGGAAGTAAGTGGTGTGTTTGAAGAGGATTGTTCTTCATTCACATTAGTGTTGATTGATCTTAAAGGTGTTAAGAACCTTTGATCACCCTATAGGTTAGATAGTAGGCATAGGCTTGTACAATAATTCTAACTATAGTGAAATCTCTTTCGTGTTTGAAAGGGGACTGGAGTACTCTCGGATTGTGAGGGGAACCAGTATATATCGTTGCGTTCTTTACTTTTCCGCACTTTATTGCATTCATCACCATTACCAAAGAAAAGAAAAGAACCTTACAAAAACCTTCAAACACTTAACCAAAAATTATTAGAAGTATTCTCATAAAACCGATTAAATTTTTGAAAACCTAATTCACCCCCCCTCTTAGGCGCAATCTTATACTTACATTAGATGCATTGTTTGTGTCAATTGGTTATATGTTAGGTTGGGGTTTTGGGATGATTTTGATGGGAATTGTTTGACGTGATGAATTGTATGATCATATGGCTGTTATGATGATTGTATGATCCTCTTTGTGTGTTATATTTGTGTTATAACATGTATGTGGCTGATATGGTGGTATTTGAGGTTCATGATATAACTTGATTTGGGTTTTGGGGATTTTGGGATGAATCCCGTAATGCTGTCAATCGATGTGAGATCTCTGGTTTTTGCCAGTTCGCGCCGCGAAGGTGGGTGCGCGCCGCGAAGGCGTAACTTTTCTCGTTCCGCGCCGCGTACCTGTGTTTGCGCCGCGAAGGCGTGTTTTCTATTCGTTACGCGCCGCGGACTGTGTGTGGCGCTGCGTGCTGTAGCGATAATTATTTTCTTTGAAAAATGTAAAAATGTGTAACTTTCAAACCGTAAGTCCGTTTTAGACGCCGTTTTGGACGTTGTTCCTTAAATTGAATATCTACCATATAAAATAAATATAACAACAATAACTTGATTTTATTTGAAAAGTATCGTTTTCTTCAAATCTGGTTTACTCTTGTTTGCATAATTGAATGTGTGCAATGATGGTGTTGTTATAATATGATTGCTCCTGCTTGTTATACAAATGGATGTTGTTCATGGTAAATATGGTTATCGTGTATTTTGATGAATGATGAGGTAAATACTCTATCGTGGATGAGTTGCTTTGTTGTACTTGGTACGCGATTGTGAGGGGTGCTATTGTGTGCACTGTATAATGAATGATTTACCTGCTATGATGCTGTGGTTGCAATTGGTGTTTGTTATACATATATTGTTGATGTAAAATATGTATTTTATTATGGTTGAGAAACAACATAACTGTGTGTGGCTGTTGATTATTGTGGTGGTTGATGATTATGATATCTGGTTGATTAATGTTGATGATGAGCATTTTATGGTTGATACATGCATTTCATAATCATGTTGTGGGTTGTATCCCTTATGGTGGTGGGATAGTGGTAGCTAATTCCCATTGTGTGGAATTGGTGATAGAAGTAGCCGAATCTTTATGGTGGTGGATCGGTGAGATGGGTTATCCCATGTTTGGTACCACATGCATATAGTTGCATTTGCATTAGGTTGTTGTGTATAATTATAACATGAATGGAAGATTGTCCAATGTTATAATATTTGATGATGGTGTAATTGTTATGGTGATGTCTTTTGGTAATGTATTCTATTGTTGTTGTGTGTTGATAAGTACTTCCTGACAATCTGAATATAATGAAATTGGATGAATAATGTGACTATGATGTGTTATTGTTTATGATTCGATAACATTTGTCAATTGTGAATGAGACTCACCCTTACTTTGATGATTTCAGATTGGCGAGTAGCGGCTTTTGGCTCTGGTGAGGATAGCTCATAGGCCAGTTTGTTTAAGTATAGTGTCGGTGTCATGCTCTGATATTGTAACACTGGGGGAACGCTAGTTTAGAGTTGATGATGATACTCTATTTTGTTGTTATTGGAGTAATTTGTGAGATATTGCATAGATGATGTTATGCTTATCTGTTGATTAATGTTCCGCTGTATAGAAACATGATTTTGTTAAATGGATGATTTGCCCCTAAGTGAAGCATGACAATTGATTTATGATAAATTTGTTATAATTGTAATTGTGACACCCTTGTGTTTATGTTTTACTCTGATATATTTATTTAATTTGCCGCGGGGTTTAGAAGGGTGTTACAATAGTGGTATCAGAGCAGGTCGGTCCGTCCGGCCAATAGTCGAGTCAGTTGAGTTGCACGACGGTTGAATACTGTCGGCATATTATCCCTTGGTACGCGACATGTGAGTGAATCACTGTCGGTACTTGGTTGTTTGTTGCGGAGGTTGGTTGAAACAAGTGGGGGAGAAGTTTCACTTCTCAGTTATGTTTCAGTTGTAAGATGATTGATTCAGTCGGATGCTGATGGCAACAGTGCAAGCATTGTTAGAGTTATTGTTCTCCGAATCGAAGGTGACCTGGAATTAAGACTTGGCTGGCAATTAAGTTGGAGCATCTTGAAGGAGGATGATTATATGCAATTGATGATTATTTGTAGGAGAGGAAAATTAGAAAGTTGCAATGTATCAGCTCTGCTGGTGCTGCGAAGTTGTCAGTTGAGTAGCCTTGGGTCTTGGAAGAGGATCATTGCAAGTTTGCAAAGAGGATTGTTGTCGTGATATTTCAGAAATCGCACTTCAGCAATGGGATGTGTTGCTCAAGTCATAAGAATGTTTGGAAGTGAAGAGATATGATAAGGGGCTGTTTGGAATGTGATAGAGTTGAAGAGAATGAGTTTTGGAGAGAGATTTTCGTAAGTAAAACGCAGGAAAATTGCTGAATAGCTGCGGAACTTCGAAAATTCATAACTGGAGTTCTGGACATCCGAATTGAGTTCCGTTTGAAGCGTCGGAAAGCTAACGAGATGAACTTTGTTATAAAAATAGTTTCAGCAGCTGTAACATAATTAATTGTGACAGGATGACGTTGGAAAGAGGTGAAGTTGCGGTTGCTCTTGTTCTTATAACTAGACTTGTTTATTAGTACTGCACGGGATGTCAGTGTCAGTGTCGAACGGATTGAAGGAATAATTAGAAGGTTTGTTGAGAAGTAATTTTAAGAATTGGATGTACCATTCGAAGAGTTTTGGGAATACCGTATAGAGCGTCGCTGCATGATGTCGATGTTGCATTTCGGATAACGATTGGAAAATTCATATCTTGAGTTCCGAGTGTCAGATTAATGTGCCGTTTGAGCCTACGAAGAGGTGAAATTATGTTCTACCTTATGGGAGAGTTATAAATACAATATATTGATCCTATAAGGAGATATTATGAAGTCGGTTAAGGAAGTGTGAAACTTGTTGAATAGGAATGCCTACTATCGTGATTGTTTGAAACAGAATTGAGTGGAATATGTTGTTGATGAGATGTTCTATAATAAAAGATGGTTTGAGTACCGATGGATTTTAGTGAGAAGTGAATTGGTAGAAAAGATGGAATAAACTTTAGAACTCTTGGAGCCGTATTTGTGATGGCAGAGTAACGATAAGTATAACAGAAGAATTTTAGAGGATTTCTGACACCTATTGAATATGAGGAAGACTTTGTTGAGATGTCGAGTGGGATGATATTTGGGCACGAAGGATGTCATAGAATTTGGAGTAAAACCACGAGTTACGAGTGTTGTGTTACTGCGTTGCGTAGGAAGTCTTTAAATATGTCGGTGCTAATGGTGAAGGAGTTGGATTTAATTGGACAAATTAGAGACTAGAGTTAGTATGTGAAGGCACTCCTAATAGTGTTAGATTGGGTATGCTAAAGATGACTAATGGCATTTTTGACGAGATTAGAGAAGGTCAGAAAGATGATGTTGAGTCGATCGATAGGTTGACTTTGAATTACCAAAGTAAAGGCGGTGAATTCAGAATCGACGAAAACGATGTAATGAGGTTGAGTGATTGGATTTGTGTAACTGATGCTTTGAGCTTCAGAAGGATATTCTAGAAGGACACCGTATTGAATTATTGAACTATGACGATGTTAATGAGTTTGGGTGCAAACTCGGAAATGGACACTATTATGTAGTAACGACGGTTTATGCTTAAATATGATTTTTAACTATCTATTGACAAATTGAGGACTTGATCACCCTTAATCTCTTGTTGGTAGTAGACGGAAATCATATAAATGAGATGAACTTGTTTTGTTACCTTAATGGTATAAGATGTGATGAATGCTAAGCCGTGAGAATAATCACTCGCTATGTGTGTGAAATTATGAAGAAGTGAATATGGAAGAGTGCAACATGGTGGATGATGACTTAAGACGGGTAATCAGAGTCGCGCAGCGAAAGTGCGATGTGGAGTAGTGTTATGAGTACTACTTGGGGGAAGTGAGGAATTAATATGTCAGGAGCCTACATAGAGAATATATATTGATCTATATGTTGGATTTAGAATCCAGTGGATGTAAGGATGTCGTGTCGGAGAATTATAAATCTTTCGATTAATTGCCGAGATAATGAATATGTTATTATGGTTGTACGTAGTTAACGAGTATGTATTCGGCGAAATTAAAACGAAGAGTTGATGTTATATGATGTTGTAATAATTTTGTTTCTTTGTTAAGGTGGTATTGTGGATTCCAGATATAATGAGGAATTATACTCTATGAAGGGAGGAATTGATTTAATTCTTAGTAGAGAGCGTGACTCAGTTGAGCTATCTTGTAAGCGATGGTATATTGAGGCCGATGAGGGTGTACTTGTTCTGATGGTTAGGATGTTTAAATAGAGGAAGTAAATCAGGAATTGGTTTCGTTGGATGCGAGTAAGGATTGCTAAATGGTAGATTAGTACCATGAATGATGAAGAATGATTCTTGAAACGAATGAGTAAAGAGAGTCGGAATCGGGTAAAACTCATAAATCTATTTGGTATAGATGATTGTGATGAGTAGTCAGAGTAGTGCGGAAAAAGTGGAATGTAACGTGTTGGATAATTACTGGTGTGACTTAAGAGGAGTCAGATAATTGGAATTCAATGGTATAAGAATATGAGTATTGAGTTTCTTGAAGGAAGCGGTTGGTGAAAAGTGTAAGTATTACCTTATCGCTCAGATGGAAAAGCGTGTCTAAGGTTGGTACGTTCGTATATGGAATGCATGGTTGTAGTGTTGATCAGGTGTGATCATACCACGGGTTGCGTGATTATATTATTCAGTTATTGGGCGTATTGTATGGGTTGCACTTCAATGTACTATTGTTGTTAACCTTTTGGAGGTATAACGAGTAGTACACCTTTGGGCAGTCAAATGTGACGTAAGAGCTGAGATTGAATGCGTGAGACGTGCTTTCTGTTGGTTATATCAGATGAATTTGAGGATTGAAGACCAAAAGTTGAAGTAATTGCGCGGTAAAGAGATAGCATTGGTCAGAATGGCTTAGGGAGGACCAATCATGTGGTAATGTTAATTAGGAGATGGAGAGTCAGGTGAAGGACTCTTATGCGAGCTGGTTGCTTGAAGTATGTTTTCGAGGACGAAAACTCTTTTAGTGGGGGAGAGTTGTAACACCCCATATTTTCTAATTTTAATTTAATCGGAAATTAAATTATTATTTGGAATTATTCGGTATTTTGGTGGAATTATTTAGAAAGAATTATGAGATGAGCTATTGGGCCAAGTGTGGTGTTAGTAAAGAGGGGGTGCTATATTAGTAAAGCCCTTTACTAATTAAAATCTATTTTTCATAAAAATAAGGAATTGAGGAAAAAAGGAAAATAGATGTGAAAGAAGAGCAGAAGAGTAGAAGTGCTGATACGTGAAAGGGGAACAGAAGAGAAACAGGGCTAATCAAGATCTTTGGCTAAGGTAAGGGGGGACTCTTCCGGTTAACATCTTTTATCGTATTATAGATGATGGGACTGATTTAGATGCATTGTTTGTGTCAATTGGTTATATGTTAGGTTGGGGTTTTGGGATGATTTTGATGGGAATTGTTTGACGTGATGAATTGTATGATCATATGGCTGTTATGATGATTGTATGATCCTCTTTGTGTGTTATATTTGTGTTATAACATGTATGTGGCTGATATGGTGGTATTTGAGGTTCATGATATAACTTGATTTGGGTTTTGGGGATTTTGGGATGAATCCCGTAATGCTGTCAATCGATGTGAGATCTCTGGTTTTTGCCAGTTCGCGCCGCGAAGGTGGGTGCGCGCCGCGAAGGCGTAACTTTTCTCGTTCCGCGCCGCGAACTTGTGTTTGCGCCGCGAAGGCGTGTTTTCTATTCGTTACGCGCCGCGGACTGTGTGTGGCGCCGCGTGCTGTAGCGATAATTATTTTCTTTGAAAAATGTAAAAATGTGTAACTTTCAAACCGTAAGTTCGTTTTAGACGCCGTTTTGGACATTGTTCCTTAAATTGAATGTCTACCATATAAAATAAATATAACAACAATAACTTGATTTTATTTGAAAAGTATCATTTTCTTCAAATCTGGTTTACTCTTGTTTGCATAATTGAATGTGTGCAATGATGGTGTTGTTATAATATGATTGCTCCTGCTTGTTATACAAATGGATGTTGTTCATGGTAAATATGGTTATCATGTATTTTGATGAATGATGAGGTAAATACTCTATCGTGGATGAGTTGCTTTGTTGTACTTGGTACGCGATTGTGAGGGGTGCTATTGTGTGCACTGTATAATGAATGATTTACCTGCTATGATGCTGTGGTTGCAATTGGTGTTTGTTATACATATATTGTTGATGTAAAATATGTATTTTATTATGGTTGAGAAACAACATAACTGTGTGTGGCTGTTGATTATTGTGGTGGTTGATGATTATGATATCTGGTTGATTAATGTTGATGATGAGCATGTTATGGTTGATACATGCATTTCATAATCATGTTGTGGGCTGTATCCCTTATGGTGGTGGGACAGCGGTAGCTAATTCCCATTGTGTGGAATTGGTGAGAGAAGTAGCCGAATCTTTATGGTGGTGGATCGGTGAGATGGGTTATCCCATGTTTGGTACCACATGCATATAGTTGCATTTGCATTAGGTTGTTGTGTATAATTATAACATGAATGGAATATTGTCCAATGTTATAATATTTGATGATGGTGTAATTGTTATGGTGATGTCTTTTGGTAATGTATTCTATTGTTGTTGTGTGTTGATAAGTACTTCCTGACAATCTGAATATAATGAAATTGGATGAATAATGTGACTATGATGTGTTATTGTTTATGATTCGATAACATTTGTTAATTGTGAATGAGACTCACCCTTACTTTGATGATTTCAGATTGGCGAGTAGCGGCTTTTGGCTCTGGTGAGGATAGCTCATAGGCCAGTTTGTTTAAGTATAGTGTCGGTGTCATGCTCTGATATTGTAACACTGGGGGAACGCTAGTTTAGAGTTGATGATGATACTTTATTTTGTTGTTATTGGAGTAATTTGTGAGATATTGCATAGATGATGTTATGCTTATCTGTTGATTAATGTTCCGCTGTATAGAAACATGATTTTGTTAAATGGATGATTTGCCCCTAAGTGAAGCATGACAATTGATTTATGATAAATTTGTTATAATTGTAATTGTGACACCCTTGTGTTTATGTTTTACTCTGATATATTTATTTAATTTGCCGCGGGGTTTAGAAGGGTGTTACACTTTTCATGATCCATGAGAAACAGGGCTTGCTCTCCATCTGTAACACATTCCCACTTTTGATATAATATGCATGGATCCATTTGATCCATAGATTGTCTGTTTTCCTCTGGATGTTCCACAGCATTTTCATCAATTGCACTCTATTCCAAATAGACAAATCAATTAAGTTCATACCTCCAAACTTCTTGGGGCTGCAATGTTTGTGCCAAGCAACTGGGGATTTTCTAGTCACTGTGCTCTTCCCCGGCCAGATAAAACTTCTGCAGATGGCATCAATCCTATGGATCACCATTTTGGGAAGGGGGAGGCACTGCATCCAAAAATTGATAGTAGCAAATATCACACTCTGGACTAGTTGAAGCCTGCCAGCATATGAGAGCAGTCTGGCACTCCAATGGGTAACTCTGCCGACAATTTTCTCTATCAAGGGGAGATAGTGCTTTATAGCAAGCTTTTTTTCAGTGATGGGGATGCCCAGGTACCTGAAGGGAAATGCTCCCTCTTTGAATCCAGTCTGCTGCAGAATCTCTAATTTCTCATTCTCCTCCAGTGCTCCAAAATAAATGGAGCATTTCTGTATGTTTACTCTCAGTCCAGTAGCTTTTGAAAACCTGCAGAAACAATCCATCATCGCCTTTACAGCCTTGCAGTCACCATGGGAAAACATGAGCAAGTCATTAGCAAAGCTCAAACTAGTGATCCTTAGCTTCTCACACCTGGAATAGTATTTGAAGTCAGGATTCCTGTCAAGAGTAAGCAAATACCTAGTGAGGTATTCCATCATAAGCACAAAGAGAAGGGGAGATATGGGGTCTCCCTGTCGAATCCCTCTTTTTGCCTCCATTGATGAAGTATAGCTGCCATTTACATTAAACTTATATGTCACATTCCTCACCCCTGTCATTACCCAATTAACAAACTTACTAGGGAATCTCAGCTCCTTCATGATGGTCTCTAAGGCATCCCACTCAACCATATCATATGCCTTCTGCATATCTAGCTGGATCATGCATTTAGGACTCATACCCTTTCTCCCATAATGCCTCATGAGTTCAAAAGCCAAAAGGACATGGTCCTGAAGGTGTTGGCCCGGAATGAAGGCAGCTTGGTTCTTGCTTACAATGCTCCTAATAACTTTACCCAGTCTGCTAGTAAGGATTTTGGAAATTACTTTGTAGATGGTACTGCAGCATGAAATGGGCCTATAGTTTTTCAAAGTATTAGCTCCTTCCACCTTAGGTATCAAAGTGACAAGGGTACAATTAAGGTCTCTATAAATTCTGCTATAAGTGAAGAATTCCTTCACAGCCTCACACACATCATTCTTGACAATAGGCCATGCTTCCTTGAAGAACTTGGCTCCATACCCATCAAGCCCAGGGGATTTATTGTCTCCTATGCCATCTAGTGCCAGCTTTATCTCATATGAAGTCACAGGGGCAGTTAGCATAACTGATTGGTCATAACTGATTTGTGGCAAATAAATAAGCATTTTTTAAAGTAGTCAATTTTTACTTTTATGTATTTTTTAGTCAAAAAATTACCAAAAATCATAAAATATTAAAAAAAATCAAAAATAGTATTTTTTTTATCATTTAATTATTATTTTCGTATTTGTTTATTAGGCATTTTTAAAATATTATTTTTCATTAAAATCTTTATTTTTTGTAATTTTAGTCCAAAAATCATTAAAAAAAAAAGATTTGCAAAGATTTTGTTCATATTTTTTAATATTGCATAATCGTATAGTTTAGGAAAGAATCAACATAATTAGATAAATATTTCAGAAATCAAAATCAAATTATATTTGATTTAGAGTTATGATTTATTAATTAATTAATTGATTCTTTTAATATCTTTACTAACATAATTTTTATATATAAATAGCACTAGGTTCTAAACTTTGAGGAGACCAACAACTTTCTAGCCCTCGTTCTAACAATCATCAACAATTCTCATTCTCTCCCAACCAACTATTTTCTAAAATTTTCTCCATCAACAATTTTCAAAAACCCTGTCACAAACCTTTTCACTTTTTTTTTATATCTTTTCAAAAGCTTTCAATATCTCTTATTTTGACCAATGATGACACCTTACGCCTTCCTTTTTTTTCAAAAGATTTTACTATGTTCAAGAAGACTTCAGTTTGTGGTTTTTGGCCAATGATAATACTTGAGGCCACCTTTTATGAAAATTACTATATTTTTTTATCTCCTCTTTATTTTTTGAAACACTTTCTTTTAACCTTTTTAAAAACCTCTTTCGAATACTTTGTCTAAAATTACAATATTTTTGGCCATTGTTGCTACATTTTAGTTTAAATTTATGTTTTTGCAATTATAATTTTTTTTTTAAACCCTTGGTGATTTTTGCCCTTTTAGCCTTGATGTAACTTTCTGAACCTTTCTTTATTTCTTAGTGAAATTGTAGATTATATGAGGTCAAACCCTTTTCATAAGTTTTTTTTATTATAACTATTATCATTACTAACCTTTTTTTTATTATAATTATTATTAGTAGTAATATTTTTGTTAATTGCTTCTATTATTATTATTTATTATTATTATTATTACTATTATACTATTATTATTTTTATTATATTATTATTATTACTATTATTATTCTTATTCTTATTATTATCCTATTTTTGCAGGTACTTCCTTTGGTTAAAGAGGAGCGGTGCAAGAATATGAGTTTACCATTGTTAGGGCATAAAGCTTCTTCCTCTTCGAAAATCCCACTGGCATCCCATGGACCTCCAGCCACACCATATCAGATCAAATCCTTGTTTTTCTTTAATTCATTTTTTAATTATTGGTTTATTGTTTTATTATTTAAATTTTCACTAAAACCTTAATCTTTTTTTCTCAAACCATAAAATTCATGCTATTTTCATAAATCACTCTAAAATCTTTTTTTATAAAATTAATTTGTTTTTTTAATTTAAATTAATAATTTAGAGTAATATTTATTTTTAGGTTTAAATAATTAATTTTTTAAATTTAGGTTAATTCAACAATAATATTTTTAGACTTAGGTTAATTTAATCAAATTAGGATTTTTAGGCTAATTTATTTTTAGGTTTTCTAACCCTGATTTTATTTTTTGGCTAACTATTTTTCCTCATGACTATTAATCACTGTTTTTCCTAACCCTTTTAATTTTTGATCTGTTACCTTATAAGTGTTGAGGTTTTTTATGCGCGAATTCTTTCTTCACCCCATATTCTGTGATTGTCGAATGCCTTCTGTTAAATATTTTGCCCTTTTAATTTCACCTTTATTTATTTACCTTATTATTATTGTTGTGATGTCTTGCCAGGGTTATTATTTACTTAATTATTTCTTTTGGTTTTCACGCAAGTTTTTGCCATATTATGTAACTACTCACAGGATGTAATAGTTTAATTAGGATTTTTATTTTCTTGCATTTATTTTTCTGCCCGTTTTGCTTCTTGTACACTTATGCGCCAAATGATATGGCACATACACCTATACGGTGTCCCAAACCTAGAGACTTTGATAAATAAACTGAAAACTTGGTTTTTTTTTAATAGTTGGTTATTTAAAAAAAAATTCGAACATCGGTGTTTCTTGTAAAGAAATTTTTTTCTTTTGATAGAAATCTGCACCATTTTTCAACTCAAGAATCTTGATCACAAAAATTGAATTTCGTATTTTTAACTTTGTATTTTGTGCAATATTAATTTGATTTAGTATTATTTATGTTATCACAGTTTTTTGTTTTTTATTTTGTAAGATAGGAAAATTTATAATTGGTTACATTAATCAATTAGAATAATGAATATACGAGTAGTTTGCTTGATATCAACATATGGCTTGTATTCAGTTATTGTAGTTTTATAATTGCAAAATTTGAGTAGCAAATGAAAAGAAAGATATGAATTTCGTGAGGATTGTTGTTTGAGCTTTTCATTTAATCATCTAAAATAAAATAATCCATGAGGCAAAAAGTTAATAAAATTTGGTAACTTGTAACAAGTTTATATAATAATGGAAGTAATGCCTGATTTCAAATAATGATTGGCAAGAATGTTTAATAATGATTTCAAATCAAAATTGGCAAGAATGTTGGACAATGATTTCACTTATTCACAGTGTCAATGATGTGGTGTGGTGTCACGTCATATGTGATCAGGACTAAAATTTTGTGGTGTTTGTCAATAATGTGAAAATATGAAATGGCTTATTAAAACTACCTTATGTCTAAATTATCATTAACACAATTACACTTCAAATAAAATTTGTATAATTTACCACTATGACCTAAATTCTTTATGTCTACAATGGTTAAGTAACTATGGTACTTCAATTGACTATTTAATTGTATTATCTTTTTAAATTTATTTACTAAACACTGCCATAACTTAATACAACATTCACACAATCAGAGTAAACTTCAATATGATAGAACTTCAAAATTTAAGGATACTCTAATATAATGCAGTAAAAAATAAAAAATTCCCTTAAATTGACTCTTATAAATGATCATGATTAGTGATAGAAAATATTATCACTTGTGACGATTAACACCTTTGATGCATAATCGAACGAATGATCTCAAACGTGTGACGAATAACATGGCCTCCACTCAATCCACACGAATAGAGTGTCTTCAGTCTTAGTGCTAGCTGATACGAATAAAGACAGACAGAGAGAGAGATAGAGAGTGTGTGTGTGTGTGTGTGTGAGAGAGAGAGAGAGTACGGGTAAGGTTCAAAATTGAATTTCATCAAGTGTGTAAGCTTATGCATAAGAGTTCTATTTATAGAACTGCTTGTATGAGTTACAAGCTGAAAAGGCTCACTTAAATGCACCATATCTTACGATGTACTTCTTTTCACTTACATGCACGGAGGTACCTTACGTTATTACATATTTCACTTATGTGCATTGTACCTTACAGTGTTCTACAATTCACGTAAGTGCACAGTACCTTACTATGTATCGTAATTCTTAAGTCATTGTACCTTAAGGTGTTCCTTATTTTACTTTTTTTATCTCTCAACAATCTGTCTTTATGTGTGTGACCCTTTAATTTCGCATGATGTTACCACTTATACTAAATCACACATTTAACATAGTAAATAATGAGTGGTATCTAGCAACACATCGCTGTTATCTAAGTCATGAAAATATCACGTGATCTGACAAAACCTTTTTGTGGTAATATTTGTGTATACAATTACCCTTTTTCCTTCATGTCTATACTAAATACAAGGCATAGACCGTGTCACCCTTGTCCACTTAAATATTGGGGCCCTTAGACATATATCATATTACACAATATGGGAAAATTTCATTTAGGTCACTCATGTCCCACAACATGATTTGTGGAGTACCCATCAACCATTTGTATGGTCATCCTGTTACAACCAATGTTTGATTGGAAATAAAGTACTCCACTCCACATCTAGGATCCATAGTGGTTTCATGTCGAAGGGTGGTATACACCACTATCACCTTTAGAATAACTTGTGACACGTGCATAACATAATATGTAGTATTCTTATGGTGGGTCAACCTAGTATAAATATTACTCTTAAGTGTATTAAGTCTATATCGAATACGCAATATGGCATAGAATGTGTTTAAGTCGTATTAGAATCGCATAGATGTGTTAAGTCTTTATTGGTTGCACATATATACAGGCGGTGTGTTTAAGTTGTATCTGAATCGCAGAAGTGTGTTAAATTTGTATCGGATACGTAATAGAGCATGGAATCTGATGAAGTTGAAGGATAGAAAAACACTTAGAAAGGGGGGGGTTTGAATAAGTGTAGCTTTAAAAACTTGACAGATAAAAATAAATTGCACAGTTATTTTTATCCTGGTTCGTTGTTAACTAAACTACTCCAGTCCACCCCCGCAGAGATGATTTACCTCAACTGAGGATTTAATCCACTAATCGCACGGATTACAATGGTTCTCCACTTAGTCAGCAACTAAGTCTTCCAGAGTCTTCTGATCACACACTGATCACTCCAGGAACAACTGCTTAGATACCCTCTAAGACTTTCTAGAGTATTCTGATCCACACGATCACTCTAGTTACAACCTGCTTAGATAACCTCTAAGACTTCCTAGAGTATTCTGATCCACACGATCACTCTAGTTCCTTACAACTTAATGTAATCAATTCTAAGAGTATTACAATTGCTTCTTAAAAGCTATAATCACAAACTGTGATATTTCTCTTAACGTTTAAGCTTAATCTCACTAATATATTACAACAGCAATGTAGTGAGCTTTGATGAAGATGAAGATTCTGAGCTTTGAATAGAACAGAGTTTCAGCAAGTTAATATGAGTTGTTTTGTTCAGAATCGTTAACCTTGCTTCTCATCAGAACTTCATATTTATAGGCGTTGGAGAAGATGACCGTTGAGTGCATTTAATGCTTTGCGTGTTCCGTACAGCATCGCATTTAATGTTATACGCTTTTGTCAACTACCTCGAGCCTTGTTCACGCTGTGTCTACTGACGTTGCCTATAATAGCTTTTAACGTTCCTTTTGTCAGTCAGCGTAGCTTGCCACTTGTACTTCCTTCTGATCTGATGTTTGTGAATACAACGTTTGAATATCATCAGAGTCAAACAGCTTGGTGCAAAGCATCTTCTGATCTTCTGACCTTGAAGTGCTTCTGAGCGTGATACCATCAGAACTTCAGTGCTTCTGATCTCATGTTCTTCTGATGCTTCCATAGACCCATGTTCTGATTCTGCTTCGACCATCTTCTGATGTCTTGCCAGACCATGTTCTGGTGTTGCATGCTGAACCCTTTGAGACAAAGCTTCTGAGCGCTGAATTATGCATACTCTTTATATATTTCCTGAAAAGGAAATTGCATTGGATTAGAGTACCATATTATCTTAAGAAAAATTCATATTATTGTTATCATCAAAACTAAGATAATTGATCAGAACAAATCTTGTTCTAACAATCTCCCCCTTTTTGATGATGACAAAAACATATATAAATGATATGAATTTGCGATCAGAAAGAGCAGAAGGCAAAAAACAAATTACACAGCTATAGCATAAGCATATGAATATGTCTCCCCCTGAGATTAACAATCTCCCCCTGAGATAAATAATCTCCCCCTGAAATAAATACTCGAAGAACTTTAATAAAAGACTTCCCTGATTATTTCGGTAGAGACTGTTAGAACAAGATTTGTTCTGATCAATTATCTTAGTTTTGATGATAACAATAATATGAATTTTGCTTAAGATAATATGGTACTCTAATCCAATGCAATTTCCTTTTCAGGAAATATATATAAAGAGTACGCATAATTCAGCGCTCAGAAGCTTTGTCTCAAAGGGTTCAGCATGCAACATCAGAACATGGTCTGGCAAGACATCAGAAGATGGTCGAAGCAGAATCAGAACATGGGTCTATGGAAGCATCAGAAGAACAAGAGAACAGAAGCACTGAAGTTCTGATGGTATCACGCTCAGAAGCACTTCAAGATCAGAAGATCAGAAGATGCTATGCACCAAGCTGTTTGACTCTGATGATATTCAAACGTTGTATTCACAAACATCAGATCAGAAGGAAGTACAAGTGGCAAGCTACGCTGACTGACAAAAGGAACGTTAAAAGCTATTCTAGGCTACGTCAGTAGACACAGCGTGAACAAGGCTCGAGGTAGTTGACAAAAGCGTATAACATTAAATGCGATGCTGTACGGAACACGCAAAGCATTAAATGCTCTCAACGGTCATCTTCTCCAAATGCCTATAAATATGAAGTTCTGATGAGAAGCAAGGTTAACGATCCTGAACAAACAACTCAAATTAACTTGCTGAAACGCTGTTCAAATCAAAACTCAGAATCTTCATCTTCATCAAAGCTCACTACATTGCTGTTGTAATATATTAGTGAGATTAAGCTTAAACGTTAAGAGAAATATCGCAGTTGTGATTATCGCTTTTAAGAAGCATTTGTAATACTCTTAGAATTGATTACATTAAGTTGTAAGGAACTAGAGTGATCGTGTGGATCAGAAAACTCTAGGAAAGTCTTAGAGGTTATCTAAGCAGGTTGTAACTAGAGTGATCGTGTGGATCAGTAGACTCTAGAAAAGTCTTAGAGGGTATCTAAGCAGTTGTTCCTGGAGTGATCAGTGTGTGATCAGAAGACTCTGGAAGACTTAGTTGCTGACTAAGTGGAGAACCATTGTAATCCGTGCGATTAGTGGATTAAATCCTCAGTTGAGGTAAATCATCTCTGCGGGGGTGGACTGGAGTAGTTTAGTTAACAACGAACCAGGATAAAAATAACTGTGCAATTTATTTTTATCTGTCAAGTTTTAAAGCTACACTTATTCAAACCCCCCCTTTCTAAGTGTTTTTCTATCCTTCAATTGGTATCAGAGCACCGGTTCTAAGGTGCAAGCACTTAACCGTGTTTAGAAAAGATTCAGGAAGAGAAAAACGCTTCAGTAAAAGATGGTTGATGAAAGTGAAAAGTCTACACCTGCATCTACATCTGGCTCTGCTGAGCAATACAACGGTAACAATGGTTATACTAGACCGCCGGTATTTGATGGTGAAAACTTTGAATACTGGAAAGATAAACTGGAAAGTTACTTTCTTGGTCTAGATGGTGATCTATGGGATCTTCTGATGGATGGTTACAAACATCCAGTAAATGCCAGAGGCGTAAAGCTGACAAGGCAAGAAATGAATGATGATCAGAAGAAGCTCTTCAGGAATCATCATAAATGCAAAACTGTTTTGCTGAATGCTATCTCTCATGCTGAGTATGAGAAGATATCTAACAGGGAAACGGCCTATGACATATATGAGTCCTTGAAAATGACTCATGAAGGAAATGCTCAAGTCAAGGAGACTAAAGCTCTAGCTTTAATCCAGAAGTATGAAGCCTTCAAGATGGAGGATGATGAAGACATTGAAAAGATGTTTTCAAGATTTCAAACTCTTACTGCTGGATTGAGAGTTCTTGACAAGGGATACACCAAGGCTGATCACGTAAAGAAGATCATCAGAAGCTTACCCAAAAGATGGGGTCCTATGGTGACTGCATTCAAGATTGCAAAGAATCTGAATGAAGTTTCTCTGGAAGAGCTTATCAGTGCCTTGAGAAGTCATGAAATAGAGCTGGACGCAAATGAGCCTCAAAAGAAAGGTAAGTCTATTGCATTAAAATCCAATATCAAGAAATGCACTAACGCTTTTCAGGCTAGAGAAGAAGATCCTGAAGAATCAGAATCTGAAGAAGAAGATGAACTGTCCTTGATCTCCAGAAGGCTAAATCAACTCTGGAAGACCAAGCAAAGGAAGTTCAGAGGCTTCAGAAGTTCAAGGAAATTTGAACGTGGAGAATCTTCTGATGAAAGAAGATTTGACAAGAAGAAGGTCATGTGCTATGAATGCAATGAGCCTGGACACTTCAAGAATGAATGTCCAAATCTTCAGAAGGAAAATCCCAAGAAGAAGTTTCATAAGAAGAAAAGTCTTATGGCAACCTGGGATGAGTCAGAAGACGATTCAGACTCTGAAGATGAGCAGGCTAACTGTGCGCTGATGGCGACAGAAGATGACGGATCAGAATCTACATCAGAATCAGATTCTGAAGAGGTATTTTCTGAACTTACTAGAGATGAGTTAGTTTCCGGTCTAACTGAACTTCTGGAACTCAAGTCTAAAATCAGTCTCAAATACAAAAAGCTGAAAAAGCTATTTGAATTTGAAACAAAGAAGCTTGAGTTGGAGAATTCTGAATTAAAAGAAAAACTTTTAAAATTATCCAATAATGTTGGATCTCCTTCTGATTCAGAAAAATCCACTCCTAGTCTAAACCATATTCTGAAAGAATATGATTTAAGTTTCAGGAAGTTCTTATCTAGAAGTATTGGCAGAAGTCAGCTAGCTTCTATGATATATGCTGTGTCTGGAAACAAAAGAGTTGGCATTGGTTTTGAGGGTGAAACCCCATACAAACTTGAACCTGTTGATGAAATGAAATTCACATACAAGCCATTGTATGATCAGTTCAAGTATGGCCACTCCCATGATATTAGGCACACTTCACATGCTCAAAGTTTTCACATAACACACACCAAAAAGCATGTGACACAACCTAGGAAATATCATGAAACTCATATTAAAAATTATCATGTTGTTCCTCCTATTGATTACAATGTTAAACCCAAGTTCAATCAGAACTTGAGAAAATCTAACAAGAAAGGACCCAAGAAAATGTGGGTACCTAAGGATAAGATTATTCCTATTGCAGATATCCTTGACTGCAAAAAGAACAAAGCACAACATGTCATGGTACCTGGACTCTGGATGCTCACGACACATGACAGGAAGAAGGTCTATGTTCCAAGACCTGGTGCTTAAGTCTGGAGGAGAAGTCAAGTTTGGAGGAGGTCAGAAGGGCAAGTTCTCCAAACCTGCATTCAAGTCCAAGAATGTTGTTTCTACCTCAAGGCCATTAGAACTCTTGCACATTGATCTGTTTGGCCCAGTCAAAACAGCATCTGTCAGAGGGAAGAAATATGGATTAGTCATCGTAGATGATTATAGCCGCTGGACATGGGTAAAATTCTTGAAACACAAGGATGAGACTCATTCAGTGTTCTTTGATTTCTGCATTCAGATTCAATCTGAAAAAGAGTGTAAAATCATAAAGGTCAGAAGTGATCATGGTGGTGAATTTGAGAACAGATCCTTTGAAGAATTCTTCAAAGAAAATGGTATTGCCCATGATTTCTCTTGTCCTAGAACTCCACAGCAAAATGGGGTTGTAGAACGAAAGAATAGGACTCTGCAAGAAATGGCCAGAACCATGATCAATGAAACCAATATGGCTAAGCATTTCTGGGCAGAAGCAATAAACACTGCATGTTATATTCAGAATAGAATCTCTATCAGACCTATTCTTAATAAGACTCCTTATGAATTGTGGAAGAATAGAAAGCCCAACATTTCATATTTCCATCCTTTTGGATGTGTATGCTTTATTCTGAACACTAAAGATCATCTTGGTAAGTTTGATTCCAAAGCACAAAAGTGTTTCCTTCTTGGATATTCTGAATGCTCAAAAGGCTACAGGGTATACAATACCGAAACATTGACTGTAGAAGAATCAATCAATATCAGGTTTGATGATAAGCTTGGTTCTGAAAAACCAAAGCAGTTTGATATTTTTGCAGATTGTGATATTGATATATCAGAAGTTGTTGAGCCAAGAAGCAACGCATCAGAAGCAGAACCTCTCAGAAGCAAAGAATCGGAAGATCAAGTATCAGCTTCTCTGGAGAATCTAAGCATTTCTGAAGAACCATCTGTCAGAAGATCATCCAGACTCATCTCTGGTCATTCAGAAGATGTCATTCTTGGAAAGAAGGATGATCCAATCAGAACAAGAGCATTCCTTAAGAACAATGCAGATTGTCAATTAGGTCTTGTATCTTTGATCGAGCCAACTTCTGTTGATCATGCTCTAGAAGATCCAGACTGGATAATTGCTATGCAAGAAGAACTGAATCAGTTTACAAGGAATGATGTTTGGGATCTTGTTCCTAGACCAGATGGATTCAATATAATCGGTACAAAATGAGTCTTCAGAAACAAGCCCAGAATTAGAAGATGAGAAGTTCTTATATATGGGTATCTTCTGAAATGAAACCTTTTTCTTAAGAAGTTCTGATTAAGATCAATTAGAAATTGTGATTCAGTTACTACTAACGTTTCATAGTCTAAGTTGATTCAGAATCTCTTTAAAAGCAAAACAGCTGTAACTGGCTATCCAGATGGTAAACACGTGTTCACTATTCCTGGACAAGCGTGCGTGCAGTTGAGGGGACGTCTACTTAGGTAACTGTGCAAATCACGTCTTTTGTCTTTATTATCTCTCCTCATGTCACGTAACATTAAATGCTTTTCATCATTAACTCCCTTTCAGTTTTCTTTTTATATTCTTCAAACGTTTCTTTTCCCTTTTATATTTCTCTCACTTTGCATACAGTTTCTTTTTCGTTCTCTCTCTCTTTGCATTCATATCATAAACCCTAGCAGTTTCCAATATCTGCAAATCCATCATGAATCCATCGTCAAGCTCTGGGAATCAAGATAATGTTCGGAAACAAAAGAGAAAGGCAACTGCTGAACCAGAGACCAAACCAAAAAGAGTAAGGATCACCTATGACCCTCTCAAAGTGTATCAACCCCTTGACGGTACCCCTCAATCACCTCCCTCTTCAAAGACCTCCACCACCTCTTCCTCCTCATTCATCCTCTCGGAACCACCTTCTTCACCATCTGATATCTCCTCCCCTTCAACCCTTCCATCAGATATTTCTTCATCTCTCTCACACCCATTTCCCACCAGAACACCTAATCCCTATAGAGTTGTTCTTCCCGACTCCAGGTTCACCGTCAACCCTCCAACCCCTACCACTCAATCATATCTGGAGCTTTTACATTCTGATGTAAATGGCTGGTTGGAGATTCTAAGTGCTGCTCACCTTAATCATCTGGATGAGTATGCTACAAACAACCTTTGGAATACCTTTCGTCAGGATTTTCTGGATAAGGCTACAGACACTCAGAGAAGGATTATGTCTGAAGCTCCTGGTGTTCGTGGTCTCCGGTTGGAAGTTGGTGAGAGCAGCCATCACCATCTCATCAGGAACAGAAGTGTTCTTGAAAGGAAGATACCAGCATATGAGTTGGAAGAAGAAAATCTCTGCAGAGACATCGTGGTGTGGAGACCATGGTTTCCTGTGCTGACTGGAGATTTTCAGTGGCTGTTCAACTGGTTCAGAATGAACCCTTCTGAAAGAGCACCTCACATGGTCTTTCCAGTAGTGGTTTATCCTGCTGAAGTTGCTGGTCCTACTCCTCCAACAAACCTAGCAGCTATTCTTCAAGCGTTGGAAGATGGAACTTCTGAGCTGCCTGAACCAGAATATGCTAAGGCTACTTCTGAGTCAGACTCAGATGAGGAAATGGAAGATGCACAAGCTGAAGATCTCCCAGAAGATCACCCTGCTGAGATTGCTGTCCCTTTTGGCAGAAATTCAGGTGCCTCCTCTTCTGGTGAAACCTCAGCTCTGATGGAGATCTTGGAAACTCTTCATCAGAATCAAGCTATGCTGGCTTCTCGTTTGGACGCGCAAGAAGCAGCCAATGCTGAGTTTCGCTCCTTCATGGCAAGGCAAGCTACAAGCACTGACGGGATTCATGATGTTCTGGCGCGGATTTTGCGTAGGCTAGGATCTTAGTCCTTTGGTCTTTGTAGTTTCTCTTTCCTTGTTGCATCTGTTTTCCTGCATTCCTCTCTTGTAATCTTTTTTGATTATCAATGAAAACCTTCCGTCATTTACATTCCAGTAATTTTATTTGTCGTTTTATTCATCTGAATCTTTTGGAATATTCTTTTTGATGCTATGACAAAAAGGGGGAGAAGATAAATGATAAATGATTTGATTAAATCTATCAGTTGCTGGGTAACGCTCCCACATATTCACTAACAAGAACTGCAAGTTCTATATGGTTTAAGTGTTGTGCAGGTATAAAGAAGTGAAGAGAATCTTCAAAGCAAACACAAGAAGCAAAACCATGGAAACTGAAGCAAGCTTAGTGCTGTCAAGCTTCAGAGATCAGAAGCACTGATAATAGAATTTGATCCATATTTGTCTATTTGATCTGACAAAATTCTATTTGCTCTGATACATTATTTTAGCCTATATGGCTCTGATACATATCATGTGTTCGAATATACATTTTATGTTCTGACTCGTTCATGCTGACTTTTGTCGTTTAGTTTTTATTCTGTAACATTTCAGGATGTAGAGATGCTCAGATGATGCTCTGGTACATTCAACAATGTTCTGATACAAATCTAGCATGAAGTGATGTTGGTAGAAATTCAAAGCTCTGAAGCTATCCGAGGGAAGCAGAAATCAGAAGCTGCGAAGGTTCTAAAGATCCAGAAAACTCAAGTTCTGAAGCTGTCCTAAATGGAAGCAGAAATCAGAAGCTGTGAATGTTCAGAAGATCAAAGAAATTCAAGTTCTGAAGCTGTCCTAGATGGAAGCAGAAGTCAGAAGCTGTGAATGTTCAGAAGATCAAAGAAATTCAAGTTCTAAAGCTGTCCTAGATGGAAGCAGGAATCAGAAGCTGTGAGTGTTCTAGGAATCTAAAGAAATTCTAGTTCTGAAGTTGTCCTATGGAAGCAGAAGTCAGAAGCTATGAATTCTCTGAAGACAAGAAGCTTATATGATCGTCTCTACCGAAATAATCAGGGAAGTCTTTTATTAAAGTTCTTCGAGTATTTATTTCAGGGGGAGATTATTTATCTCAGGGGGAGATTGTTAATCTCAGGGGGAGACATATTCATATGCTTATGCTATAGCTGTGTAATTTGTCTTTTGCCGTCTATTTTTTCTGATCGCAAATTCATATCATTTATATATGTTTTTGTCATCATCAAAAAGGGGGAGATTGTTAGAACAAGATTTGTTCTGATCAATTATCTTAGTTTTGATGATAACAATAATATGAATTTTGCTTAAGATAATATGGTACTCTAATCCAATGCAATTTCCTTTTCAGGAAATATATATAAAGAGTACGCATAATTCAGCGCTCAGAAGCTTTGTCTCAAAGGGTTCAGCATGCAACATCAGAACATGGTCTGGCAAGACATCAGAAGATGGTCGAAGCAGAATCAGAACATGGGTCTATGGAAGCATCAGAAGAACAAGAGAACAGAAGCACTGAAGTTCTGATGGTATCACGCTCAGAAGCACTTCAAGGTCAGAAGATCAGAAGATGCTATGCACCAAGCTGTTTGACTCTGATGATATTCAAACGTTGTATTCACAAACATCAGATCAGAAGGAAGTACAAGTGGCAAGCTACGCTGACTGACAAAAGGAACGTTAAAAGCTATTCTAGGCTACGTCAGTAGACACAGCGTGAACAAGGCTCGAGGTAGTTGACAAAAGCGTATAACATTAAATGCGATGCTGTACGGAACACGCAAAGCATTAAATGCTCTCAACGGTCATCTTCTCCAAACGCCTATAAATATGAAGTTCTGATGAGAAGCAAGGTTAACGATCCTGAACAAACAACTCAAATTAACTTGCTGAAACGCTGTTCAAATCAAAACTCAGAATCTTCATCTTCATCAAAGCTCACTACATTGCTGTTGTAATATATTAGTGAGATTAAGCTTAAACGTTAAGAGAAATATCACAGTTGTGATTATCGCTTTTAAGAAGCATTTGTAATACTCTTAGAATTGATTACATTAAGTTGTAAGGAACTAGAGTGATCGTGTGGATCAGAAAACTCTAGGAAAGTCTTAGAGGTTATCTAAGCAGGTTGTAACTAGAGTGATCGTGTGGATCAGTAGACTCTAGAAAAGTCTTAGAGGGTATCTAAGCAGTTGTTCCTGGAGTGATCAGTGTGTGATCAGAAGACTCTGGAAGACTTAGTTGCTGACTAAGTGGAGAACCATTGTAATCCGTGCGATTAGTGGATTAAATCCTCAGTTGAGGTAAATCATCTCTGCGGGGGTGGACTGGAGTAGTTTAGTTAACAACGAACCAGGATAAAAATAACTGTGCAATTTATTTTTATCTGTCAAGTTTTAAAGCTACACTTATTCAAACCCCCCCTTTCTAAGTGTTTTTCTATCCTTCAGAGACGATCACATAGGCTTCTGTCTTCAGAGAATTCATAGCTTCTGACTTCTGCTTCCATTGGACAGCTTCAGAACTAGAATTTCTTTAGATCCCTAGAACACTCACAGCTTCTGATTCCTGCTTCCATCTAGCACAGCTTCAGAACTTGAATTTCTTTGATCTTCAGAACATTCACAGCTTCTGATTCCTGCTTCCATTTAGGACAGCTTCAGAACTTGAATTTCTTTGATCTTCAGAACATTCACAGCTTGTGATTTCTGCTTCCATTTAGGACATTTTCAGAACTTGAGTTTTCTGGATCTTTAGAACATTCACAGCTTCTGATTTCTGCTTCCCTCAGATAGCTTCAGAGCTTTGAATTTCTACCAACATCATTTCATGCTAGATTTGTATCAGAACATTGTTGAATGTACCAGAGCATCATCAGAGCATCTCTACATCCTGAAATGTTACAGAACAAAAACTAAACGACAAAAGTCAGCATGAACGAGTCAGAACATAAAATGTATATTAGAACACATGATATGTATCAGAGCCATATAGGCTAAAATAATGTATCAGAGCAAATAGAATTTTGTCAGAGCAAATAGACAAATATGGATCAAATTCCATTATCAGTGCTTCTGATTCATTCTTGCTTCTGATTTCTGAAGCTTGATAGCACTTAGCTTGCTTCAGTTTCCATGAGCTTATTCTTTTTACAGAATAACACTTCTTATGGTTTTGCTTCTTGTGTTTGCTTTGAAGATTCTCTTCACTTCTTTATACCTGCAAAACACTTAAACCATATAGAACTTGCAGTTCTTGTTAGTACATGTGTGGGAGCTTTACCCAGCAACTGATAGATTAATCAAATCATTTATCACATATTTCTCCCCCTTTTTGTCATATCATCAAAAAACAAAAAAGATTCAGAGACAAACAAAACGAAACACACGGAGGAAGAAGAAGATTTCATTGAAGTTCAAACAGCAGGTACAGAAGTACATGAAGATAAGCAAGATCAGATGCACAAAAAAACAGATGCAACGAAAAGAAACAACACAGACTCAATCTAAGATGGCCCTAGCCTTGACAAGATCTTGGCCAGCATCTCTTGAACCTCATTGTTGTGTCCATCTTGCCTCACCATGAAAGCTCTATACTCAGCATTGAGTGAGCTTTGCTCATCCTGTCTCTTCTGAATTTCTTCCAGAGTCCTTGCAAGACGAGAAGGTTCATCAGAAGAAGCTTCACCGCTTTCAACCACAGGAATAGCAACTTGATCTGTAGCTTCCATGGATAGATCATTTGCAGGGATTTCCTCAACAGGATCTGATTCAGCAACATGATCTTCAGCATCTGCTTCTTGCATAGAAGCATCTCCATATTCTGCAGCAGGAATTTCCGAGTCTCCATTCTCAAGTGCCTGAAGAATGGCAGCTAGATTCCTGGGAGCAGAAGGACCTTCACTTTCTGGTGGGTTAACAACTTCTGGAATGACCAAGCTTGGGTCTTTCTCAGAAGGGTTTTCCCTCAGATAGTCAAAGAGAGTCTTGAAGTCTCCGAGCAGAACAGGATAATCAGGAATAAAGATAACAATATCCCTGCATGGATTTGCTTCCATTTCAGCAGCCAGTCTTAATTGTTCCATCTCATCCAAGAAGGGCTTCTCTTCCAACAGATGTCTTCCTTTGAGACTAGCAAACCAGACGTCTTCATAATTCCTTAGGATTCCACGAGGTCGTGGGGCAGCAGCCACAAGTCTTTTCTGTACTCCCATTGCTTCTTCTTGAAACACCTTGCGAAATCTTTTCCAGATATTTCTTGTAGAAACATCATTCAGACCATTTAGGAAGGCTTCCTTCAGAAGGTCTAAGCCATTGATTACTTCATATCTGAAAAGTTCCAGGTAGGTAGAGAGTTCAGGTTCAGGCGGATTGAGGGTGAATTTGTAGTTCGGGTAGAGAGGACAAAAAGGTTTTGATTTTCTGGTAGGTAAGGGATTGGATACAGAAGGTGGAGGTGCGGTGGATGAGGAGGAGGGAATAGCTGAGAGAATGATTGATGAGGATGGATTATTTGTAAAGGGAATTGGTGAGAAAGTATTATCAGAAGGAGTTGGGGGAAGGATATTTAGAGGAGTGGGATTTAGAATGGGAGAGGAGGAGGTTGATGGAGACAGATTTGGTAAGGTGAAGTTTATTTTTGGTTCAGATGGAGGTGATTGGAAGGATGGTTTAGGGACAGAGGGAGGTGGAGTAAAAACCTGCCTGGAGATTTGCACAGAAGAAGAAGATCTGGTTCTGCGAAAGGAATCTCTAATCCTTTTCTCCCTTCGTTCTTCAGAGTCCACCTTGTCAGGATCAAAGGTGACTCTCAACTTCTTGGCTTTCTTAGCCTCATCTTCTCGGGCTTTTCTTTTACTCCTAGCCTTTTGTTCTTTCTGATCCTTCTTCAAAAGGTCAGCCTTGGACGGAAGTACTCTGCCACGGATCCAAGCAGGATCAATATCTGATTGCTTCCTAACACAATCTTCCAGGTAAGACTTGACAACCTGATGTAGTTCTTCTTGAAACAAGGAGGCAAAACCTTCAACAGCAACTCTTCTTGAGAGAATGTCAGGAAAGCTTGGGCACACAGAAGGTACATTTTGAATGAGTTCTAATCTGAACAAATCCACACCATTAAAAATGGGACCTTGAACTACTCCAAGCAAATGGGATGCATTGAGTTTTCTGATGGAGTCCAGCACTTTGCTTTCAGTAAGAATGTCTGAAATCATTCTTCCAAACGGAATAGTCGTTCTTGAAAGATGAGGGTACTTCGCCCTTTCCTCTTCTCTTGACTCAAGGATTGAAGTCTTCAGATTCTCAAACAGAATGTGAGAAATGTTGATCTCAGTCTTTTTGCCAATGCAGAAAAGAGTGTGCTTGTGATCTGGACTGATGTAAGAAGAGGAGAGCATTCTTTTTCTGTGGTGAAGAGAACCCAGAATAATCTCAGCCCATACTCTATAAAATGGCCTCAAGGTGCCTGTGTTATTCGAGTCAATCCCAGAAGACTGAGAGATTTGTTTTTCAACTATCGACCAATCAACAGATGCATGTCGAAAACCAGACCAACCTTCTTCATCATTCAGATTGTATAGCTTCCTGATCAGTTTTTCAGAGATAACCACTTCATGCCCTAGCACGAATGAAATGATGGCCGTTGGGGTAACCGTTGCATGTACCCAGAAATCCTTCACAAGATCAGGATAAATTGGACCAACCAATCTATTAAGGTACTTGGACCATCCTTGCTCAAGGATTCTTGCATCACACTTAAAGCCATTCGCTTTAAGATTGTTTAAGTCCACAGCAGTTTCACATAAAACCTCCAAGTCCTTCGTGGGTATCAAGCAAGTTTTCAAAGGAGCATATTCATAATTTCGTAGAAGGATTTGTGAAGAAGTAAGTCTTTCTTTTGAGGAAGATGAACAAGAGGAAGAGTTCATGATGATTATGTCGTAAGATTAGAACAAAGACTAGGGTTTGAAAAAGAAAAACAGATGCAGCGAAAAAAAATGTACAACAAAATAGAGAGACGGAGAAAAGAATGAAGTTGAAGCGGGCTATTTAAAAGATTTGAAAAAAAATTTAAATCATTTTGCATTAAATGAGAAATGACATTAGGAGAGATAGCATGGTAAATGAAATGATTTAATACAGTTACCTAGGTCGGCGTCTTTTCAACTGCACGCTTCGTACTGACCGTAGAGACACGTGTTCATCATTAGATAATGGATGACAGGTGTGAAATATTCAATAGGCTTTACGCTTTCTGATTCCAATCACTGCTTCTGAATAGATCAAGATTCTCTTCTGGAAACATTCCTTCTGAAGTGTGCTGATATAAATCTGAATGATCTTCTGATCCATTACTTCTGATATACACAGCTTCTGGAGATTCACTTCTTTGTTCTGCAGCTTCTGATAAGACAAAACTGTATCTGCAGAAATTCTTAAGCTGCTTTGTTTC
This sequence comes from Vicia villosa, assembly GCF_029867415.1. NCBI lineage: Eukaryota > Viridiplantae > Streptophyta > Magnoliopsida > Fabales > Fabaceae > Vicia > Vicia villosa. The sequence continues at coordinate 115,661,537 of NC_081183.1, read as the reverse complement.
ATCAGAAACAAGTTTATCATCAAACCAGATATTTATTGATTCGTCCACAATCAATGTTTCAATATTGTATATTCTGTAGCATTTAGAGCATTCAGAATAATCAAGAACGAAACATCATTGCATTAGAAACAAACAAAACAGATGGTTCCAAGACTAATAAACTTTCTTTTCTGATCTCCTACGAACATAGTTTCTTCAACAGATTTAAGTACCAGAACTTGGAAGACAGTCCTTCTTCCCTTCAAGTGTTGAGACCAACTTGAGTCCAGGTGACATGACATGTTGACTTTTATCTTCTTTGTCGCCAAGAGAATTTGCAAAAAAAATAGTCTTTTTCTTTGGTACCCACATCTTCTTGGGTCCTTTCTTGTTAGATTTTCTCAAGTTCTGATTGAACTTGGGTTTAACATTGTAAGCAATAGAAGGAACAGCATGATAATTTTTAATGTGAGTTTCATGATATTTCCTAGGTTGTGTCACATGCTTTTTGGTGTGTGTTATGTGAAAACTTTGAGCATGTGAAGTGTGCCTAATATCATGGGAGTGGCCATACTTGAACTGATCATACAATGGCTTGTATGTGAATTTCATTTCATCAACAGGTTCAAGTTTGTATAGGGTTTCACCCTCAAAACCAATGCCGACTCTTTTGTTTCCAGACACAGCATATATCATAGAAGCTAGCTGACTTCTGCCAATACTTCTAGATAAGAACTTCCTGAAACTTAAATCATATTCTTTCAGAATATGGTTTAGACTAGGAGTGGATTTTTCTGAATCAGAAGGAGATCCAACATTATTGGATAATTTTAAAAGTTTTTCTTTTAATTCAGAATTCTCCAACTCAAGCTTCTTTGTTTCAAATTCAAATAGCTTTTTCAGCTCTTTGTATTTGAGACTAATCTGAGACTTGAATTCCAGAAGTTCAGTTAGACCGGAAACTAACTCATCTCTAGTAAATTCAGAAAATACCTCTTCAGAATCTGATTCTGATGTAGATTCTGATCCGTCATCTTCTGTCGCCATCAGCGCACAGTTAGCCTGCTCATCTTCAGAGTCTGAATCATCTTCTGACTCATCCCAGGTTGCCATAAGACCTTTCTTCTTATGAAACTTCTTCTTGGGATTTTCCTTCTGAAGTTTTGGACATTCATTCTTGAAGTGTCCAGGCTCATTGCATTCATAGCACATGACCTTCTTCTTGTCAAATCTTCTGTCATCAGAAGATTCTCCACGTTCAAATTTCTTTGAACTTCTGACGCCTCTGAACTTCCTTTGCTTGTTCTTCCAGAGTTGATTTAGCCTTCTGGAGATCAAGGACAGTTCATCTTCTTCTTCAGATTCTGATTCTTCAGGATCTTCTTCTCTAGCCTGAAAAGCGTTAGTGCATTTCTTGATATTGGATTTTAATGCAATAGACTTACCTTTCTTTTGAGGCTCGTTTGCATCCAGTTCAATTTCATGACTCCTCAGGGCACTGATCAGCTCTTCCAAAGAGACTTCATTTAGATTCTTCGCAATCTTAAATGCAGTTACCATAGGACCCCATCTTCTGGGTAAGCTTCTGATGATCTTCTTTACGTGATCAACCTTGGTGTATCCCTTGTCAAGAACTCTCAATCCAGCAGTAAGAGTTTGAAATCTTGAAAACATCTTTTCAATGTCTTCATCATCCTCCATCTTGAAGGCTTCATACTTCTGGATTAAAGCGAGAGCTTTAGTCTCCTTGACTTGAGCATTTCCTTCATGAGTCATTTTCAAGGACTCATATATGTCATAGGCCGTTTCCCTGTTAGATATCTTCTCATACTCAGCATGAGAGATAGCATTCAGCAAAACAGTTCTGCATTTATGATGATTCCTGAAAAGCTTCTTCTGATCATCACTCATTTCTTGCCTTGTCAGCTTTACGCCACTGGCATTTACTGGATGTTTGTAACCATCCATCAGAAGATCCCATAGATCACCATCTAGACCAAGAAAGTAACTTTCCAGTTTATCTTTCCAGTATTCAAAGTTTTCACCATCAAATACCGGCGGTCTAGTATAACCATTGTTACCGTTGTGTTGCTCAGCAGAGCCAGATGTAGATGTAGACTTTGCAGTTTCATCAGCCATCTTTTACTGAAGCGTTTTTCTCTTCCTGAATCTTTTCTAAACACGGTTAAGTGCTTGCACCTTAGAACCGGCGCTCTGATACCAATTGAAGGATAGAAAAACACTTAGAAAGGGGGGGGTTTGAATAAGTGTAGCTTTAAAAACTTGACAGATAAAAATAAATTGCACAGTTATTTTTATCCTGGTTCGTTGTTAACTAAACTACTCCAGTCCACCCCCGCAGAGATGATTTACCTCAACTGAGGATTTAATCCACTAATCGCACGGATTACAATGGTTCTCCACTTAGTCAGCAACTAAGTCTTCCAGAGTCTTCTGATCACACACTGATCACTCCAGGAACAACTGCTTAGATACCCTCTAAGACTTTCTAGAGTATTCTGATCCACACGATCACTCTAGTTACAACCTGCTTAGATAACCTCTAAGACTTCCTAGAGTATTCTGATCCACACGATCACTCTAGTTCCTTACAACTTAATGTAATCAATTCTAAGAGTATTACAATTGCTTCTTAAAAGCTATAATCACAAACTGTGATATTTCTCTTAACGTTTAAGCTTAATCTCACTAATATATTACAACAGCAATGTAGTGAGCTTTGATGAAGATGAAGATTCTGAGCTTTGAATAGAACAGAGTTTCAGCAAGTTAATATGAGTTGTTTTGTTCAGAATCGTTAACCTTGCTTCTCATCAGAACTTCATATTTATAGGCGTTGGAGAAGATGACCGTTGAGTGCATTTAATGCTTTGCGTGTTCCGTACAGCATCGCATTTAATGTTATACGCTTTTGTCAACTACCTCGAGCCTTGTTCACGCTGTGTCTACTGACGTTGCCTATAATAGCTTTTAACGTTCCTTTTGTCAGTCAGCGTAGCTTGCCACTTGTACTTCCTTCTGATCTGATGTTTGTGAATATAACGTTTGAATATCATCAGAGTCAAACAGCTTGGTGCAAAGCATCTTCTGATCTTCTGACCTTGAAGTGCTTCTGAGCGTGATACCATCAGAACTTCAGTGCTTTTGATCTCATGTTCTTCTGATGCTTCCATAGACCCATGTTCTGATTCTGCTTCGACCATCTTCTGATGTCTTGCCAGACCATGTTCTGGTGTTGCATGCTGAACCCTTTGAGACAAAGCTTCTGAGCGCTGAATTATGCATACTCTTTATATATTTCCTGAAAAGGAAATTGCATTGGATTAGAGTACCATATTATCTTAAGCAAAATTCATATTATTGTTATCATCAAAACTAAGATAATTGATCAGAACAAATCTTGTTCTAGCAGAAGTCGTATAAGAATCGCATAGTAGCGTTAAGTCTGTATCGAATACACATTCATGCATTTTTTCTTTGCTCCCTTGTCTCAAGCGTTGTAGCTAAAAAAGAGACAAAGAATCATACAATAGAGGAAGAAAAAGGATATGCGAATATATATATATATATATTTTTCATATTAATAATGAATTGAATTTGTTACAAAAAAATAATAAAGTGACGAGGTAGATAACCTTCATCGACGACTTCGGCATTGAAGAACAGTATACGAGGTCTTTGGTCGTTGTCTTTGTCTGAAGCTCTAGGTTGGAAGAGTTTACTTTGGTTGGACGGTGTCCGGGGTGCCTCATCTTACTTTTACTTGGTGATGTTTATTTGAATGGTCAACGACTTTGGGGACGTAGCTTGACGTCGACCGTTGATTTTTGGGCTCTTTGAGTTTCTCTTCCCGATGCCTCCGTGAGGCGCTTTTTGATCATTAAGGTTAATATTCTCCACCTTCCTTCCTTTTTCGGAGTGGATATCTACCTCAAGTAGATCTAAGGTGCTCCTGTTGTGAATCTAGCTTGATGGAGAGCTTTCCTAGGACGCAAAATTATGCTCTGACATGGACATTATTCCTTAATAAGCTCGTTTAGTCTTTCCCTACGAACAAGAATGTTGAACGGCGGTTGGAGGTTGTTATCGACCAGTCTCCTTGCATTTAGAGTTCGAAATATCTTTCTCTGAGCGTGCTTAGCGACCATGTGCTCTATGATTCAATTTAAGGAGACCCTGGTGCATCAAGTGGAAATCGCGGGGTGCCCTTATGATGCACCCTAGTGTTAGATCAGTGCCCGATGTTAACTATGAACTTGTGATATCCGGGCGCCATTAACTATGAACTTGCAGTATCCTTATTATGTTGCCCCTATAAGCACCCCCGACATCGGCGGGAAGTATGGACGCAAATAGATCATAAGGTGAATTACGAGTCTTCGTCCCAATCTTCATGGAAATTTCCTTCACACCCTGGGGAAACCCTAGATTTGGGCCTTAGACTCTTCCTTTCGGTATTTTGTGGAGTTTTCCAGGAAATTGAAGATCTTGACAATGAGAAATTAAACTGGAGACAGTGTTTAACTAAATTGACTACGACAGGTCTTTACTTTTGCTTATAAGCGCTCTCGATTCTGAGAGTTGTGAACAATTAAAAAGAGGGTCAATTCCGGATTCGACATGAACGTAGGAATCAGAGGTTGGTTTTTTCTTGATGCGGTAACCTAAGGAGGTCACAAATTGGTCAATCAGAGATTTGGATATGAACCGCAAGAATCTAGATATGGAGCTTCTGAGCTTGTTCGATTGTGTTTGCGAAGTGAACATGGTTTTTGTGGAAAACGTAGGTATGAAAAGTCGTTCCCCACAAAAGGTGTCATTGTTCTGTTCGGAAACCAGAAATGGATACTCTAGCACCACAAAGTAACCATAAATGAAGACATTTGGATAACTGGTGATCTTAAACGGTAGCTCCGATCTCCTTTATGGTGGCGAGGAGTGGACTTGCATGGTTAGCACTCCAACGCCAAGTCAGTTCAAGATTCAAGATGAGTATAATGAAAGTGGAAATCAGAGATCGTACCTTGCTCTTAGCATGTGAAATTTTTTATAATTTAGTTCGAGTAGAGTGGATTTGAGATGGATTAGGCCTTAATTAATTTGGTCTTTGGCTGGTCCAGAACAAAATTCAAACTGGCTTGAATGCCTATGGACCCAACTCACAACTAGATTATGATCTTGACAACCTCCTACCTGATCCTACTCAATTTAGGAGATTAATTGGTAAATTAATATACCTTACACACTCTCGTCCTGATATAGGTTATTATGTAAGCATGTTGAGGTAGTTCCTCTCTAAACCAACAACAACACATTTGCACGCAGCACTTAAGATTGTTTGATATTTCATCATAAGTTGGAATAGAAAAAGGCAGCAGGTTCTCTCTAGGTCCTCATCCAAAGTGAAATATCAGGCTTTATCCAACAGGTGATGTGAGGCTCAATGGTTACTATATCTAATAGATGATTTTCATATTCCTCGCTCTACACCTTTAACAATATACTATGGCAACCAAAACGCAGTTCACATTGTCAACAATCCAGTCTTTCACGAACGGACAAATTAAATATATCGAGATGGATTGTCATCTAATTCGAAACAAAATACTCAATAAATTAATACATCTTCATTATGTCAACACGGCAAATCACGTTTGATCAAAAGCTACAAATCCTAGCTTCAAGTAGAATCAATTCTGAAAAACATAATCAATTCTGCTCGAGATCAATCAAACACGTTACAATCAATTTTCGACGTCCAGAATCAATTATAAATGCCTCATACGTGAAACTTAATTGAAATTAATAAAACTTTACTTTTTCTTTTTTATTTTTTTTAAGTGATATCATTCTGCATGATGAAACTTGTGTCAGAAAAGATCACCTGTTAACTCAATTGAAACCAATGTGCATGCATGTGTGAACAAAAGATTATTTAGCTTAGCTTATATAACACATGAAACTAAAATGCAGTAAAGGACACAAATTTTCCAACGTGTCACATCCACCAAAAATGCATTAGAATTTAAAAATTAAAAGGCTTTCTTCTTTTTAGTGAATCTAGGTCAAGCAACCTTGAGCTTATAAAAGGAGTATTACTACAATTGAATAAATTTTAGAACAAAGGGTACGTAATGAATAATGATTCTTGTCTCAAAAGGGTTGGCTTTTTTTTCTTTTTATTTGGCATTATCTCCAACAATATTTCCACATTTCATCACTAGCTTAATTGTGATGTTTGTTTTTTCTTAGGTCAGTGTGAAACATGGCTTTTTATAGAGACTTTGTGGTGATTCTATAGAGTTGTCAAGTTTGTGATTGAAGAGAAAATGTCTTCAATGGACTTGAGGCAAGCCTTTGCTGGCCTTCTCACTCTCTCAATGTTCATGATGCTTGGTAATATGATCAAGAAGGATCATTTTGATTATTCAATTAATGATGTAAGTCACTTATCATCTTTTATTATTAGCTTTTTTTTAATAGCTTTCATCCAAGGTAATTTTACATTAGATTATAAGCTTGATTCCTTTCTCTTTAAAAGAAATTATATATGATGAATTGTTATATAGTTTCCTTGTCACTTAGAGTTATTCTATTTTGCTTTCTTAGGAATTATTCATGATATCAATGGATTAGGGTTTTTTTTTAGTCGTGTGATCAATTCTACATTTTGTGAAATCAATCACTCTACTACTATTACATTTGCTAATAATTTCACATTCTTTAAGTTCATGATTTTCTTTATAAAAAAATACAAAATAGTAGTGAGAGATTGACAATTGAGTCACTGACCATAAGAAAACATAAGCGTTTGTGTTAAAAAAATGATAGATGATAAATTAACTTATAACTAATTATTTTAAATTTCATGATTTGAGTTGAATTTCTTAGTTTAAAGCAAATAAGCTAATTGAATTTATAATATTTAATAAATTATTGATTAAACTTAGTAATGTAAAATGGCATAAAAGAATTATGTTTAAATAATTTTTTAATTTTAAATGTAAGATTATATGAAGAAAAAAAAGAGTCACATCTTTTTTTTCTATAGACAAAGCGAAGGGATATGTCAAAATAAAATAGATGAGAATATATGTTATTGTTTTTTCATGAAAAATAAAGTGATAAGCTATTTAGTCAAACTAACTTGTCCTATTTTATGATGTTTATTACATACATAAACATTAATATCAATTATTTGGATTATGTGATATCAATATGATGACTATGTAAGCTAAAATTAGATAAGACAACATTTGGATCATGGAACAGATTTTTACTGATAAACTTTTGTTTGTACTAACTATGTGAAGGTTGAAATTCAAGCTACAGAAATTTCCCAACGTGAATCAGTAACAGTTACTCAACCAAGTCTGGCCACAGTTTCACATCTAAGCAAAAAGCCTTTCAAGAAAAATGAAAAAGGACTGAAACCATGCTGGAATCCTCCTTCTGCACTCAGTAAGCTCTCACTCTTCATGATCTTTTTGGTTAGTTTGTTTTGTTGCTTGTTGATGACCATTGAAGCTTTATCAAGTAGACACAAGTAAGGTTTTAAATCATAGTCATAGTCATAGTTTAAAATTGCGGTAGAAGTTGCACTTACGTGTGAACCATTTTATTATGGTAAAAAAATTGCGGTATGAGTTGCACTTATGTGTGAAACATTATATTATGGTAAAAATGTAGAGGATACGGTTGATATTACAATTGCAATAAGTGTTAGTGCAGCAGTAGATGCAATCAAATACATACCCACAATGAAGAACAATGAAGGTTTAATATCATTTTAGGTACTCAATGTTAATCATAGAATTCATTTTAATCTCTTCTTAATTTAGAAAAGAATTATATTGTCCCATCAACTCTTCAAAACGTATCGCACTAGTCCTTTCATTTCAATTTTTCTTCACCACTTGAGCCTGTAAAGCTTGTTGAGCTGACCTCTCAATGCCTCTATCAATCACTGTGAGCTTATGTGCCTCCAAAGACCTCTGTAGTTCCTCAATTTGTATGATTTTCACATCTTTAGATTCTTGAATTGCCACCACAATGAAGTAACATCTTGAAGTCAAAGACCTCGTCACTTTTTCAATTCCTTGTTGATCATAAATAACTTCACCACTAATCTTTATTTGATTCACCACTACAATCAACTTAGAGAAGTAATCACTAATTTTTGGTCTTCTTCCATCCGCATCAGCTCATGTTTCCTCCTTAAAGATTGAAGTTTAATTTGTTTCACCTTTTCTCCATAATTATGGTACTTCTTTAGGATGTCTGATGTCTCTTTCGATCTTGTCACATTTGAGATCTCTTCAAAATGACGAGCATCCTTATTTTATTGATGTAGAACAAAATCATACAATCTTTTTTCTTCAAATTTGTGAATGTGGCCCTTTGTCCATTTGTAGGTTTTGCTCCCAATTCTTCATCGTCATTCTTCACCATTTCAAGTATATATTGAGCTCAAAAAAATAATTTCTTCAAAGCATTCCATCTTTCTCAATTGCTTTCATCAAAAACTAAGATGTTAGATGAAAATCTACCATTTGTATTCATGATTGTTGAGTAAGAACACTAAATTCACACACCTCACTATGTATTTCCTGATTTGATAACCTCTCACAAGTCTCTCGTGTTTCTCTTGTATCGAAACTAATTCTTTGGTATAAAAAATTTATCTCTCTTGTATCAAACCTGCCTCTCAATGCCAAATGATAAGCATTTCTTGCAATGCAAGCAATCAAAGACAAACACAATGATGAACGCGTAGATTGCAATTACTTTCTAATTGACACGAGACTTGTTCATGACTCTCTTTTATTAACCTGCAGAGCAAGAAGAACAATATAAAGGTTTTATCATATTCTCCTTAACAAATGGCCCTGAGTATCATATCTTACAGGTTTGTTAATTGTTACAACACTTTAATTTTCTTTAGGTTAATATTACGAATTACCTATTGGAGTTTAAACATGGTTAACATTTTGTTTGTTTTGCTCAGATTGCAGATGCAGTGGTTGTAGCCAGATACCTAGGAGCCACTCTTGTTCTTCCTGATATCAAGAATAGCAAATCAGGATATAGCATGTGTGTGCTCTATTTTCTTAACTCTATGTTATCTTTTGCTATAAAAAAAATAGCTTATACATAATCACTTAAGCTATTTCATTTCAGGAATCTTGGAGATGTTTATGATGTTGAAAATATTTTAAATAAGCTAAATAGGTTGGTGAAAGTAACAAAAACACTCCCTCCTCATGTGTCTACAATAAACACACCAATTGTAAAAGTACCAAACAAGGTCTCACAAGACTACATTGTGAAGAAAATCAAACCAATCTACAAAACAAAAGGGATTATTAAGATTGAATCAAACTTTCCCTCAAGAAATAACAACAGCATGGACTTACTTTCATGTCAAGCAATGTTTGGAACACTTGAGTTGAAATCAGAGATACAAGAAGTAGCTGAGTCAATAGTCCAAAATCTACAAACATGGAGCCAGGAATCAAATGGACAATTTGTTGCAGTGGAATTGAGAACTGGGTGTAATGGAAAAGATGAAAGTGGTAGAAAACAATGTTACCAAGGACATGAGATTGGTGAGTTTCTGAAGAAAATAGGATTTGGTCAAGAAACTGTTGTTTATGTCACTCAGACTAAATGGAGTACTGATCTTAATTCATTTAGATATATGTTCCCAAAAACATATACCAAGGTAACTTTTTTTTGTTTAAACAATTTTATTTCATTGTCATGTTTGGTGGATAAAATTTTCATATCTTATGCTGCAACAGGAAAATGTAATGTCAGCCACTGAGAAAGAAAAGTTTCTAAGCTCAGAAAGCATTGAAGTTGAGAAGGCCATTGATTTCTACGTATGTTCTCAAAGTGATATCTTTGTGCCTTCAATTCCGGGAGGGTTATTCTATGAAACTGTTGCTGGGATGAGAATTGTGTTAGGCAAAAATCAAATAATAGTTCCAAGTGAAATAGTGAGTTCATCTGCTTCAGCTTATGAATACATGTCTCCATATGTGACCAAGAAGAACCATTTTGCTTATAAATGCTATTGCTGAGTTAATTAAGATTGCTCTAAGATTCCCGATGTATAACATACTTAAATCAACCAAACTATAACTTTTTTGTTTGAGTTTATCATATTATCATTAGTTGGCATTCAATAAAAATAAAAAATATTCATATGTTCTTCTCCCAGTCAACTCATTGTTATCCCTGTGATAAAAATGAAATATAAGTTCAAGAATGAATAGTTCTTGACATAAAGTTTTCAACATTGTCAATTACTACCCTGAGTTCATTTTAGGATCTGAGAGCTAGAATCACTCTTTTTTTTAACACTCTTCCACTATTCTCTTGTTGGAAGAAACACATTTTGATCCCTTAATTTGAAAATGAGTCTCACATAAACATGGTGTTTTATGTAATAAAAGAGGAGTGTTAAAAAGAGTGTTAGAAAAGAAAGTGCTCTAATTCTTCCTCTTTAAATTTAAATCATGATAATATATTTTTCATTAATACAGCGGAGATAGACGTGATCCCACCTAAGAACGTGACCCAATAGATTTTGCAGCCTGAGAAAAAACATGAACAGCTTCATAGCTTCATTACAGATTTTACTAATAAACTGAACGAGAGAAGAATTAATCCTTACAATCAAGGATATCAAGAGCAATCAAATCCAAACATACAATCAACAAACGGATTTTGACATGATAACCAATATTTTCTCATCAAATCCACCGAAGTATTGATATCAAACAAATACAATCCACAAAAACCAAAACTAGCTGAAATTCGTATATTTGTGTTAGAACCTAGGCGTAAAACAAATCCAAATTTCTCCGGAAATTAGCAGGTTAATGTTGGCTAGTAGCAAAAGAAACGTGGTATATAGCACTATATACTATTTCCCTTTACAAACCATCAGTAGAAAAACAAATGAAACGGCAGCAAGTGTCTGAAACAGCATGACGCCTATGTACAACTATTGAGATGTCACAGGTTCTTTACTCTTTTTAGTTCTTCGAATCTTAGCAAAAACAGTGTTGATTGGAGTTGCTGGTACTGGTATCAATTTCCCAACAACGGCAAGAGGCCAACTGAAAAACGGGAAAAAAAGACATTAGTAAAGGGAAGTTTCTGTTATAGTTTGTGCACAACCAAACCCTGTAAATTTTGTTAATACAGTAGCTATAATAAGATGAAAAATCACGAAAGAACAAGATAGAATCAGGTTTTCAAATTGTTTATTCAACTAACCCAATTAATCCAATAACGACAGAAATGAGCCACTGCTGCCAATTAAGCCGAGTAGTTTTAGTGAACTTCCCAAGAAATTCAACAATGATAACCTGAAGAACAAGTGTAATTATTTAGTGGCGCTAACAAATTACAGAGAAAGCTAAACAACAAAACGATTTGAAAAGACTAACCTGAAGTACAACAGTAAATGCAATTATTCCCATAAAGAGGAAGTTTTTAGTGACTCCTTTAAAAATGTTGAATTCATCTGGCTTACGAGCATTAAATTCGTTGAAGACCTGCAGTTTGAAAGCATGCAGAGGATTTAGTAGCATAACATAATATTTCATATACCATAACCTTTTCTAACATCAAAAGGATTTAGCAGCAATAAAAGGATGAAGATAATAACTTACTTGACAGATGACAAAAGCATTGAAGATCAAAGTGTTCTTTACTTTGATAGCATGTTCACTATTTTGATGCTCAAGACCCAATATGCGTACACCTTGGAAATTGAGAACAAGCAAAACACACACTTGATACATCGCCTGAAAATTTCCAATTATTATTGCCAGAGTTAGATCCAAAAGAAAATGTTTAGTATAAACAGTATTAATAAACACGTAACACTTTTTTTTTAAAATCACTTAGCAGGCCCCATGTGAATAAGCCAACAGACAAGTTTCTACCATATCCAACAAAATATCAAACAGGAATACTAATAAATGACAAACAAAATCCACCTGTATCAGCAAATTCCTCCACATGATATTTGTTATGAGAGGTTCCCTGAAAAGCATCAAAGGCATGTCAACTACACCTCAAAAAAATCAACACAAATAGCTGTCACAAAACTACATTGATAAATAAATAAAAAATTGACTATCATTTACTGTTACTTTATGTAGATACATGCTTGCATGTGCAAATTCACTGTTTAGAAGGATCTACATGCGACACCACAAGTGTTTTTCATTTGATCGTACCCGCATGTTCTTGTATTATTTTTAGGGCATTTCCTTTATGGTTTTGTAAAATACTCTCACAGTCCAAATCTATTGCGATAACTATAAACCCGGGATGAAATTGTACAACAATTCATCAATTCATTCAGCAAATGCGTGCACACACAAATTAACCCTTCAGTAGCTAGATGCCTCAAGGCTATCGGAAACTGTTTTGTTTTCTAAAGTGAGATTGTGTAACCACACTAAACTGATTGTAATTCAAATGGTTGTGGTTATACCCACAGTTTTCCCATTTCCCGGCAGATATTTAGAAATTTGTTAAAACAACTAAAATGACCCGTAAGTTTGAAACAGAGCAAGAATTGGATTCCCAGCCGTATTGAATCACTTCTCCAAATTTTCAAAGCACTGTGTAACCCAAGATTCAGCCAAAGCATGCACAAAAATTCAACCTTCACTGGCTAGCAGCTCTATGGCTATGGGAAGCTGTATCTTTTTCCTGATGTGAGATTGTGTAACCATACCAAATTGCTTGTATTTCATATTGTTATGGTTATACCGAAAGTTTTTCCATTCCACAAAATTGGATTCCCAATTATATTGAATCTCTTCTCGAAATTTTCAAAATACTGTAACCCAAGATTAACATGACATAGACTACAGTGCAAAAATCAGAAAATAATTAAATTCTGACCTACGACCCACAGGAGTTCGATCCATGAGGTGATCAGTTGGTGGTTCAGTTGCCAAGGCTAGTGCTCCCAGTGTATCCATGATAAGATTTACCCAGAGAAGCTGTAAAGGAAGTAATATTAGAAACAGAGAGATATAAGAATGTTCCAAATATGTCAGCAACACAAGCCAGAGTGGAGAGAGGGGGGTATACCTGCACTGCATTCAGTGGAACCTCACCGGAGGAAACAGCGGCAACAACATTTATAACAAGAGCTGCCACATTGACTGTCAGCTGAAACTGGATAAATTTTTGAATATTTGCATAAACAGACCGACCCCATCTGACAACCTAAATTTGAAGAAAACCATGAAAGTTGTTGCCAGTTAAGCTTCAAATACCAATTTACTTAACCAAATATCCAAAACTATGCAAATATATAATTGCATCAATTCTCTACAAACCCTTCATTTGCAGTTGATATTGAAAAACAACAATTGTATTTCTATTTTCTAGTAATAATATAAATAGCTTTTCAAGATCCTATGAAGAGCTATTCATCATTCATTGAGAATATATTAAACTACGAACAAATTATTGTGCATTCAAGCGTGTGTGCACAAGCACCCAAATACACGAGGATTCTACCTTCACAACTGAAGCAAAATTGTCATCCAATATAATGATATCAGAGCTCTCTTTGGCAACTTCTGTGCCAGCAATACCCATAGCAAGACCAATATCCGCCTATGTGCCAAAAGGTAGATAGTTACAACACCGGAAAAAAAACTAGTCAACTTCATTATAACAAAATCCATGCATTAGAATATAGTAGAGTATATGTCATGAACTAACTATTCCAAAAGCTCAAGCTGTCAGATGAAAGCACAACAATTGATTGAAGCTTAAGCCATTTCAGTAAGCATCTACCCTCAATCAATTATCCTTTGGGTTTGAAACTTACCATTCACTGTACTGAAATTTAATTTTCTTTAGAAAAGAATGGAGCAACCAAGATCAAACCCATGACCAATTGGCTTTAGAGACTTGGAATGGATACCAAGTCATGAGCCAACTATCTGAAAAGTTTAATATCAGGGAAAAAGAACCATGGATGGCTCTACATTTAACAATACAGTCAAACTATTGAAATTTGGGGAAAAAAACAACGGAATATGTTTATTTTTTACAACATAAGATAGAAAGTACGGTCGAGTCACATATACTCGGTTAATGTATCATTTGGTTTTGATTATCATCGTGATGTGTTCTTGAACTAGACATAAAAATCATGGAGCCAAAAATAAGTTACACAAACCTCATGAAGTGCAGGAGCATCATTCGTTCCATCCCCGGTTACAGCAACAACATGGCCCTTCCTTCTTAATGCTTGTACTAACAATAGTTTATCATTGGGAGATGACCTTCCCATAACCTGTTACACAATATTCGTTTACAATGTATATCACTAAGAGCACAAGAACTAAAGGCCCATAGAAGCTGGACTATACCGATATCGAATCTGCAATATCTTCTCTCTCTGAATCTGACAAGGCTCGAAATGTTTTTCCTTCAATGACATTTCTCTCTGTAGCTTCAGCAAGTGAGCTAAGTATTCCACATTCCACAGCAATTGCTTTTGCAGTTTTGACATTGTCACCCGTGACCATCCTTACCTAGGATTAGAAATTGAAACAGTGAAATTAAAAAATGATGTATAAAACTGCACAAGGAAACTTTCTTATTTGAGATGATCAATTTGCAAGCTATTGAATATCAAATACTTCCTCCGTCCCACAATGAGTGACCCATTTAAAATAAAATGATGTCCCAAAATGAATGACCCATTTCGATTTCCAATACACTCTTTCCAATTCTACCCTCTAATAAAAATTTCACAATTTTCAATACATGATATGGGTAGTATAGTAAAAACAACATTCTCTTTCTTACTTTTATACCCTTTTCTTAATCTGTGTGAAATGATGTGTTGGGTCACTCATTGTGGAACGGAGGGAGTAAGTTTAATAATAAATAGAATTGGATCCTTGAAATCTTTGAGATCAAAAATTTTTTTTAAAAAAATACAGATGTTGACGCAATCCATCACATGATGCTCCACAACAGAAATGTCCTCTCAAAAGTATCCTAAATTGACAGTTTTAGTAAGCTCAATACGCTAGAGAACATTTTAGGTTCAACGTAAGTGGCTATAGTTATATTAGTTGCATTATGCAAGTTCAATTGTACATTTCACAATTTTGACATGACTTGTATACGTCTATATTCACTGTGCCACTATCATGCCAATGGTAACGCTTTGAAATGAAAACTGAACATGTTCATTCAACAATAAGCATATTTTGGGACACAAAAACATTTTCAAAACCAAAGATTTATAATACCTTAACCCCGGCTTTTTGGCAAAGCTGTACTGAATCTTTGACACCAGGTCGACAAGGATCCTGTATTTCAACAAATGATATACAATAAAAAAAAGTTATTCAAAATCCATATAAATTTAACCAATTGAAGCGTCAGAAACTATAAACTACCAACTACATTTCTTTGTGAAGTCTAAATCTTGTTAAAGAGTCCCACACATCGGACAATACATGGCCAGAACATGTACTTATAAGTGGGGGCAATCCTAACCCAAAAAGCCAGTTTTGTAGGATTGTGTTGGGCCCAACCACCTTTCTTAGCATGGTATCAGAGTCTCATTTAAGATCCGGTGGGCCACCTATTATGGTTTCCGCTAAACCCTAAACCCTAAACATGTGCTTATAAATGGGGATAATCTTCACCCTACAAGCCGGTTTTGTAGGATTGTGTTAGGTAGACAAATCTAAAGACAGGCAATCAACCCTTTCGTAAGTTAGGTAGACAAATCCCCAAGTATATAGTAATGTCAATAGCAAGGAAAATAGCAAGGAAAAAAACACAACAAAGAAAATAAACTACAATAAAATTCCCTGCTGCCTCCCAAGTAAAGAAAGTATGCAAGTGTAAAAGCCATTCGGGAATGAATGAATGAATGGTAAGGAGCTTCAACTTTAAGTTAGAGAAAAATAAAACTGTGAGTATAATATCATGCATAATTAGAAAAAGAATAACAAACATGAAAATGGTAGGCATGTTTCTAAGGAAAATACAAACCTTGATACCAACAATAGCTAGTAAAACCAGTCCATCCTCTGGCAAAGACCAGTGAGCAAGTTGTTCCTCAGTATCTGGAACTGCATCCTCAAATGGTCTATATGCAATTGCAACACAACGTAGACTATCAGAAGCCATGTCTTCAATAGCTTTTCTGAAATAATTCATCTGCATACCCAGAAAATTATACTTAAAAACTTTGGCAAAATAACAAAAATTACTGTTTAAGAATCAAAAAGGTCATCAAGACATTTCAATACATACTAATTTGTTTGTTTTCCCCTGTTCTATAAATTTCCAACTTTGAAAATTCTCCGGTCACAGAATATTGTGTACTAATAAAATCCATGATATGGAAAAGATATAAAAAACAGGACAGACGAATGAGGGGAAGCTGTCATGATTACCTAATTGGGAAGAAAGAGAAAACTGAAACAAAATTGAAGAAAATGTCATTACCTGATCATTGATTCTAATTAAGCTTCCTGAATAAGACATTATTATACCATGATGCTACTATATGCATTGAGATTATAGTAAGAGAGAAAGAAACTAAAGGGGGTTATTAATCATCATATAATCTAAATCTAATTCTGTCTATACGAGAAGATCCATGTATCTATAGAAATTCAAGCTTTGTGAGATACTTGTCAGATCAGCTAGCTTCCACTAACTGATTCAGGCTTCAGCTAAGAGGAAAATGGAAGGCAGCTTCATACAAAAAGGAGAGATCGCATTTGGAGGACAGCAATGGCAAAATTGAGGTTGCTGCCTTGCAGCAGAGCTGCGTATAAGATGTTGCAGACACAAATGTTCAGCTCGAAGAGAGAAAAGAGAAGGGTTCCAGTCACAATGTTACGCAGAGAAAGAAAGCTTACAGACATGAGGGTGGCACTATCAGATGCGGCTCCCACATTTCTTGTGGTGGCGCTATTGTGTATTAGAGTAGTTGTTAGTAGTTGAGCTAAGAACTGACACCTGTCAGTTTCCCTATTGTGTAACTTACTGTATCAGGTCACCTTGTTACCTAATACTGTGCACTCTAAATTGATGATAAACAACCCTTCCAATTTAAATTTTAGAAGAATAAAACATGTGAAGGAGGGAACACATCAACAAAAGAGATTTTAGCAGTAAGGCAACTACTCCAAATCCTAGGGGTGAGAAAAATAGGGGAGAAGAAGAGATTTGGTGGCGCAAAGAGCGAAGGAAAGAAGGTTCCGTCTCACATGAAAAGGGGAGATCGCAAAAGAGAAGTTAGGAGAGGCCGCAAAAGAAAAGAAAACCTATACAAGATAAAAGGTGAGGGAAATTGTTTTCTTTGAAAAGAAAACCTTATTTGCCTTTTCCTATCTTCTTATCTGTTGTGTTCATCGTCTTCTCCACCACTCCTCTGCAATTTCATTGCCATAGACGGCACTACGGCTACTAGACAGGTTTGCTCCGTCGTGACATTTAACCCAGTCACCTAGCACCGAACCTTCAAGTAGGCCACCATCACTGCTATTGACTACAAGATGAAGGGAAAGATACAGACAGAAATGTTGTATTCGGATGGATGAAAACGACTTCGATGAATGAACTAATACCAATAGAAAGCACGGGAGAAGTACATTAAGGCAGAAGATTGACAAAAACAAACCACTCGGGCCAACAATTCCACAACGAGAATTTCACTTGAGTCCTTAAATTTGACAGCACAGAAAGTGGTATTAAAATGAAATAGATTTCCGGCGTTGACAATAATAGAAGATGAGAGGCACCCAGGACAGGGGTAACAATCATGATTTTGATATGATACTTCATTTTAAGCAACAGAATGAAAAATACAAGACAAAACCACTGTTGAGTGAGAATTTAGAGAAACTTGCAGAGGTGGGGTTGTCGCCGTTCAATGTAGAGGAGAAGCTGGCAAAGAAAAAATTCAGGCCATGTTCAATAAATTCATGCTCATAATACCATACTGAGATGATGGTAGAAGAAATAGATAATTGAAAGGATGGTCCTTATTGTGTATTTTGAATCTGATTTTTTAGAGAAAAGAAGCTCATATACCAAGGTTCAGCCTTAGAGATAACTATCATACCATGTAACATCACTAACTGGCTGTGTTTCAGATAAAGTTTTTGGAAGCATCTGGTGTAATCGGTAAAAATGACTAACTAAACAGAAAAACAGATGTACAGTTCTGTGAAATACGAACAGAAACAATTGCAGTAACCAAATATCAATATTAAATATGCTCCAATAACATGCAATGAGTTTGTCAAACCTTCTCTTCATCTATTTTCACCAGCTGGTCATTTCTATCAATGTACCCTGTACAGCAGGCTAGAACAATCTCAGCGGCACCTTTCCAATGTATATGAACAGAGTCAGCCTGCAAAAAACAGTATCAAACTACTTTATTTGGCAGATAAAGTGAATCATTTATGCATGAATTTGCTACCTAATATTGTACCAATTCAAAGGAAGTAAAATATCTACATAGTTGAATTAAAATGCCAATAAGATAGTACCGTCTGTATTGCAACTCCGCCTCTCTTTTTCTCTGAGTTGAACGGAAAGACATGAAGAATTGATGATTCTGACCGAGCATTCACGAAATTCATCCCAACCTGAGATTCAATACAACACAAGTAGTTGTAAGCACATAAATCACCCTGAAAAAAAAAAATCAGAAATAACTGCTTTTCCAAAACAGACCTTTAGTGCCCAATGTAAAATTGCTTTTTCTGTTGGCGATCCAGAAACCTCAACATCATTAGCACCCTGTACAAGACAATAGTATGCAATAAGTAATTGAACGAGCTGACTATCTGCTGAGAAAAATAATTTTTTGGGAAGGAGAACAGCCCACTAGAATAAATTCAAGCATACCTCAGGGACAAAAACGCTGCCATTAGTGTTCTGTGCAACACCTTCAATGAGTAGAGCGCGTAGCTTAGGAGAACTCTCCAGCTGGTGAGGTGGATCAATCTTACTGCCCCCAGCATAAACCTCAACTACAGTCATCTGTCACACAGAATTCATAAAAATCAAGAATCTGTGAGAACCTTCTGTACAAACATAATTATATGCCAACCAAAGCCAACATTAATGAACTACCTCAAGATATAAACAAAAGTTTGAATGGATATCACATCATATTGATAAAATAGTTTACATGTAAAACTCTTCAATTATTGTAATTTATTGTATAACATGCCAAGCAAGAAAGCCACTAAAGAGAAAGACGTTTGCAACAAGTACCCTCCGACAAGTTTAAGTAACTAGTCAGAAAAAGTTATCATGCAAGTCAATGGTTCCAATACTGAACGACAACCAACCTGATTCATAGTCAATGTGCCGGTTTTATCGCTGCATATGGTTGTAGCAGAGCCCATTGTTTCACAGGCAGAAAGCCTCCTCACCTACAGTTCAATGTGTTATGCTACTCATATAATCATATCAAAATCTAGTCAAAGCACAAACATCAATTAGCATACCAAAGCTTTATCTGCCATCATTTTCCGCATTGAGTAGGCCAGACTATAACAAAATTGACGGAAAAAATGTGTAAGTATAGACTATAAAGATTTGAGAAAGGAAAATTGAAGAAGAATAGAAAACAAATATATTACAGATCTGAATGAGCATATTAATATTCTAAGATGAATACGGATCACAATTGATAGAAGAACGAGAAAATAAAAACCTACTGAAGATAGAAAAATGGAATATTCGATATATTGGACCAAGCGTTGGGTCATTGTTTACAAAAATATGACCGCTGAAAGACTTAACATAGCAAATTCAAATCATAATGAAGAACAAGAACCATGGCAAATTTATCATTATGTGCAATGGCACTAATGTAAATTTGTAAGACTTAAAACACAGACTAGTAGTAAGACTTCACAACAACAAAGTAAAAACTAGATGCTTGGACAAGAATTATAAGTCTTACGTTAAAGTGACTGCAAGTGGGAGCCCCTCAGGCACTGCAACAACTACAATGGTGACCTAAATATTCAATGGGTTACAAATTACAATAACAGATATTAAATTTGAAAGCCAGTCAATTAATAAATATGGGTAACTGCACCACTCATGCTATGGTAAATTAGTATTTATCAAGGCACCTACCGCAACAGTTATTATCTTAATTGCTCCATCAACAGCATCACTAGCTGAGGTCCTGCCAGCTGTGAACTGTTTTGTCCCATCACTATTCTTCGAATGCCCGGAGAAATATCTGATAACAAGTTTCCACTTTAGAAGCATGCAAAAAAACACCTTTGATGACTCAAACTAAGAAAAATATGGCAAATATGAGCAATAAATTAATTACCTGGCCAGTAGCACAACCAGGACAATAACAGCAACAGTGAGTCCAACAATACCAATAAAGGTGGCTACGCCATTCAAGCGGACCTATAATGAGAACTTATAAGAATAATTGAATTATAAGTAACAGAATAACAGCCAAAAACCACCGATAAGAAGAAGACCTGCAGAGGTGTTTCTTCACCAGTATCTTCTGAAATGCTAGCCATTAGAAGGCCCCATTCAGTATTAATTCCAACACCCGTTACCTGCAAAAATAAATAAACAAGTGAGGGAAAAGACGCCGACAAGCTAATTTTAATCAACATAACAGATTGAACAAGAAAATAAATACAGTCAATTAGATCTATTGAATTGTTGTGAGAAGTTCAGTAATAATCAACTCGTATTTTACCGACTCCAATTTCTCTGCAACTCAATTGTTTCGATATTAGAATTCAAATTCTAACTAAAAACTCTTCAAAATAATTGTCATTTACAAAACAAAAAAATATATTATTCACATTTGATGAATGAATACATTGTTATGAATCAAATCAGGAATACTTTACTTTGCCAATTAGTGCACAACTTTTCGCCATTGGAAAAATTACCACCCACACTTCTAGCAAAGCAACATTGCATACCCTTAACTACCTAAATGACCCTTTCAAAACTTCTGACACAAATTAAACTAGGACAGCATAAAATTAAAAGAGAAAATAAGGAAAAATGAAGTCTAACTTACCAGCATAGTACCACTGCCATCTGCAACCTTACAGCCAGACATCAGAAAGGGATCCTTAGAATCCTTGTGGGCCTGCAAAAACAAAATTCATTACAATAAAGAACTATTCTAAAATTCTGACAATATTGAAATAAGTACTAACAATTTTGCTCTCCCCTGTCATGCTCGATTCATCAATGGAAAGAGAGTGACCACTGATCACAATTCCATCAGCAGGGACCTGGAAAGAACAACAAAATTAATAACAAAAAGGAAATATAATCGTCAAGTATAGAAAGCAAAACAACAAATGACCAAGATCATGTACCTGGTTACCAATATTAAGAGGAATAACATCCCCAACAACGAGATCATATATTGAGATTTCAACCCTTCTACCACCTCTAACAACCTTCTCAAGCACAAATTCAGACATAAAGTTAAAAATGTGACAAGAAAATTGTTAGTAAAATATAATATGAATATAAAAAAGTCAAATCAAGCATTCAAAAAAATAACAATCTATTAAAAAAAACAAACCTCCAAGTGTATATTTCTCTTCTCTTCATTTAGGTCTCGAAACTGAAGAGACTGCTTATAATCACTTACAGCTACAAAATGAGGGAGATGTAATTAATGAAATTAGAGTGATAAGGTGGCTTAGTGATTTAGGGGGGAACATAAGGATTGGAGTGATAAGGAGGTCATGTGTTTAACTCCATCACTAACATAAATAACAACTCTTGTCATTTCAAAAAAAAAATATACTGAAATTGGGTGAGGGCTGTTCAACGGAGAAATTACTGACAAATTCTACAATGACAAAGTGGGCAGTGGATCATGAACGAGTTGCATCACCAAAGACTTCATACCAAATAGGAAAGTATAAAACAGTCTAAAAATTTGTAATAAAAAACAACTTTTGTGCATTATGAATTCGGCACCTCTCAAATGATTTACTATTCAGATTTGAGGGGAAATAAAAACATCTAAACCCGATAAGAAACCAACTGTTGATATTTCAACACGTCAATGATTTGTTCCACATGTGTATTGAAAATATCGATTATTGAGATTGTCATCAACAGCTGAATTGCATTATTTTCCCCTCTAAAGTGAAGCCTCGTTTTTAGGGATCTGAGTCCATGTTCCATCCATTAGTACCCCAAAAAGATAATATGATACCTGTAACAACAATAACAAGAATAACTGCAAAAGCAATGCTTCCCCCATCATACCATCCTTCCTTAATACCCTGCAACAGAAATATTTATGAATGGTAAGAAAAAAATTCAAAGTTAATGAAATATACCACTTATCCTAAATTACAAATGGAAGGACATAATCACTGTTGGCACCCAACAAAAAGCACAGAATTGCGCTAGAACTATCTTAGCCAATCTCACCTCGGATTTTATCCCCAGTGCCAATGAAGCTGCTGCAGCTACCATTAAAATAACCAAGGTCAGATCCTTGCAAGCATCCCACATAAACATCTGTTAAGGCATCAAAAACAAACAAGTCACAACAATATTCCCCCGAGTAAAACATAATGAGGTTGCTGCAATGCAAGTTAACTCGCCCCGTTCGGCCCCATCACCAACCCATAAAAACTGGCAGGTTCTGTTTAACAATGGGCTGGTCAGTCAACCTGCCCCCAAATATTAAAAAAAAAAATCAAAGAAATTAAATAGAAAACAAATGAACATGTTGAAGTAAAAAAAAGTGAATGGGATTAGGAATTGAAAACAATGAAAAATTGTATTTGGAGTTGGTCTTAGAAATCTGATATTAAGAAGTTCAATAAAAAAATATACAAGTTAACCCGCTCCACTTCCCACACGCAGTTAAGCAGGTTAATATATGTAATGTAACCCAACCCCCGAAAAATAACTAGCTATGCTTTGGGCAGACAAGTTTAACTTGTTTACCAAGTCTGAGTTATACCATATAACCATAAAACATTTATGATTCCAATAGTCCAAGAACAATAGAAGTTACCAGAAAACTTCTTCCTTTCTTTCGAGGGTAATTGTTGGAACCAAATGCATTTCTTCGTCTTAGTAAGTCAGCATCATCGCCATCAACCCCCTTCTCTAAATCGGTTTTCAATAAATTTGATACCCCTGCAACCTGATAGTAATTCAGAAAGAAAAACCATGAAATTTATGACTTCCATTGACAATATTACCCAGTGTAAAAAATTATTCTTGTCAAACATACCCCTCCATATTGCTGCAAAGAGGCAATATCGTGCTCCCTTGAAATGGAGGCGAGTTGCTCGGGTCCAATTGCAAATTCACCAGTAGGGGTTTGAAGGGGTTTTGCAGTTTCTAAACGTTAAAATAATTGATTATTAATATTGAGTAAGGAAAAATAGAAAAAGTTTATGAAGTTATCTGTTAAGAAATGTGGTTGGACTTAACTCAACCCTACAAAACCGGCTTGTAGGGTGAAGATTGCCCCCACTTATAAGCACATGTTCAGGCCATATATTGTCCGATGTGGGACTCTTAACACACACCCTCACGCTCAGGACTAGACAACAGGAGCGTGGAAATAAATGGTGGGTGGCCCAATAGCATAAATCATAATAGGTGGCCCACCGGATCTTAAACGAAGCTCTGATACCATGTTAAGAACTGTGGTTGGACTTAACTCAACCCTATAAAACCGGCTAGTAGGGTGAGGATTTCCCCCACTTATCTATACTGAATCAATATACTATACCAGGGCAAGTCCATAAAACAGGTATCGCAAAATGAAAGTATATTTAATGTAGAAAAAAAGTGTACCACTTGTTTGGAGCACTGGAAAATTATTAAAACACATTATGTGATACTATTAGGCCTTTAACATTGAGGGCAGACACTCAACTTCAGGCTTTTGCATTTTCTTAGGCACAAACTTGGTGTCTTTGAGAGCACGGAAACAAAACATTGTTATTCATTCTTGTGTAAATAAGAGGTTTGTATTCTTGCTCGCATGGCTATAGAACTCATTGGAATCAGTCTCTTATTTCTGAATTAAAAATTCCGTACACAACTCTTGTAGCCTACTGAGACAATCAACTTAGAGTTGTAATCAGTATATACAGCTTGGTGCTTCGCTCAAGGACAAAACACTTGATGCTAGACTTTTACTTTGTTTGAGAACAAGACTCTAGCTAGGTCCCTCATTGTTCTGTACTACCAGCATATTATCAACTTGCAGATGCTCTCACTCCCCAAGCCTCAGTTCACTCTCTGGTTCACTCTATTCTTACTCATGGTGATGTCATCATCATTCCCACTCTATTGAATGTAATCACATGCAAGGGTCCTACAAGTGTTGGTCTTTCGAAACATGTCAAACACCCCTTCAACCTAGAGTGTCAGTGTTAAACAAGGTTATAAGTAGTTGCTGAGTCGCTGTTAGTTACTTATGAGAGTAATTGCTATTCAGTTTAGTCAACATTGGCAACTGCTTAGTATTATATCTATTTTAGTAACATAAAGTTAGAAAATGAAAATCCAATTATCATAATCTTTCTCTCTCAAATTCTCTTTTTCTCTCAAACTTCATCCAGTCAAACAGACCAATAATTCATAAGCAGAAAATGTTAACAAATAAAAGAGATAATAGCATTGGTTTCAGAATGACAAAATTATTACAAATAATAACGCAAAGATATTTATAAACAACAATGAGCATCATCAAATTACTTACCCCTCACTTGCCCTTGCCCTGGTCCTGGTTCCTGCACAGGCCCCCCAGCTGCTTTGAAAAGATATGCTGCCTGTTACGGCAAAATGAATAAGTAGTGCATTACACATACGCAACATAAGTATAACAAAGAAAGTCCAATGAAGGAACTGTACTCTAATGGCTTGAGCATGCGCTCTAATCTTTCTCAGTATTTGTTTCTTCTCTTCTTCTTTCTTCAAGTCCAAGGTATAACGAAATCGACGGGAAGCATTTAGCACAAGCGCCGCTTGCTAAAGACACAAGGGATTGCTCCCATGTCAGTAATAGAAATACAGAATAATCAAATGAAAGTATGAAACTAGTTATAGTCTGAACGCAGTTATTAAGAAAACAACTTTTGTACAGCTGAAAGAAGAGGATTCATGTCCCTGATAAATTTTGTTTATTTTGCAGCAGCACCATTGCAACAGAACATAGAACATTTACTCTACTTCAACTTAAGACAAAGTATTGCTTTTTCTATTTCCAGCCACTCAGCCAGTGTAGTTTCCAACCAACAACATTTGTAAAAGGAAGGATAATGTTAGTTCTCCGTTGAAACCAGCTTGGAATTTGAGTCACCACAACTTCAATGGGTTTCCAATATGCAATATATCATTTCCATCCACTATACCACTGAAATTGTACTACTTCCGGCCTACCCTGACCTTCTGACAGACTGACAGAAACAAGAGGCACCTATTATGCCTCTTCTTAAACTTCTAGGCTCTTCCCTTTCTTCCTTTGCCTTAGTTTACATCAAGCATACATGTGTTGTGTTGTGTTCTTTTTCCTTCAGCTCCTTTAGATTATTAGTTTTTAGATTCAACTATTATTATTAATATTAAATATTAAATATTAATAATGAAAATACATTCAACATTTTTGTTTTTTAGCATTGATATGCATAGTGTAAAATAATAATCACGTGTTTTTTTTAATCTCTGATAGAGGACATGAGTTATAGAATTTTCGGAGTCAGCAGCTCCGTCCAGCAAGTTGATATTGATAACAGTGATTAACCCATCCATTCTATGCAAGAATCACACAATTAAAACCCAAGAACTCACTCATTATTTTAGAATCTAAATCTATTAGCTGTGGAAGAATACATAAAACACCCTATTATCAAGTCGCCTTCTAGCCTGAAGTGTCACTCATGTAAATAAACAACTCTCTTTGAAGTGCAAAAACTTGGAAAATATGCTCCAAATGCCTATTGAATATGTTTTTTGCATGAATAAAAAAAAAATCTAATGTATGGTAGTTAAAGAGCACGCTGTATTTTTGCTATGTTAGGTAACCCGAATAAAATAGCTTATACTTTATTGGACTGGCTTATAAGTTTGTTAGGTCAAATGAGATGTGTTTGGTAAACAAGTATCTTTCCCTGGCTTATAACAATATTCTCCAATTATAACATTCATGTCTATATATCCTGCTTTCTCTAAAGACAATAAACAGATACCAAGATTAGCATCAAATATAGAAGTAAAGTGAATATCCATGCAAAATTGTTCATGAACTAGTACAACGATCAGTTACGTGAAAGCTAAAGCTTGTACTCCAATACGAAAACGAACGGAAGATCCCACTTCTTCCACATCACCGCATGATGGACCCCAAATCAGTTTCCCCTATATATAAAAATTAAATAAAACCCTAATCTGCACTGCTATTCCTAAATGTGTTAACAACCCGAACAAGTAAGCTGTAACTATCTTTCTAGAGTGTTCTGAGAATCTCCTTTCCTTTTCTCTTCCTACATGTTCCTAAAAAAGATCAAAGAACATGCTGCCACACTACAACACTATTTCATTAATTTCATAGACTATATTAAGAGCCACAACTACAATACTCCATTGCTGCCTCACTATACTACACAGAAACAAACTAAATCCCTAATCAACAAATTCCAAACACAACATGCAAAAACCACACTCATAAACCCTAAATCTGCCATAAATAGAAATATCAACACCAATCAGTGTATCCAGTTCACAAACACTTCAAAAACAAACAAACAGATAAACAAAAACGAAACAGAAAACAATCAACAACAGTATTCATGAGCAAGAACAGAAAACATACTCTCCATCGTTTCAGTCGATTAATAGAAGCATGCTTTGTCCCACCAATATCAAACGGATCGGAAGTATCCCCGTCGTCATCCGAAGAGCGGTGAGGAAACGGACCAGCTTCAATATCAACATTCTCCGCCGGACTCCGGCGCGGTGAAGCACCGTTCAGAAAACTCATAGTTCGCTAAAATAACTGTCGCAGGAGAGATGAAACCGTTACAACTACTACAAAGCTTTTTCGCACGAAAGCATAACAGAAACGATCAATTCTTTAACCCTATCTCACGCTCCCACTATCTCAAACAAAACTAGTAGGAAAAAAAAATATCTCTTATAAGCAGTTGAGTAGAAAAAAAATCGGAAACCCGTTTCAAACTTAAGTCGTGTTTGGAAGAGAGCAAATTAGTAGAGCTTTTATCAGTTCAATTCAGGTTTCAACCAATCACGGACTAATCGTTGTGAACGGTAAGTAATGTTTACTTCACTCACATGGTTTTGTTTTAAAAAATTTCAGAAAAAATAATAAATAAAAGAGAAATAAAATATTTCACCGTCAAAAAAGTAAGTATCCGATTTTTTTATTTGACTAATTGCCGTGTGATAAGGGAAAGAATCAAAGAGGCACTTTCTTCTTAAAATCCTAAAAACCTGCAGAAAAAAATTAGAATGGAATAAACATCAGCCTAACTGCATATAAGTGTGAAAGAAACAACTCTATATTAGGGTTTCAATATTTAATTAATTAATTATTAATTAATAATTAGGTGGCGAAGTTAAAAATATTGTAATTTGTCTGATAATTTAATGGTTAAAATTCACCTTTTAAAAATAAATAAATAAAATATAACAGATGAATTGTTCCTCTCTCATATATTTGATGTCTCTGTACAACTAACAGCTAAGTTGAGAGAGTGAAACAATGTTCATTTTAAGTGAGGTGGAAGAGAAATAAACGGAGTGTGGGTTAGGTGTCCTTAATTTGCGAGTGACGTGTGTAACGTGCTTTTGGATTTCTTTGCCTTTTTCTCTCTGTACATTTTTGTAATTTAAATAGTTTTTTATCCATGGCTTAATGTGTCTTTCCCACGTAGAGACAGTTGTACCATATTCAAGATGTTTGTCCCACTCCCACCCACAGCAGAAACCTTTCCAGCGGTTTCAATTTCTATGTCGGCTGTCGACATAGATCGGAGCTGTTAGTGTTTGTAGCCAGCCAGCGTTGCAAGAATGCGAATTCTCACTTTAGATGATGGTTATTCTTTTTACTCAATAATACGTTACTAATAATTCAATTACTTTAATAATTATTATAAGATAAAGTCAAGAGAATGCTTTTGTTCCAAGTGACCTTAACTTTTGACAAATTGTGAAAAAGAGTATTATTCGTGAATTAAGAGAGTGAAAGATTCATTTGGTCTCCCAAAAAATAATATGAAATTCTATATAGTCTTTTTAAAAAATTATACTATATATGTTTTTTTAATATACGGATTTCATATTAATGGAAAACGACTTGTGAATGCTGTGCATAGTGCAACGAGGTCCCAACGCGGTACATACATAGTGCGTGAATAGCATCTAAAGTGACAAGCATGAATTAGACTTAATAATAATAATAATAATGTGAATCACTCCGTCGACAAATTATAATTTAACTCTTACTTCAAATTAATTGAATTAATCAAATCCAATTTATATGCAACTTATAGCATGTTAACTTATATGTTTATCACTAGGATGATAAAGGGCAGAGTTTGAACATAATACTATAGTATAGTATCCGTCCCCACTAATCTGCGTAATCATAACAAATTTTGTTCTCATTCATATAATTAATATGAGAATATTAACACATGGAAAATAAAAGAACCGTGAATAAGGTTGTACTATATACTCATTATACTATTTTGGAGTAAAAAACAAGTGGTGCCAGATGCTAATGACTCACCTCTCTTAAGTAAGTGGTTGGAAAACTTTTCTATCAATTAAGTGCAAAGCAATTGCTGACCTAATATATTGATGATCATGAAATATATCCTCTTTAATTCCCAACCCTCATGTTATGTTACAATGTGTGGTGTGTATAGCAATTTATAGCATTGTATTTTTGCATGTGCAATGGTGATGGGGATAAGGATATGGGTTGTGACTCTTGAAAGGCAATTAGTTAGAGCAATTTAAGACATTCACAACAAAAAGAAAATGAAATGAAATTATGGTAACTATTGCATTTCGTGGAAATTTCAGATCAATTAAAAAACATGAAGCAGTCAATGACAATTTTCATATTTTCCTTAAATTACATACCTTCCTTAAAAACATGCAAATATTAATGGTATATATAATTTGTTTTTTACATTTAATTGTTGATTTATTATGATATTTGACTCGGGTTTTAATTGACTAGACTAGATGAAATTAATCTCAATATGTTCCGTTATTTTAGATCATATAGTAGCTGCAAAAATATCTAATTATAATGACTCGGGTTTGAATACATAACATCTTATTTATTTATTTTTAAGTAATAAAATTTTGTTAATAAATTATTAGATCAAAATAATAAGAATTTTAATTTTATTTGTATAAAACACGACACTAGATTTTCTTAACGAGATACAAAAAGATTTATCTTAAAAAGAAAAACAAGGCAAGACATCTATACTATAATAAACAGAAAATATTTTTCTATGATATTTATATAAATAATAATAGAGTGGTATTTTTTATCATATCATTTAACGAGGTGTCAAAAGAATTTATCTAAAATATTATATTACTTTTTCTTACTTTTATTTTTATTTTGAAATACAATTTTCTCTTTGCCAAATTAATATAATATTTACTAATTTTTATTAACGTATTTCTTAGTGAAAGATTTGAAGATGAGAGCCCTCTAATCATAGGTCACTATAAAAATAAACTTTATATCATGTCACAACCACCACCTGCTTCCAAAGGTCATTTTACAAATCAATACTATCAATCCTTCTTGGCATCGTATCTTTGAATATTTGTCTGGTCAAATTATGAGACAAATGAATTTTTTTTCACAAATAACCTTCAAAAATCAACCCTATTAAATTTCATGTAATATCGTCGAGAGTCCTAAATTGTCTTTTTCAATATTAAGATTGACGGATAGAAAACCTCTTGAACTAATGTGTATTGATGTATGGGATCAACTTCGATAAAATACATTGATGAATATTATTATTATTTGGTTATTGTTAACCATTTCGTAAAATTAGATTGTCCTCAATCTTTTCAAATTTTAAAAGATTAGCTCAAACCTACTCCAATTTGTCAATAATTATCCTAAATGCCAATAATGGAGGAGAGTTTTAAAACTTGAAATTCTTTAAGTGATCAGAGAAGACACAAACACATAGTTGAGACATGCAAAGTTATCATTTTAACCAAATGCTCGTGCTAAAAGAAGACATAGACACAGTCGAGACATGGAAAGTTATCCTTCATACACCCAAATTACCTTAATACTTATAGAGTTATACCTTTAAAATTGTACTTCAATTTATAAACAAACTCCAACCATCGTCCTTAACATGAAATTACAATTTCAACTTCTATACCAAACGAAGTCAAATCCTCTGCACCTACATGTTGTTGGCTTTATATGCTTTTATTGTTTTCCCCTACATAGCCCCATGCATTTCACATGTTCTCCAAAACACACATCTTTATAGGTTATGTCGAATCTTGATATGCATATCACTTCCTCATCCTTTCATATCACAAAAAAATATATACCTTTGAACATGTCAAATTTTTTTGCCATGTACTTACATACATTGAACGCATCAACTTTCAACCACTTACCAAGTAACATTACCAACAACCTCGCACCATGGTACCTTTACAACTTCTCAAAAGTCCATCGCCAAATTATACTTCATCCCCAACATACGTACATCCCCCGCCACAGCCATCACTTCCTCATTAAGGTCCTTGTATCACTAATATTTCACCATGTAATATTCTACAATTTATTCAACATCTCTTTAAATTATGGTTGAAACTAACACAGCCTTATAAAATTGGCATGTAATTAAGAGTTACTCCCACTTATAAACATGCATGAGCCACATATTATCAATGTCGAACTCTTAACATACCATATCACACATCACTATTAGACTTGGTGCCTGGATGTGGGTGACCCAAAAGAGGAAACCTGATAAAATATGGGCCAATGGATCTTGAACTACGCTCTCATACCATCACATTATTGTGGTTAGGCCTAACACAACAGTACAAAATCAGCTTGTGAGATAAGGGTTCCCTCCCTTATAAACATATGATTAAGTCACATAATGTTCAATGTGGAATTTTTAACAACAGTCTTCATAAATAAATCCTTTAATTAACACACCCTCACAAGTTTCAGAGGTAACACTATCTTATCACGTGATCATTTGTTCCAAATATAACATCTTTAAACATAAAAAGGGCATTTCATGTCACAAAGTATCCACTCATTAACAATATGGAACCATCCAATAGTGATCCATCTTTGTTCAATTATTCTTCAAATGGAATAAATGAATACTCCATTGTTGATATCAATGATCTACTTCTAAATGGGAACGACAATCCATGTCTCTTCAAGCTCATCAATACTCTATCTCAAAACTCTCCTTAAAAAATATGGGATCACCTCATTGTTTACTAGGTGTAAATATCATTCTCATTGTCTTAACTATCTTTTTTATCTCAACATAAACACATTTGGGACATCCTTCAACAATTTTATACATAGGGTCGAAAAATCATCATTTGCACACCTTTATCATAATTTGCTCAACTTACATTACACAACGCAACTTACTCCATGTTAAGCTATTGATTTTCATCAAATTATTAGAGTTTATATTGCATCAACGTTACTCATTCTAAATACTCATTATCCATAAACAAATTATCTCAAATCTTCCATCAACCAACACCTATCCATCTTCAACATCTTAAAAGTATCTTTCATTAACACAAATCCATGATTATTCATGATATTTGACTCCAACCACCCTCCCATTTCAACCTACATACATATTTTGATACCGTATGGGAGGCAATATTAATATTCACATACATCTCTTTAAGGTCTGTATCTAATCAGTAAAATATCATAGATTTATATTTATGCTCGAGTATGAATTTTTTTCATGATCGATTAACTTACTTAAAAGTCTTTTCATAAAAATTTATTTAAATAAATAATATAATCTATATTTAAATAAATTAACAAACTAATAAACTTATAAGACTAAACTCTATTTTAGCATTTAACAAGAAATTTTAAAAATTCTATTTTAGTATTATATTTTAATTTTAATTTATAATAATAATTTAAATATGAAATATTAGAGTTTTGCCTAATTTATCCTTGTAAAATCAGTTTTGTACAATGACATGTGTTATTCTATATAAATTATTTAAAGGTTCTACCTCAAAGCAACGTGGAAATTAGAATTTTTCTAATATAAAAAAATTTAATATAGAATATCAAGTATAAATTACAAAAAAAAATATAAATAGATTATAATTAATTAAAAAATATAAAATCTAATATAATAATACTACAAAAATGTTATTCATAAGTATACATAAACTCAAAATAATTTGTTTTGTGATTTATAATAATGATATTTTTAGCTTAAGAAATTAATTTTTTTTTAAAAAGCATAAACATCTCTTTATTTAAAAAAAGCATGATATAACCAAATGGTAAATAAATGGTAGGTCGGTATTAGTTGGTCCCAGCTTTAATTTGGAGACAACAAACAATGAAACTCGTCTTTAATTCCTCTTTGATATGTCTTCTTCTTCGGTAGAAGGCTGAAGCAGCTTCATAAGTTTTGTGTTTCTTATGTAAAGTTTCTCTCTAGTGTGTTGTGTCTTTCTAATTTAGATCGATGTAGAAATAACTAATTTTTCGTTTCTTGGTTTGCATATAATTTGCAGAATAAAACAAGGGTAAAAACCATAGATAACTAACCTTGATATAATTACTTGTCTTTGGAGAAACCACCAGAAGCATAATATTGTATTGTTTCAACTCTCTTGATTCCTCATATATGTCTGCAACAACACTAAATATTACTTGAAATAAATTTGATTTCTCATCATGAAAAGCATATAGAGATAACTATGATGAGTTAATTGGTGATAAGTATCATACCAAATATCTTGTTGTGTCCACTTGAAACTAACCAAATGGATGATGATTATTACATGCGATTTGATAGGATGGTGAGATATAAATAAATATATATGAGTCGTGAAAACAGAGCAAGCATATATGTAGCTTGATTCTTAACTTATAGTTGAGTTCTTGTTCATCTAAAAGTCATGTTATCTTTTGACTGTGAGGTAACCCAATAAACAAAGACTACTGTATAATGTTTGGAATACTAGCTTTCTTTTAGCTATATAATTCTCATAAGAAAGTGCTTTGTATAATCCTAAATTCTTATTCAGCTTTATACTTTTTTTTCTTTGTGCAAGTTTGGAGGAGAAAATAGATAATGGTTTTGGTTTAGGTAAAAAGAAAGAGGAACAAAAATAAAAAAATTATTTGAACCAAATTAAAAAAATTAAAATTTTTTATATAGTATAAAAAAACTAAATTTAAAATTTAAAATTTTATTAAATTTATTTTGTTATAATATTTCCAAATTGAAATTATATTAATGTTAAATTTATTTATTATTATAAAAAATTCACTTTTTAAAAATGTTGGTTTTTTCTACTATACTCTAATTTTAAGGATTCTCCTCTCTTTCCTTCAAACTCACACAATAGTCAAAATAAAATTTATTAATTATTTAAATTTAAATTCAGTCACTTATTTGAACACGAGTGCTTGTCCTCTTGGTACAGTTATGTTAATCATAATTAATGATGAATTTTTTTATCTCTCCTTCATTATTAAAATAAAATAGGTAGGAGAGAGAAAAAAATATACACACATAATCTCCACCATTTATTTTAAAATCTAATGGTTCATATTCATTCTTACATTCTCATATAAAAAAGACATAAGACATTCTCAAATGATATGCTATATATATATATATATATATATATATATATATATATATATATATATATATATATATATATATATATATATATATATATATATATATATATATATATATATATATATATATATATATATATATATATATATAGACAGAGAGAGAGAGGAGGGTTATATTGACTCCAAGAGTAAGTGTTCAACACTTACTCCAAATCATAACCATTGATTTTCATTAATCTAACGGTTTTAATTTATCATTTAATCTAATTATTTTTGGAAATATTTTTTTATTTAAAACTTTAATTAAAACCGTTGGATTAATGATAATCAATGGTTATGATTTGGAGTAAGTGTTGAACACTTACTCTTGGAGTCAATATAACCCTCCTCATATATATATATATATATATATATATATATATATATATATATATATATATATATATATATATATGGCAATGCTAACGAGTGCCTCCGGGCACTCGTTAAGGATCATTAATTAGCTTTTGATTCATTAATAATCTTTAAAAAAGAATTTATTAATTATATTATTTAAAACAAAAGATTTAAATTTTCTAAACCATAAAAAAAATTGATACGTTATAATTATTATATTCAATTTTTATTTATTGCTACTTATTGTTTCTGCACATTTTATTTTCAATGCCTTGTAATTTTTATTTTCAAATAACACTACTATTTGTTTTCATATTTAGTTTAAAAAATATACAGTGGATAAAGTTTTCTTTATATTGAATATAAATTTTTGTGTGTTTTTTAATTATTATTTTTTGTTTTTGCAATGTTTTATTGTTAATTTTTTATGAGTTTTAATTTTGTTTATTTTGTTTTTAGTAAATGAAATTCTCATTGAAATATAATAGTATTGAAATGAAGTTTCAATATTTGAACCCCAAATTCATTAATTTTCACGTGTATAAATTATGTTGCATATAAAAGAGAAATTGAATGAATAAATTAATTTGAGTCAACATAATAATTAGATATATTTAATTATCATTTTTTCATAAGGATAAAAATATAATTAATGATCATTTAATACTCCTTATCTAGTGCCCTCGGGGCACTAGTTAGCAGGACCCATATATATATATATATATATATATATATATATATATATATATATATATATATATATATATATATATATATATATATATATATATATATGGCATATCATATGAGAATATCATATTTATATGAGAGTGTGAGAATGAATCTGAACCATTGAATTTTAAAATAAATGGTAGAGATTATGGGTGAATCTTTTTTTTCTCTTTCCTACATTTTGAAATATATATATATATATATATATATATATATATATATATATATATATATATATATATATATATATATTTTAAATAATTAATTTAAACACACTAGAAATAGAACAAATTGGTGATGTAAGAGGAGTTTGTTTAATAAAAAATATGGTATTTGATATGTTAGAGTGCATGTTTGAATTTCCAACAATTTTCTTTTATATTTAAGGTGTAAAATTCATTAGTATACCTTTTAAAACCAAATTAAAAATTAAAAATTGGAAAGGCGTTTTCTTCGTAGATTTTATTGGCCTCAAATTGAAATGATGACAGTCGACATGATGAATTTGAATAAACAAAATCATGAATCAACTCAAGACACTTCAATGGAAGGTTAAGGAAAATTGGAAGAAAGTGTTATATCGAATTCTTTGACATAGAGTATGTTTCAATGGCCATTAGTGACATACAATTTCAGCTTAGACAAAAGTTAACAGAGCAAATTTGTCATAACCTGAATGAATTAGCTCCCAAGGCTATGCTTATCGAAATGTTCATTCAAGAGAAATAAAAGATGTGGATCAATTTGTTTGCAATATAGAAAATAAGTAATTCAAGATGGTGAATAGTAAGGTAACAAAGATGCAAGGTAACCAGTAACTGCTTAATTTTGATGATGACAATATTTGAAGTCAAACAATTTGTTGAATATAGCTTAAGTGCTCAAAGATGCACAAGATGGTTGATTAAATTATCCTTCTTAATCAAGCAAAACATTTGTTTAAAGCCAACATTGTAATCCAATGACTCTAAAGTGGCCAGATTCTTAGAGTTAATGATCACCGGTGGTTTTAAATGTTAATCTCTTGGATAATGGTAGTTAACATGAAGATATTACAAGTTTCATCAAGAAGATTCAAGGCTCTTGTTTGATGCTAAAGTTAAAGATAATGATGTCAAGGCTGGAAGCTTTAGAGTGTAAAAGAGAGGAAGTATGAAAGCTCGCTTGATCGTGTTTGCTTGAGTGGTTAGTATTTTGTAAAGACACGAGGGTGTTTCTCATCCAGGTGTAAAAGCTATATTGATTCGAGATCAGTCTGGGGTAAAATATCTGTTGGTTTTTGAGTTTAGCCTGGTGTAAAAACTCGGTAAGTTCGAGACCATCCTAGTAAAAATCTCGGTTTGTTTCATGGTCAGCTATTATAAAACACTAATTTGTTTCGAGATCATCCCGTGCAAAATCTACATGTGGTGTGAAGACAAATCACTTCAAGTTGTGTTCGTTGTTTGATTTGAAGACTAACCGCTTCAAACCTTGTTCGTTGTTTGATTGGAAGTTAGTCTGGAACTTCATCTTTTTCTGTTTAAGAGGGTTCGTGGGCATAACCTTATAAAAGCTCTCAAGTATAATGTATACTCTCAATATTAATTCTTGAAGAGAGGACTAGGTTATTTCATTAGGTCAAACCTTTTTAATCTTCTGGTGTCATCTCTCTTCCTTTATCTCTTTTATTTTCCACTTACTTTCCTTACCTTGAATTTTCACTGCATATTATTTAAACGTATTTACAAAATATTTTTAAACTCTGATTCGAAAATTATTTTTGTTTTAAATAAAATATTTTGAAACCTCCACTGTTCACCCCCTTCATGTGTATGGAGTCATATGTCCAACAAATATTTTCAAAGCCTAACTCATGTTTAAATACTAATCGTCTCAGAAGGAAGATGACTTCCAACACTGTTTTTAACAATAAAATTTTCCTAAACACATCCCCATCGTTTAATTGTGATAGATTTGAATTTTTGAAAGCAATATTTAAAATATTCACTCAAAGATTTGATCTTAAATTGTGGAAAACTATAATCAATAGTCTATTTATTCCTACTCGCCGTGTTAATTGAGAAGTAGTAGATAAACCAAAGTTTCGTTATACCGAAGAAGAAAAGAGAAAGTTTGAGATTTATTTTTAAACTAACAACTTCTTAGTTATGCCCTTAAATGAAAATTGATTTATGTATGTTTTTAAATTGCAATTTCGCCAAGGAACTGTGGGACACTCTTGAAATGATTTATGTAGTATCTCAAAGTATTAAACAAGAGAAAATAAACACGCAAGGTGAAAAAGATGAATGTTTCTTTCACAAACTTTTTCAACCTTTAGAAGTGTTAAAAATAATATTAGAACTTTTTTCGCAAACAAATATCTAAGAATTAGAATCAGAAACCTGAGCCATACCTTAAATCGAGAGATATGAATGTTTACGCTTTTTCAGGAAAAATCAAGAAGAAAGAAATCATTGAGAAAATAAATAAGTTGATTCAACTACTGAAGAAGATCAATAAGTTTGCTTGAAAGCTTCTTATAAAGAAGATGAATGTGAGGTAACCAAGCTATCATACAACTGTTTACGGTGATTTTCGGTAAACAACCGCTAGTCTTCCAAACTATAATAAATATGATTTGGTTACTTGCAGGATCGACTAGATTGATCCTAGGACACATAGTCAAGAAGATTGTTATCAATGTTCATTTGAATCATATTCGTAATTTGTCCTCTTCGATGAGTATTGTTCGATTCAAGAATCTTGGTAATTGCTTCGTTGTATATAATTATAACTTCAACAAGAAAAATAAATAACATAACATATGAAACTTAAAAATTGTTAAAACATAAAGAATCTTAAACTGCAGAAACGTTAAGGACTTTAAAAGTAAATGATCATGAAAGTAAATTCGAAAGTAAAGTAAAGATACAGGAATGTAAATGACAAGAAATAAATGGAATGCAGTAACTCAGAAATGTATTCGAAAATGAAATACAATACACATGTATTAAAATGGTGGTGTCATACGTACATTTTCTCAGCGAACTCTTTCTCGTAACACTTGATACTTGAGTAAATATGTGAGTGATTTGTACAAAATGAACACACGGAATCCTAACATAAAGACCCCTATTTATACTAGTTTCGACCTTAACGGTCCTACACTAATCTGCTGCCACGTTTCTCATCAGAACTTCCAGCGAAGCCATCTGTATTTGGACAGTTACGATACTGCCTTCGAATTTCAAATCTTCCCGCCTGAGTCCGTCTTCGACGCGTGGCAGTGTAAAAACACTATGAAAACACGCTAAGTAGTAACACTTAAATATATACTTTATAAATTTTGTCTAAGTCCCGAAGACATATGCTTTCATTAGTCTTTCAGTGTTCACTATCTTCAACGAACTTAGAAGTCTGTATCTTCGAGGCATGACCATCAGTAGCCATTCTTTCACTTTTTAAGGGATGGCCATCAGTAACCATCTTTCCTTCGATTCTCAACTCCTTCGAAGGACAAACAATATAAAACGAAATCTTCAGCTAACAACAACCAGTTGTTTAAATTAAATGTTAAGCTAATCAAGGAACATAATAAGATTAAAAGGTGTAAATTAAATCTTAAAGGCAACATTGAATTTCCTGAAAATAGCAATAAAACACTTAAACATGAAATAACTAATATTAGAAATCAAACTGGAATATGTGAGACATTGTTAGCTTGAAAATTGTAGCTAAGGAAAACTCAAAGAATGCTATGTTGGGAAAATATTAAGTGTTGAAGAATATTTATTGACAAACTTTCACAGGAACAACCATGTTTACTAGAGTGTTGCGACTAGCATGATGAACATGGTTTGGAAGAATCACAATAATAGATCCAATTGATATATCGACATAATGTCGAAGCTAAAGCGTTAGACAGACATCAAGGATTTAGGATATTTTGGAATCCAAAGACTTGCAAGAAGTTATCTCAACACTAAATATTTTCAAAAAAACCTTTGACAAGAAGGCGGATATTTGTTTGGAGCAGTTGCGAATGTGGGATAATGGTTTTCAATAGTTTGTAAATTCTGGCAATGTGGAATTGCTTCAGAAGATTGAATTGCGTGTTCTTGATACGTTTCCATTTCCTAGGTATAAACTATCACAAACAGTTATATTTAGATTATAAATAGAAAACTCATGCATTGTAATAAAGGTTGCAAAAGCTCATATGTTTCTCTATAGAACTGCAATACTTGAGCCAAAGAGCAAAACAGTTTGTGAGCAACATGTATGAGTCTGTGACTTTGTGTCCCTTTCTTTTATTGTTTTAATGTTTTCTTAATTGGAACACTTTGCTTTAATGTCATTCACTGCATTTTCTCTTTAATGTCATTTATCCGACTTTTGGTTCATTACTTTTATCCAATTAAAGTATGTCTCCGTTTTGCCTTCGTACAAACATTTACATTCAATTCGCAAACACTTTTCCTTGTACATTTATTTTGCACATATTACTTCCGAGATTTTTTTTATTTAATCTCACAAGTGAACTAAACTCATGATTTTTTGCTAAAAACACCCGCAAATAAATTGACACACCCAGTGGGACCTTTTTGTGCAAATTTTCAAACTTTTACAAGAAAGTGTTACATTTTTTGTTACTTTCATTTTTACATGAAAATACTTTCAATGTATGGATTTTTATGCATTTGATAAGTGGTAGGACTCTGGATGAAATAGTTCATCAAAAAAATACTCCCCTTCCCCGAAATAATCCTCCGGACACAGAACCACCAGTCACATCGATGGTTGGTACTGCATGAACATGAAATCTTGTTAGAGTAATTGGCCTAATCCTAAGTTCAGTAACGACTTCGACGTCATTACCAGGAGTGGTAGTGTCGTTACCACCAGTAATGAATATCCCTACTACCCCCAGGGCTACGTAGACCATTGGTCAATGATACAAAAGCTTAATATCCAAGGATGTTTGTTGATCATGTATTTCAGTGGATGAGATCAAAGCTATTTTCGTTGAGGATGACCTTAACACTTATAATTTGTGATCATCAGTTAACCTCTTAGTAGGTTGAGAAGATAAGTTTGTGATAGATTGATCTATTTTGTTATCTTTAAACAACTCTCGTATCCAACGATTCTTAGAGAATGATTTATAACATTATATTATCGTTCCCTCGAAATGGGGAAAACTTTATCAAGATTACTTGATATTTAAGGTAGTACATTTTTTAGAGGTTGAATAATTGATAAAACTTTAATTAAATCTCTAAATAAGTGGTTTATTATTTTCTCATAGTTTAAAAACTATTAGTGCTAATAAAATGTATGAGTTTCTAGCATTTATTGAATAAAGGGGTGCAAAAGGATGAAAAAGGTGTAAAAAGAAGCATGACAAAGATAAAACTAAAATCAAGGTCCAAAATCACTAAGGAGATTGGAAATGCACTGACTAATATATTAGATTTAGGACCTAATTGATTAGAAGAATTAAAATTTCAAACCTGACGCACCATGCACCAAATTATCAACTACGTGAAGGAAATAATCAATTAGGACTTTGGAAAATAATGCAACGGCTAGTTCCCAACATTCAACTTTTTCATTCAATAATCTAATCGATTAGGAGGCTATTCTAATCAATTAGACAATCCCTACAAATAGTTATTTTCTCTTCGTCCTTTTCATCTCAACCACTATATTGAAATATAAATCTTTGTGTTTCGCTACTTGGATGGGAAAAACTTTAAAGATTGCAACTTTGTCCAATTTTCGCAGAGTTCAATTTGAAGAAATCCATCTTTGAAGTGCCATGAGGAATATTTCCCACCTTGGTGAGATTATTCTATACCAACTTTAAATATGTAGATGGAACCCTCATCTTCGAGGTAAAGAAGCTTTCAATTTGGGTAACGCATGAGGAATTAACACATATTTGCAATCTTACCTACAATGACTTTAAGCATGATAACACCGAAGAAGGTAAAAACTTTAATTGTGATGATGTTGTTATTTCTTTTATGGATGATTAAACCTTCATCACTCTCACTTCTTTCACGTATTGTGGCACAATACGCCATGATATTCGTTTAATTGATTATGTGGTGAATCATGTTCTTTTTCCAAGGAAAAGCAATTCAAGTCCTATAAACAAATTTGACATAGACCCGATCTAGTTTTTGTAAAGTTAAGTTGATGTTATGACCCAGATTATGGTGGGGAGAAAAATGAAAAACACGTTACTACCGTATAATGAACTAGTCAAAAAAGTCTCGGTGCATTCTGACTAAGATTTAGAGGAGAAGGAATTGGAGATCAGACACTCAGGAATAGAAAAAGCACTATAAGTCAAATGAGGTTCACAATTAAAAATGGGGAATTTATTCAACTACCTCCAAAATCATCACCAAGAGGATGACAACAAACATAAGACATTGACATCTATCATACCGCATATTCTTACACCATCCTCAATAACCTCCTCCAAAATCAACAAGAGATGATTAGGATCCAAAAGAGGACAAGATTTCTTGGACTAAATGGTCTAATTTTTGAAAATCTAAGAAAAATGAGGAACTGGTTTTGCAAGATCTCTGACTGGTTAATGTAGCGCTCTTAGCCAAATAGAGATAAATAATCTTGCCAGCTGCTTCTAGCATTTAGTTTGATATTCTTGCTGCCATACATGGTGTTTTCTTGCTTACCTTCTTATGTGGGGGTATGATTTGGTCCTTATCTCGGTGTCCTTGTGATGTAGAGGAATTTTCCTCCTTGGGTCCAAAAAAAGATGACCCCATAATTGCTTTGAGCATGGGCTGGTTAAAAGGGTCGGGCCTGGTCTCCTCACCTATTTTTAGGAGGATCCTTTGATTGATGATATACCTTTGAAGATTAGCTTACCTAGACATTTTTCTATCTCCCAAGCTCAAGAGAGTAAGGTGTGTGAGTTAGAGAAGTAGGAAGATATGAGGATCATTTAGGATCTTATGTGAAGGAAATTCGTCATTCATTAAGAACCTCCGATCTTTGAGTTTTTCCCTATCCTTAGTCAATTGTAATTTAGTGAGAAGGTGATAGGTGGGTTATGAAGCATATAGGTATGCATTTTTTTAGTGGTGTATGCCTTGTGAGGAATATCCCGACGCTTCCCTGTATTTGGAATAGTTTAGCTCATTCTAAGGTTGTGGTTTTCTCCTGTCAATTGTTGTTGGATAGGTTCCCATATAGAGAGAATTTGTTCAAGAACAAGGTTATTATTGATCCGAATGGTATTTTATGAGTTTTGTGTAGGGATCGTCTAGATTTTGCCTCTTATTTGTTTATCACATATGACTTAGCTTTTGTTGAGCCGTATAAGATCATTAAGTGGTTGGGTTTTCAGATGGTCATTCCTGGGGAACCTAGCATTCTTTTTGAGTTTTTTTTATAACTTTAAGTTTTTAAAGTTTAATAGTATGGAATAATTTTCTATGATTTGACATGTTGTAGTGTGGACCGTTTGGTTGGTCGATTTGTAATGATAAATCATTTTTTTGTTTGTCAAAAAAGTGAAAAAGTTGGAAGAAAATAATATTTTTGCCTTGAAATTGGTTTCCAAGCAGGTCTTCATCAAACTCAAATTCCTTCTCCGACTGGATTTAAAACTTTATCATATGTTTAGACCGATATCATATCAAGAATTCATACATGCTCCAAGAGGGGTTTAACGGTTTTGATTTTGCTATAGGTTTCCCTGCTTTCCTGTTGATGGGTATGGCTGTTTGAGTTCTAGCAGAGTTTCTTGTTGGGCAATGCTTCGATGATTGAGTGCTTTTTCTAGAGTTTTCTCTTCTACTTATTGCTCCCTAACTGCGGTTTTGTTGTTGTATTTTTTACTCTTCTTTTATTTTTTTACTGATTGTGTTCATTTATCTTAACACTTCTTTGTGTGTTTTTTTTATAGTTTTTGTGTGATTGTAGGATTTATTTTCAACTTTTTAAATATTTGTATATATATATATATATATATATATATATATATATATATATATTATTTTGCCTTCAAAAAATGTATTTATATATATATATATATATATATATATATATATATATATATATATATATATATATATATATATATAACCTTAAAATTTGACTAAACATTATAAATTACTACTCATATGTAAGAAAATAAGCAATGATGTATTATTTGTATAAATAACATTAAGAAATTGACTCAAACATTCTAAGTTAATATATGAATAAGTAATGATGTATTATTTGCATAAGTTTCTTTTTATTTCATAGTCTTATATATGATTAATCTGGACTTTTCTTTCGTTAACTTCAATAATACGTCTATTCAATTCTTTTGAATTTCTTTTAAAGCTTAATAATATGATAGAAAAAATATTGCATGAACATGTATATCTGTTCTTAACAACTAACTAACATAATGATTAATATATATGCATCATGGGGCCAGTATCGACTTTGTTTGTTGGCTCCACTGTTCTAGAGGATCAAGCAAGGAATTTACAACGACTTCGATTGACATGGCAAGGAAATACAAAGAAACTGCAAGTGCATTTTCCATTATTATATTAGGTGTGATAGTGAGTTGTTGGTTGCTAGGTAAGGTTGGCATTACTTTATAGCAATATATATGTTTATTGAATTGTCTTTGGCTTCATGATTGGGCAAAAACTACATCTTTCTCCCTTACCCTTGATTCGTTTGAGAGCAGATGGGAAGAAAGAGACACGTAAGAGAGAAATAAAAGAAAAATAATCAACTTCTCCTCATTGGTAATGTGAGAAGTTGAGAAGAGAGGTGAATTACATAGAGTAAAAAGTAAAGAGAGTGAATCATCTTGTTGCACTTCAAGTAATATTTAGACATTAGTTTTTTTAAAAAAAATAATATTTATGGGTGTTTGCATTGCATATTTTAGGGTGATTTTGAGCCAAAAATTCAAGTGATACAAAAGTAAAATTATTTGTAATATGGTTCGATTTTAGATGCGTTGTTAAAAAATTCATTATGATTCAACCTAATTTTATACGATTTAATTTATATTAATTTTAAATATTTAAATTATAAATTATACTTTTTTAATAATATTATAAAAATGTTATAAAATAACATATAACATATAAGAGGTACGTGATGTTATTGTAGCTTAATTGATATATATTAGTTGAGTTAAATGAATGTAAACTACTAATATATAATTCAATCTTTGACAAAAATATTTACTTTTATTTATGTATTATTAATGTAAATAAATTAATTTAAAAAATGTTTGATATATATAAAATAATAATAATATAAAATAACAATGATCGATTTTTAAACAAATAAAATAATAAAAAATATATTAAATTAAAATTAAATATAATATTTTTTAAAATGTATCAACTAATAATAAATTAACACAATATATTATAATAAGATAAAATAAATAACTGATAAAATGGAAGTATGCAGGTTACTTCAATTTGATCTGATTTTAAAAAATAATTCAAAATCTGATCCAATCCGAACAATTTTTATGAAATAACATATAAATAAGTTTAATATTATTTGTTTTCTTTTGTGACTTTTTAT
Source organism: Vicia villosa (assembly GCF_029867415.1). NCBI lineage: Eukaryota > Viridiplantae > Streptophyta > Magnoliopsida > Fabales > Fabaceae > Vicia > Vicia villosa. Next base: position 115,616,848 of record NC_081183.1, on the reverse strand, counting down.
TTTTTAGATTAATTTATGATTTTTATTTAAATTATTTTAGATTTGAACTCGTCTAAGATTAATGTAATTCAAACTTTATTAAAAAATCTTAAACCTTTTTCCGATAAAAAAAACTAAGATAATTAATTTTAAAAAATTACCAACATAACTAATTAAATATTTGAAATTGAAAAAAAAAAATTATAGGAATGAAATTCTTTATTATTTTATAAGAAAATTGTATATGCATAATTAACTTGATTTGTTTATCTTTAGAATATCATATCATCTAAATTTTGTTTTAATTTGTTTATCTTTAGATATAAATTTTGCTCAATTCTTGTGGTCAACAGAAATTCTAAGAATTTGCTTTGCAAAGTAACATTTAGCGGGATTCAAACGCAGTTGTATCTTCGAACTGACTCTAAGATGTCTTTCAAATTTTTACAATGGCTTATTTTCTCAGAAGTCTTCATAATCTTATCATTGATATAGACCTCCATAATACGCCTTATTTGATCTAGATTTTCTGCCTCCAACAAACCTTTATGTTATGGTGTAAATGGATGTGGCGAGGTTTGTAGATGTCACAGTGCCTTGTCCACCATGTTAAGGAAGGCGACTGAGGCAACTTATGAAATGAGGGGAGAGTGGTACAAGTCAGTTTTATCGGGACCCCCCGGTAGACGTCAATTGTGTTAGAACAAGATTTGATTCTGCACTCTATCTCTAAGTTTTGATGATAACAACACATATATTTTATATGTAAACAATTTTGTTTCTAATGGTTTCTTAAGTATGCAGATTAGAAATGCTTATTGATTTGGGACTATTGTCTAAAGAATCATTATATATGTTGGGCACGTCAGAAAGACTATTCTCTTTCACTCTTGAAGAAACATCAGTAGTTCTGAAGAATGTTGAATGTTAACTAGAAAGAAGATATTATATGTACTTCTCAATAAGCTACTGCTTTAGAAGTCTCAAGTTTCTTCAGAAGAAATGAATCTATTAGAAGATGTCGCTCCAAGATTAGAAAGAAAAACTACATCAGATACAAGCTTTTGGTTCAAAAGATCATATATCAAGAGATGTTCATCAAAAGAGTTGTTGCTTTCAACTCTGATGACATAGTTAAGATCAGCTGATAAAGGTCAAGATCAAAAATGTGGATTAGTTGTCATGACTCAAAATTCAGATATTAAGACTTATCTTCAGAAAAGCTGTTGCTTTATATATCTGAATACATTGTTCTATCTCTAAAAGACTCTGACATTGTTGATTTATATATCTGAATTATTTCTCAATTCTCAAATTAGATATCTTATACTTCAGATATAGATTTGATCTCTGATAGGAAGTCCTGCATCGTATTTCAGAAAAGTTGTTGCTATCATTTCTAAAATACAAGGTTGTGTTCCTAATGGCTCTGATATTTTCATGGTATCATAACAAAGTAGTTTTTGAACTACTCATCAGAAAAATCATCAGAAGAACGAAGACAAGAAGTTGATCTCTTCCAAGCTTATTACTTTAAATCAAAAGTACATCATTTGAAGATAAGATCAAGAAACTTTCTCAAGATGATTTAAGTACAACAGTATGCTTAAAAAATCCACTATTACAAAAACGTTGGTACTATTCAGAAGTTGTCTTCCATATTTTCATGATAAAGCTGCAAGCTACAGAAAAAGGAAGTAAAGTAATATACTATCCAACATCTACATTTGATATTATCCGTTGGAAAGTAATAGTTTATATTGAAAAGGACTCTTCTATCCTCACAACATCTCTTTTTCTGAAGGCTATAAAAGAAGATCAAAGAATTGAATTTAAGTTGTTGAAACTTACGACTGCCAAAGCCACTGATATTGCTACTGAAGTTCAAATACTCAAGCAAAGCACAAGCTAATGCAGAAGTATGGAAATTGAAGCCAAACAAAAAGAGAGAAATAAAATATGAAGAGAAAGAAAAGAAATAAGAGAAATAAGATCATTACAAGATTTTATCCAAATACTTATCAAATATATCTTTGTAGAATCATGTAAAAGCAAGGAGTTGTTTGCTCATAACTTGCTTAAAACTTTTGTGTTATTATCCATTGTACTTAAACATTTGTGTAATCATCTTGTAAGAAGCAATCATATAAACACAAACATTAAGAAACTATATGTTGTTTGTTCCTTGAGTGACTAGTGTTAGTCAGTAGACTCAAAAAGACTTTGATAGTTTGTCATTGTGGAGAAATCTCCTTAAGGGACCAGTTGGGTCAGAATTCTTAAGGAGTCATTGATCGTTATATCTCTTAGGGAACTAGTTGGGTCAAAATTCTTAATAGATCACTAACATTTGATCAATGCTTTGGTTGTTAGTCATAGGCGTTGGCCCGTGCAATTGTAATCATTTTGATGATAGTGGATTAACCTTTTCTAAGGGGAACCTGGATAACATGAATGTGTCATTTTTATATTCATTGCATTCATTATTGTGTAGTTTGTAGAATAATATCTCTAAAGGAAATTTTTTTGAAAACCCAATTCAATCCCCCCTTTCTTGTGTTTTTCTCTACCATCAAATTGTACTTGTTGAAAGTACAATAGTTGAGAAACAATTTGCTTACGTAAGGGTTGCATGAGACATTGTATGTTTCTGTTGGGGAGTTCGGGGAGCGCCAGAAGTGTCAATAAGCTAAATATTTAGGATCCAAGAGACATTGACACCACATATTCATTCAAAATCTTAAGGCATTAGGATATGAGTCATTTCTCATATAAATCTAGCATTCCATCCTTTTCTAGTCGAGGTAAGACTTTATCCAATCACACTTGAATCCCAACAATCTCCCCACAATTCCAAGTCTCTCACATCACTAGCTTTAATCCATACTAGGATCCACTTTCGCTCCCTCGCTGAGCCTAACCATGACTCTAATACCACTTGTTGGAGTGTCAATAAGCTAAACGTTCAAGATCCAAGAGACATTGACACCACATATCCACCTAAAATCTTAAGGCATTAAAGGTATTCATCATCTCTCTTATAAACTCAATATTTCTTCAATTTTTACTCAATGTAGAACTTTATCCCCTCACGCTTGAATTCCAACAGTTTCTCTGTGGAATTAGTGAACGACTTCTCCCAATTATGAGATTGGGGCATTTATATAAGACTTATTGAATTTGAGCTAGAAAGCCAAAAAAAATTGTTTCCCTAGCTCCATGATCAGGAACGTGGGAATAGAGGAAGATTCAATCTCCCAAAAATTACGGGAGAGACGGTTTTCTATTTGACTGATATTTTATACCGTTATTCTCTAAACATGCCACATGTCATAAGAAAAATAGGCCATAGATCTCAGTTCAGACGAGGTTACCAAAGTCCAATTGAGTCATGGGAACAATCCCCCTTCGAGAACCGTCCAATATCATAATCAATTTCAAACGCTTATATATTTTTGGTCTAGTAAAATTATCATAATCTGGTATTTAAATTTGTAAAACTCTTAGTTTCAAAAACATGTACGCATTATTCCATTTAAGTTAGTTACGTTAATTAAAAAGTACTTATTTTAACTGTTGTCTTCATATTTCATTCATCAAAACTCTATACTAAACATTTATTTATCAATATTTTTGATAGATTTATATGAACACAAAAAATCATCGTTAAAAAATAAAAAGTGCAATACAAAAATACCATTAACTTGTTAGCCACGATAGGAACTAGGGGGAGTCTTCTTGGAAGTTAATAGTGTACATAAGTGTATATATAGTACATCATGTCTGTAGTCTGCACTACTATAAAGAGAAAAGGGAATGTGACCACTGAACAACCACAACCAACGCCACTAACTACCATCACACACACTAATGAAGCTTTAAACCAAATCCATATTAACATCAAATCAAACGATTTGTTGCTATTGCCTTTTGCTAAAGATTAGAATATACCTATAAAAACGCGCAAATGTCGACGTTACTTCTCCACTCATGCACGTACATAACATGTACATCTAGTCATCAATTTTTGGTCGCACGAAATTTCCTCGAAACTCATTTAAACCATATGGCACCACATATTTAATATTCTTACTTGATTTCTTCAAAAAAAAGACAGACAATATTCTTACTTGATTGATGAGCTATACTGTATATATAGGGACAAGGATTTGGAGAACCGAATATCTATTCAAATAGATAAAAAGATTTTCTTTTTTTTCCTTCTTATTCTTAGGATGGGTATCTAGATCAAATCAAACGAATCAAACCAATATTTATTAATTTGAAAATTGATTTTATATACTCCACAACCAATTAAATCAGCCATGTATCTAGTTCATCAATCAAGTAAGAATATTTTTTTTAAATAAGAATACAAGTAAGAATATTAAAGATATGATGTGAAATTTTGTTGTGTGAAGAATGTGTATAACGAATTAAATACATAGAGACAAAACGAAAGTGGTTGGAAAGCTATCAAAATTTATGATGAAATTCTATTAATTTTGATGAATAAGATTGTTATCACTCACACAATAACGATAAAAATAAAAAAGAAAATTTAAAGAAGGAAATGATTAGGATTTCTGCAGAATATCTCTCTGCCTAGCTACAAACTGTGAAAATTATCTTATTCACTTGGAACTGCAAAATTCTGTGAATACAATTGTTATAAAATAATAAGGATTACTGCCTATTTATAGATTTATGTTAGCTTTCTCCCTAATTCAAATAAAACCCAAAACTACAAAAACCCAAAATAGAATTTAACTTAATTCTAAGATAAGCCTTATTCGAAATCCTATCTAACAAACTGCCTAGGTATTTCGACACCTCCTTGTATCTGTCGAGCAACCTGCTTCAACACAATGAATTACACTTTCAACACACCACTTAATTCTTTGTGTCTAAGTTATCCATATTCATCACAACTCTTAGTCTTCTGAATACTTCGACTTGCACTTCCTTTGTCATAATGTCTGCAATCTAATTCTCATTTCTACAGTGTTCCAAGTACATCTTCCCTTTAGCTACCTGCTCTCGAAGGTAATGGAACCTCATTTTGATGCTTGCTTCGACCATGTGTTATATGATTCTTCGCCAGGTTGATAGCTGACATGTTGTCGATCTTCATGGTAATTGCTCCATAATCTCTACTTGTTATCTCTTCGACCAAGTTCACCATCCATGTTGCTTGATATGCACAAAGAGAAGCAGCTATGTACTCTGCTTCACATGATGATAATGCCACTACTGGTTCCTTTCTCGAACTCTATGCAACTGGTACACCACCTAACATAAACACATAACCAGCTGTGGAATTTCGATCCTCAACATCACTACATCAACTCATTAGTGTATCCCACTAACTTGCATTCTTTTCCTTTATAAGATGCAGAAAACTGAATGTCATACTCAAGAGTTCCTTAGAGATACCTTAGTATCCTCTTCGCCGTTGCTAGATGTGATACCTTTGGCTTCTACATGAATCTATCTACCATACCTACATTGTATGCTAAGTCAGGCCTCGTGTGACAAAGGTATCTTAATGACCCAATAAGTCTTCTGTAGTGAGTTGGGTCGACATCATCTTCATTTGCATCTTTCGACAGTTGCAGTCTTGGTTTTGCAGGTGTCGAAGTTGAGTTGCATTTTTCCATCTCAAATCTCTTGAGAATTTCTCCCGCATATCTTCTTTGATGCATCATCAAACCTCTACTACTTTTGTAATATTTAATGCCAAGGAAATATGAATTGTCACCCAGATTCGACATTTTGAATTCCTTGCTGAGATCACCTTTGAAGTCTTCGATCTCCTTCTTGCAACTACATGTTATTAACAAGTCATCGACATAGAGGCATAGTATAAGCAATTTACTAATACTTCTTCTTACATATACTCCATGTTCAATTGTGCACTTCACAAATTCCTTCTCCCTTAAGAAACTATCAATCTTCTTATTCCAAGCTCATGGAGCTTGTTTCAATCCATACAGGGCTTTATGAAGCCTGTACACCTTTCCCTCTTCGTCATGTTTCACAAACCCAACTAGTTATTTAACATAAATTTCTTTGTTTAAGGATCCATTTAGGAATGCACACTTCACATCCATCTGACATATGTGCCAACTGTTTATTTTTGCTAGACCAACAACCAACCTGATTGTTTCGATTCTAGCAACATGTGCAAAAACTTCATCGAAATCTATTCCTTCCTTTTGGAGAAATCCTTTCTCCACGAGCCTTGCTTTATGTCGAGTTATTTCCCCTTTAGGATTCATCTTCACTTTTTATACCCACTTGACATCAATTGCCTTTTTGGCTTGAGGCAATTCGACAAGTGAGCAAGTATTGTTGTCTTCGATAGATTTTACTTCTTCCTTCATTGTTTTCTGACATACCCCAAAATTTGCCCATCCCATTTCACTTTCAAACTCATACAATGACTCAAGGCTCAATGGTTAACTCAAGGCACACTCTCTTAATCACAGATCTCCTGAACTAGGGTTTTGCATTCTCTTAGGGAAATTGATGAATAAAGTTCTCCAAGGGATTTCATATGGCCCATTAGGTTTCAAACTATCTCTCTGTCAAAATTCAAGCCTCAATTCCAAAGGTTGCTCTTTCAATTACTTAGATAGTCAACAGTCGGCTAATTTGACCTAAAAAGTCAACTATGGTCAAAGGGCAGTCAAAATTCATGATTTTTGGTCAACATACTTATTTTAAAGTATCATTCATCATTTGATCAAAGTTTGATCATGATTTATCAAGGAAAGCTTCAAATTCAACAAGATTCAAAGCTGCTAAATTAGGGTTTTTGGTCTAAAAAGTCAACTAAACTTTGACTGGCCATAACTTTCACATGGAGTATAAAAAATTTCCCAACCAAAGCCTATTTTGAAGTAAATTGAATTCCCTACAACTTTGTCTCTCACATGCCAAGGCCAGAAATGCTTCATTTGAGAGATGTGGTACAAGAGATTATAGGTCCTTTTCAAAAGTTAACCAAAAGCAGTTTTTTGTCAAAGGCCATATCATCATGATAAAATCTTCAAATGAGAAAAAGGTTCCAAAGTGACATCTTGAGGTTTCCAAAAAGTCCTAAAACTCTCTCATATCTTAAAAATTGAGGGAGATATGCCTTATCAAAGTTGGACAATCTTGAAGGCAAAATGTGAAACAAAAGTGGTTCAAATTGGATTTTCTTGCAAATGGGCCTAACTTTTTAAGATTTAATCCTGATCGACAAGTTATCCAAGTCACCAAATTCACTTGCCACGAATTATTAGGTTTTATTTAATTTTGTATGATTTTTTATTCATTTAAATGGTGATTAAAAGTCAAATAAATCAGGTGAAAATCAAATATTTGATTAGAGGCCTCATAATGATCAATTCCAATCAGCAATTATACCATATTTCAATATAATTTCGTGCATAAAGAGATTGGAAAGAGAAGGAGCAATATTGATCAAATTTGGAAAGATTGAATTTAAGTTTCAATCAAAGATTCAAATTCATAAATCATGGATATTTGATTCAATTCTTTAACCTAATATGCTCCACTATAAGTATAGAACTGAGGGCAATGCATTAGGGGACGAAATTCTGGGCAGAGACCATATTTAAAGAGCAAGAAAATTCTCCAAAATTCAAAATTCGGTTTTGGTGATTTAAGGCCTTTCAAAGGATTTTGAGCATTGCTACACATTCCTGGGAGTGAAGTGAAGCTTTTTGGATCATCACGCTGCATCAACACCCCCAGAACAATCTCCAATAAGCCACGGTATGTCGTTTTAGATTCGAGGTCGATTATAGCAATTCACGCATCCTCATTGTAATTTGCTTGCGTATTGTGGTTTGTCTTGGTGTATTGATTGTTTCTGGGCAGAAAATTCATTGTTTGCATGGTTTAACCGGGATCCACCATTGTTAGGGTTAGAGGTCTTAAATTGGGGCTTTCCGTTTTAGGTAAATTGGGGGTAATTAGGGGTACTGTTGTGCTCAGGGGAACTGGACGAACACGTTCATGGGGTCGCGAAACATTTATATGTGTGTGTGTGGATTTTAATATTTGCAGGTGTATTGGCTACGAACAGAATCATAGCAGATTCGTAGCTAAATGTTCAGAGATTTGCAGGGTCTGGTGGGGAAGATGACTGCGTGGCAACACGCCACTGGCCTGTTTGAATTACGCATGCGTTTTTTATTTGTGATTATTGTTTTTATATATTATGTTATGCGCACGTATATATTACAGATGGATTATTTGGTTGAATTGGCAAGAGAAGGGGTGGGTGAGCGAAGAGACGAGGGTTCGATCCCTCGCTCCCATATATTTTTTATGAATCACTTGTTCATGGATCCAGTGTTCACACCCAACGCTAGACCATCATATGCCCTCAGCATCCATCCACTGGATCATTAACCACCTAGATCTAATGCGCTAGAATTGCAGGAGCATACTATGAACCCTCAGCCTAGCCACATGCAATATAAACCTGGGTTATTTCTATTTTTTTATATTATTTATATAACTATATAATTAACTTAATATCTTCTTATTATGTATATAATTTGATTTTCAAATAATTAATAATAAAATTAATATTAAGGTTTTATTTATTATTCGTTTCGATCGAATTAATCGGTCGCGATGGTTAATAATCAATTATTTAATTAATTAAATAATATATCTAAATAGGTTTAATTACTAAAGGATTTTAACCGATTCAATTGGTTACGATGATTAGTAATCCCTCATTAATTTGTTATTCGTTTTAATCAAACCTATTGATTACGATGATTAACGATGAATAATTCCCTTCTAATAATTTATTTAAAACACATTTATTTGCTAATGGTGATAATCGAATCAATCGATTAGAATGATTAGTAATTCTCTATTTTATTTGTTAATTATGGTGATCAAACCTATTGATCATCGCGATTAATGAAACATATTACAATTAGGGTTGTACGCCATATTAAAACACAATTTCTTTTACAAAATTACAAACTACGAATTTCAAAACTGCGATAAGGTAATTCAAAATGCCTTCACACATTCATACTAATTCTAAGGCGTACAACTCTCCCCGAACTACGTAGACTCTGATCCTCCATAAGGAGGTACATAGGCACTTAGATAACCAAGGCGAGTCCCCTTCCCCAAAACTTCAATTAGGTTTAAATCTCACTTTTAACCATATTCACTTACTGTCATTAGCCATAAACCTTACCATAATACTCTTACAAACCTTAAATACAAACCTTAGGAAAGGGTTAAGGGTGCCTAACACCTTTCCTTGACCTGAATATAATAACTTACCCAAAATTCTCTAAAACTTCGTAGGGTTTCCTATTCGCCTTGGCAGAATAGGTGGCGACTCTAAAAGTCTAAATTTTTTAGGGCAGGTTGCTACACTTTCACCCACTTCGAATCCTTCAATGCTTCAAATGTATTGACCGGTTCGACATCTGTGTAGAAAGCATAATGTACCAGCTTTCCTTTATCATCGACCACATCATCTGATGTAATCACAAAATCTTGCAACCTTGCTGGCATGTGTCTTATTCTATGAGATCTGCTTGTACTTGGTTGGTCTCTAACCTCCTCTTGTCGAACTTCTCTTTCGAATTTAGTTTCTGGTTCTTCTAGTAAGATTCCCACTTAATCTTTCTTGACATTTTTAGTCCAATCCCATTCTTTAAGCTCATCTATGATCACGTCCTTGTTGATCACTACTTGCTTATTCACTAGGTCGAATAACTTATAACCTCTAGTAGAATGATATCCTATTTAGATCATTTGACTCGACTTGTCATCAAGTTTTCTTCTCAACTGATCTGACACATGTCTATGTGTTATAGATCCAAATACCTTCATATGACTCAAGCTAGGCTTTACACCAAACCAGCATTCTTCTGAAGTAATTCCTTCTAGCTTTTTCGTTGGACATCTATTTAAAATGTATGTCGCAGTCGACATAGCTTCACCCCAAAATTCTTTAAGTAAATGTTTGTCTTTCAACATACTTCTCATCATATTCATGATGGTTCAATTCTTCCTTTCTGCAATTCCATTTTGTTGTGGAGTGTAGGTTGGCACCACCTCATACACAATCCCTTCTTTTTCACACAATGCATCGAATTCTTTCAACACATACTTTCCACCACCATCAATTCTCAAAACTTTTAGCTTTCGACCACTTTGTCTTTCGACCATAGATTAAAACTTGGCAAATACCTCGATCACTTCACTTTTCTTCTTGATCAGATAAGTCCATAATTTTTAACTGAAATCATCTATAAATGTGACAAAGTATATGTTACCTCCATTCGAATCCACCTGGATTGGACCACATACATCAGAGTATATGACTTCATGGATTGCCTTCGACTTGCTTCCTGCATCCTCGATGAAGCTGTTCTTGTGTCACTTCGCCTGCACACATTCCTTACATACCTCATTTGAAATGTTAATTTCTGGTAGCCCTAAAACCATATTCTTTCTTTTCAAACCTCTGATGTCTTTGAAGTTGAGATGACCTAGTCGATAGTGCCACATCCATTCATCTCTGCTAGCTGCAATTGAAAGACACTTATGTTCCATCACATCGAGTTTGATCTTGAAGGTTTTATTTTGAGACATAAGAGCCTTCAAGATTAACCTTCCACTTGTGTCAACGACTCTCATCATCTTGTCTTTGATCGACACCTTGTAGTTCTTTTTGACCAACTGCCCAATGCTGAGCAAATTGCTCTTCATGCATGGTATGTACAACACATTGAAAATTACTGACCTCTTGCCATTTTTCCTTATAATCAGAACGTCTCCAATACCTTCAGTTGCTAGAGTATTGTCATTTGAGAATTTCACCATGTTCTTTATTGAGGGATTTATGTTGACAAACCAATATTTCCTTCCAGACATGTATGATGAGTATCCTCAATCCAAGTACCATTGATCCTTAATTTTATCTTCATCACTTGTTGTGACCATTAGCAACATCTCTTCTTCTTCTTTAGGTTTTGCAAAATTTGCATCACTTTCTTGATTCTCACGCTTCTCTAGATAATCACTCATATAATGACTGTTGCACCCCAAAATTTGCCCTCATATCTTTGCAAATGTCATTTTATTTCAAATAAATGACATAGCCTAGTCGGTAAGGATTTGAGTGTAAGGCTTACGAAGTACGAGGTCCCGGATTCAAATCTCACTTCTGACATTTTTCCCTTTTATTTGTTTCTAACTTTAGTTCTAACTTTATTTTCATTTATATTAAAAAATCACCCAAAAAAAGTATTTTTTTATCATTTAATTATTATTTTTGTATTTATTTATTATGCATTTTTAAAATATTGTTTTTTTCATTAAAATCTTTATTTTAGGTAAAAAATAGTAAAAAATCCAAAAAATAAATAAAATCTTTTCAAATCAATTTATTTTCCAATCGAATTTTGCACAAACTCACAAAAAAATTTAGGTTCGTGGTCTTGCTCACAAAGTTATGAATCAAATCTCAATCAATCTCAATTTTCAAAAATCTTTCCAAATAAAGTGAATCACCTTTATTGTCAAACCCTAATTTACTTGTATAAATAACTAACAATTAATCCTTTTTTACAGGGTACAAACATGCACAACCTAACAATTTCCACATTCACTAACATTTTCACAATATTCTTCGTCCGTATAGTTTATTTTTCTCGCGCATATTTTTCATAGCCACCCTTAGACACATTTTTTTCAACAAATATTCAGTATCTTACCCACAATTTGCAACGTAATCAAAGATTCACCTTACACAAATTCCATAACGCAGCGCTACCACGCACCTGGCTGATTCCGCCGTTGACCGCAAACCAACACTAGCCACCATCATCGGTCATCTTCAACAAACCTCTATCCGCTGTCAAACATTGTCGTCATATATTTTTCGGTAATCCTTCAGAGATTTGTATTTAACATGTGGTGTTATTATTATTTTTGCTTTAAAAAAATATTTGCAATGACTATTTTGTTCTACTGGTTCCTAATGTGAATGAGAGGAGAAAGAGATTTAATGTTATATTGTTCATGAGAGAATAAAGTTGTTTCTCTAATGGGTATCATTTGTATGGGGTACCTTGGCTTCCCTTTTGTTGTGTTGCTATTATCTACTAAATGATGCATTTGGTTTGTATTATCTACAATATAAGAACATTAATAGCTGTGGAAAAACCAATTTTTCCCTTCTAGCCAAATAAATCATCCACGTGTATAGGCTCAGCAACCGACATTGCATTTTCTTTATTTTGGAACCATCTTGTTTTCTTTCTTTTTATCTTTCCACGTCTCCACACTCTTTTAAATTTCAAATAAACATTTTCATCTTTCTTCTTTCTATCCAAACTTCTACCCTATCTATGTAACCTTTTTTTTTCTTTCTAATCCTTTCTCCTACAACATGCTTTCCATTTCAAATTTATTGGCTATGAATCATGTTTCAATTTTTTTAAATTGGATCAGGTAAACCCTTTTGCTCATATTTGATTTTTTGAAACCCTTTTAATCAAAGTTGTTTAATTTCTTTATTTTGCATATGATTCTGTTTTTTTTTTGTGGTGTAAATCATATATGCAGGGCTTTCCTGGAAGAGTTTTGAATATTGTCGGTGATGAATTTGGTATTGTAATCCTTTTGCCCAAAATTGTGATTTTTATGTTTATGTGTAATTTCCCACTTCTCTCATCAATCTGCTTCTTCTTATCTTTTGCATATATGTTTTACATGTTTGATTACAGACTCCATTTTTCTTTTTCGTATGTATAGAATTTTCATAGATTTCGGTGTTGCTTTCCCGTGTTTAGACGGTTTTCAGGGTTAGGGTTTCGCTTTTTCACCTTAACTTTTAATTTATGTTTTTTCAATAAATTTTATATTTGTTGTCATCATCTTTATAAAATTCAGATTGAATGATTATTCAGATCTACTGATTCAACTGCAAGAAGAAATACGAAGCAACACAAGTCCTAATAACTTCTTCATCTCTCTGATTCTTCATATTCTCTCATGTTGTTGATATTGTTGTTGGTTTTTGTTTTTTTTTTAATTATAGATTTTGGTTTCAATGTTGTTTTTTTTTTTTTTTTTTACTGTTGAAGATTTGATGATGTTAACACTGTTTCATATTCTCTCATCTTTGATTTCTTTTTAACTATTGGTATATTATAATAGTAAAAGAATAACAATCAGATGAACAATTTTATTAACAGTTCAATAAATAAAATCTTTTCAAATAAAATTATTTTCCAATCGAATTTTGCACAAACTCACAAAAATGTCCAGGTTCGTAATCTTGTTCACCAAGTTATGAATCAAATCTCAATTTTCAAAAAACATTCCAAATAAAATGAATCACCTTTACTGTCAAACCCTGATTTACTTGTATAAATAACTAACAATTAATCCTTTTTTACAGGGTACAAACATGCACAATCTAACAATTTCCACATTCACTAACATTTTCACAATATTCTTCGTCCGTATAGTTTTTTTTTCTCGCGCATATTGTTCAAAGCCACCCTTAGACACATTTTTTTCAACAAATATTCAATATCTTACCCACAATTTGCAACGTAACCAAAACATTCCCCTTACACAAATTCCACAACGCAACGCTACCACGCACCTGGCTGATTCCGCCGCTGACCGCAAGCCAACACTAGCCACCATCATCGGTCATCTTCAACAAACCTTTATCCGCCATCAAACATCACCGTCATATATTTTTCGGTAATCCTTCCGAGATTTGTCTTTAATGTGTGGTGTTATTATTATTTTTGCTTTAAAAAAAATATTTGCAATGACTATTTTGTTCTACTGGTTCCTAATGTGAATGAGAGGAGAAAGAGATTTAATGTTATATTGTTCATGAGAGAATAAAGTTTTTTCTCGAATGGATATCGTTTGTGTGGGGTACCTTGACTTCCCTCTTGTTGTGTTGTTATTATCTACTAAATGATACATTTGGTTTGTATTATTTTTTATAAAAATAAATAAATAACACATGTCAAAAAGAAAAAATACAAAAAAAAATAGTAAAAGGAGAATGAAAGATGAGGGGGGTGGGGGTGGGGGGGGGGGGGTGTTACTTTATTTTGTTTTTTTATTTATTTTAATTAATTAGTAATTAGGAGTCTAGAAAAAAAATAGGTTAGTGTAATTACTTTGATTTTAGGAATAAGTTAATTTAGACTAATTTTATGTATATTCAAACTAACTTTTTGACTTAAGAATATTTAGGTTGTATAAAAGTTAAAAATACAAAATTATTTATATTTTAGAATTAGATTTTTTTATTAATAATTAAAAATATTAAAAAATATGTCTTTATTTGATAATTTCTCTTTAGAATTTAATATATTGATTTGTATTTGTTCATATTTTCCCTATCTCTCATATCTCATTTCATGCTATTTTTCTAACACCTTTTTATTGATTGTGAGGTAGTACTATCATTGAGAACTCGGGATACTTCTTATGGACAGTTGCAATTTTAATTAATTTTGCACATATTAATCTTTTATTTCCGCTTTAATTTTTCATGTGGGTTTGTAATAATTTTTATCCCCATTTGTTGAGTTTGTAATCCCTTCTCCCGAAGCATTGTAATAGCATCGATTTAAAATTCTGCACTATTTTCTTTAATAATGTAACAGCTCACATGATGTAATAGTTTAGTGCTTTTACTTTCCGCACTTTATTTTTCTGCAGGGTTTTTTCTGATTATGTATTTGTCCCAAAGCCTTGTAATAGTAATTAGGATATACATTACGCATTTTACTTTTTGCACCTTTACAATTGTATTAACTGCTAGATTGCATGGCAAGAATAAAATCAAACTTTAGATAACAATAACTTAAGACAAAAATATCTGAAAACAACACACCTTGCACACTTGCACCTCTAGGGTAACATCTCTTCGTTGCCTTTCGATTACTTGGTCATGTCCCTCGAACGTGGGGATACTTTAGCAAAAGACGCTTACGAATAATATCGTCATAGTCCCGTCGATATAAAGATCATAGTCCCTCGATGACCCTTCGAGTTGCCTACGAAAAGATGATCTTGTCCCTCGATGACCCTACGGAAAAATGATGATAGTCCCTTCGAATTGCTAAGGTATCCTTACACGTTTCCTTCTATGACCATTCGATGACCCTTCGCTGTCCCTCCACATCCAATAGATAGGACTGGCGACTCACTAATGGTATGGATAATACTATCTCTCAAGGAAAATGATAAGTACAAGAAAGACCTTACAAATTAGGGGTAAGTAACTTTTAAATGCTTGCTCACAACTCAAAAAAGCAAATACTTTTCATATCTCACACTTTCAAAAAATATTTTCAAAAATAAACACTTTGTATACATTCATGCGAGAATCATTACAAAGTTAAATTTTTACGAAATATTTTCTGAACACACACCACTTTTCAAAAAGCAAGTAAAGTGAGCTAAGCATTTAAGAGCCCATGGATACAAAGGGTGTTAACACCTTCCCTTTGTATAACCTACCCCCCGAACTCAAAATCTATCAAGGTCTTTCCTGTTCTTTTCAGCCTTTCCTTATTGGATAAAAGAAAAGTCAGTGGCGACTCTTGCTAACCGCAACATGTTTTGCGAAAAACAAAACAAAAAGTCAGTTCTCCCACCGTATTACAGTTACCATACTTTAGATAATTGAAACACTGTATGTGACTTTTGTCAAACTTTCGACCACCACCTCTCCCTCTATCTGCAGCAACACCTCTTTAGTTGCCTTGGTATGAGGGATTTCTCAAATTTGACCAGCTTCCTTCTTGCTGATTTCAACCAATCGAATTGTTGTAGCCACCTCTACCTTTATTTCCATTCAGCTTCCTTTACCTTTCTTTTCTTTTGCTGATTGAGCCTACAGAGCCACATCACTCTTCGATTTTCCTGCATCTCTTTCAACTATTCATTATTCATGACACTCAAGTGTCCCTCGAAGCTCTTCTTTTGTCAACTTCGACAAATCCTTCGACTCTTATATGTCTACCACCTCATGGTCGAACTTAGGGGCCAAAAACCTCAAGATCTTCGAAACAATAATTCTTGTTGTTAACTCTTCTCCACATATCTTGATTTGATTCACCAGTTTTGGAACCCTAGTGAAGAATTTGATATGCTCTCTCTATCTTCCATCTGAAGCAATTCGTACGTTCTTTTGTGAGTTTGTAACCTCACCTCTTTCACCTTCTCTGCGCCTCCAAAGTATTTTTCAAGAATCTCCCAAGCTTCCTTTGCAGATTCTAAATCACTCACTTTTTCTAAATTTTTTGGACTTAGACATTGATGAATTATAAAGAGTGCTTTATAAATCTTCTTCTCCAATTCTTCGTGTTCTTCCTTTTCTTCTTCAAAAGCGTCTTCTCCAAGCTCTTCTACTCCATCCTTTACAAGATCCTAAAGACCTTGACACCTGAATAGAACCTTCATCTGTTTGCACCAATTCTCATAATTATCTACTTTGAGAATTGGAAGATTTGCTGAATAATTTCCATTCCCGTAATCCACCACCATTATAGTTTCTTTTTCTTCCCTTTATCGATAAACTGGAGC
Source organism: Vicia villosa (assembly GCF_029867415.1). NCBI lineage: Eukaryota > Viridiplantae > Streptophyta > Magnoliopsida > Fabales > Fabaceae > Vicia > Vicia villosa. The sequence goes on along the minus strand of NC_081183.1, from coordinate 115,600,231 downwards.
TCTGATACCAGATGTTGGAAATCCACCAAAATCTATGATGAATTTCTATTAATCTTGATGAACAAGATTGTTATCACTCACACAATAATGATAAAAATAAGAGAGGAAATTTAAAGAAGGAAATCATTAGGGTTTCTACAGAGTATCTCTCTGCCCACAAACTGTGGAAATTCTCTTATTCACTTGCAACAGCAAAATTTTGTGATTACAATTGTTATAAAATAATAAGGGTTACTCCCTATTTATAGTTTTAGGTTAGCTTTCTCCCTAAGCCAAATAAAGCCTAAAAGTACAAAAGTTCAAAATAGAATTTAACCTAATTCTAAGATAAGCCTTATTCGAAATCCTATCTAGCAAAATGCCTAGGTATTTTGACACCTCCTTATATCTGTCGAGCAACCTGCTTCGACACAAGGAATTACACTTTCAACAAAAGCAAAATATAAATAACACATGAATTGGTAATTCAGTTAGGTGCAAAATCATTTATGTCTAGAGAGCGTTGGCCTATTAAGTCTTTTTTTGGTAAGACACATTTTTGAGTTTATAGTTTAGAAGTTCATATAAAAAAATTGATTTATTTGGTAACGATCTTTTCATCACGAGCTTATAACTTATTTTACTAACTTATAGCTTATTTTATAGACGTTATTTCAAATAGCGTTTTAGCTTATAGCTTATAGCTTATCATTTTTTCTTCCACTTTTACTCTTATTATTTTAATAAAATCCACTTTTATCCTTTATAAGTTAATTTACTTTAAAATAAAATTATTATGTATTAAATGTCTTTTATGTCATTTTACATTTACAAGATAGTTGAACCGTTAATTTTATCAAACACTTCAATTAGCTTATTAGCTACCAGTAATTAACCATCAACTATAAGCTATAAGTTATTAGTCATAAGCTATACATTATCAATTAGCTTATCATTCAATTGTTATTTTTACCAAGACTCAACTAAAACTCTCATATAGAGTAGATATTTTTCTCTTAAGGTCTGAGTTTTCACAAAGGAGATTGCCTCCTTAAATAGCAACGACGATCCAGCTAGAAAGCCCACTAGGGTTTTGTCATAAATTTGCCTAGAACCTTAAAATCACAAGATCAATCTTCAATAATGTTAATTGAAAATCTTTGATTAATCAAACATGAATAAATCTAAATATTTTGAATGTATCAAATTCAATCATGTTGAAACTGATTCAGATTAAATCTTTCTTACTCCACAAGCAATATCAAGTATATGATTATGATGATTGAAATTCTTGATTAATATAAATTTTGAACAAATTAGAACACCAAAAAAAATCTTGCTAAAAATATATTTAGGATAATTTTTTTCCAAATATAAATAGATGCTAACACACTCATATCTCTAATTGGACAGAAAAGAACGCAAAAATTAAAAGCACAATATAATCTTCAATCAATCTTGCGCATCAAACAAGTAGTCTGAGACATGATGTTAAACAAAATGCCAGACATTTGGCTTAACATGTTATTTTTCACCACTACTAGAAAAAATTGATTTTTTATAACAACTATTTTGCCTCACTTATCGTAAAACTAAGGTATATATCATGTATGCACCATATTTTTTCTTAAAAAAATATATAGTATATTCCGTCGGTTTTTCTGAAAACCGATGGGTGAACTAATTCAGTGTACACGCTTCAAATCCCAACAACATCAGATTATATTTTTTATATCGTTAAAAGTGGCGCCTTATTGAATATTTTTTTAATCTAAAAATAAGTCACTTTTACCTCAGTTCTATTTCCCAACCAAGGTGAAATTGTTTCCCTGATATATGAAGCTTTAGCTTGTAGCATTCAGTTTCACTTGTCTACACCCTAACAAAGAGCCTTGAACAAGAGAGTCATAAACAACGAGTGCCATAAACACATATCATCTTCATTACAAAGATGATAGGTTTTTAGGGCTCTCGTTTCTTCTTTTGAGATCCAAAACATTTTCTTTCACTTCTTCTTCAGAGATCTGATACGTCAAACATCACTATCATTTTTGTTTTTTAGACCTATAGGTTTATTGATGATGTTATTATAGTTTTGTTGAGAGATTTTTTTAAAGTTGTTTTTTAATGTAAGTTGTCGTTTTTGAGTTATTGATGTTATTGTTGTTGTTGTTTATATTTTCTACTATATGTTAGAGTTTTGTTGTTGTTACTCAGTTTGAGTATTGATATTGATATTCATATTATATTTTTTGTGCATATGTCATCTTGTTCCATCGAGTGAGTTTATTTTATCTAATATCGATTGTTTGTTTCACTGACCCCTCTTAGTACATAAAACCCATTAAATTAATTTTGAAAATAATCATATGAAAAATTATGTTGTATTTGAAATATATATTACACTGATTAATATTTTTCTAGCATTCTGCAAATCATCATTTATCTCATTCTTTGTTATTATTAAAATTTCTCCAATACTTCTAGTTTTCATTCAACTTTCTTTCATATTTGTTCATTTTTCAAAAACATAAAATTTTATACTTTTAAGAATGAGTTAGTAGAAAATGAAGTGTTGAATAAAGAATTTGAAAGATTGAAGAGATTTTAACAATTAAAAAGCACGAGGTGAATGATGAGTTAGAGGATGCTAGAAAATCATTGATTAATGTAAGTTGTTCTTTATATATAACAAAATTGTTCATATAATTATACTGTTAGTTCCTTGGTTTTATGATTGGCTAAATTTTGGTAAAACATGGTTCTACTGATGTTGAGCAAGATGTTAAAACATCTGCATGAATTGTCATAATAGTTCAGCTGTTATGTGTTTTCAACCAGATGTCAAAGACAGATGTCATGACATATTGGTCTGGTACAACAAGCGTTATTGTTTTAAATCTTGAGAGATTTGATTTCATTATGTGATATTTCTTTTGGATATATCTCATTATTTTTTGTAGGTCAAGAAGATTCAATCTGGAACAAGTGAATCAAATCTCCAACAAAATAAAAGTTTCAGAAATTGGACATTGAGACAACTTAGGAAACTTGGAGAATTGCTCCAAGATTTAAAAAGATTCTCTGCAGAATTTTTGCAGTTCTTAGCTTGTGGATCAAGAAATATTTGGGTGAAGATTTCTAAGCTCATGGACTGCTTATTTAAAGATAACCCTAGACCTAATGTAAATAAATTAATTTCACACAATTATAGAAATTAAGGGAAGGTTAGAAGTTTTAGGTTTTAAGAGTCTCTTGTGTTTTATGTCAACCACGTATCTTTTGATACTGTGTGGTAGACTGATTGTTACTTGAATGTTAGTCAAGTTATTGTTCTCACTCTTAAAGCTTTTAAGCATATGGAGTTGAGTATTGTTCTTGGTTGAAGCTTTTAAGCAAAATTAAGTATTTTGTATATGAAGTGTAATCTTCTAAATTGGGTTGTTCTTGATACAGTCACTGTGATTGGGACTTTATATATCATTGAGGTGATTTAGGAAGTGGGATGGTGATTTTTCATTTCTAGATGTCGATTTTTAGGTAGAAGTTGCACTAGGTAGTGATTAAGTGAGAAGTTGTAAATTGAGATTGTTTAGCTTTGAATTAATACTACTAATAATGGATTTCCTTCCTAGTTTGATAGCCTCAAGAGTAGGTGATGTTGCACCGAACTGGGTTAACAGTTCTATGTGTTATTTATCATATTGTAATTTTAATTCAGTATCAGTTTCAGTCCAATATGCCTAGTATGTTTCCAGATGTTAGAACATCTGTCTTGACATTACGTGTTATTGTGACAACTGTAATACGGTGGGAGAAATGACTTTTTATTTCGCAAAACATGTTGCGGTAAGCAAGAGTCGCCACTGACTTTTATTTTATCCAATTAGGAAAGGAAAAAAGAACATGAAAGACCTTTTTAAAGCTTTTGAGTTCGGGGGGTAGGTTATATAAAGAGAATGTATTAGCACCCTTTGTATCCATGGTTATCCATGGGCTCTTGATTGCTTAGCTCACTTGTTTTTGTTTGACTTGTTTGAAAATGTGGTGTGTGTTTAGAAAAACAGTTTGTAAAAGAGTTTAACTTTGTAATGATCCTTGTACGAATGTATACAAAGTGTTATCTTGAAAGATGTTTTAAATAACGAGGTGTGAAAATCATTCTTTGATTTGAATTGTTGTGAGCAGGCATTTAAGAGTTACTTACCCTTAATTTGTAAGGTCTTTCCTATACTTAAGGCTTTCCTTGAGAGAGAGAGAGAGAGAGAGTACTATCCATACCATTTGTGGGTAGGTAGTCCTATCTATTGAATGTGAAGGGACATCGAAAGGTCATTGAATCGTCATAGAAGGCGACATGTAAGGATACCTTAGCAATTCGAAGGGACTATCATCATTTTATCATAGGCAACTCGAGGGACAAATTCATTTTATCTTAGGCAATTCGAAGGGACTATGATTTTTATATCGAAGGGACTATGATGATTTATTCGTAGGCAATATTTGCTAAGTTATCCCTATGCTCGAGGGACTTGACCATATAATCGAAAGGCAACCAAAGAGGGTACCCTAAAGGTGAGTGTGTGAAAAGGAGTGTGTTAATTTCAGATATTTATCTTGAAGTTAGTGAGCTATGTTCAGTTGTTATCTTGCCATACAATCCTATTAAGACATACATCTAAGCAGTTATATGGTTGTTAGCTGAAGATTTCGTTTTGCAAATATGATCCTTCGAAGGGTGAAGACTCGAAGGAGGATGGTTCCGGATGACCGTCTTTGAAGGTAAAATGGCTCCTGATGGCCATGTTTCGAGGATGAAGAGTTTTTAAGTCATAATGGAGATAGTGAATGCTGAAGCTAGTAGGAGTGTATATCTTCGAGACTTAGACAAATTTTACGAAATATGTTAAGTACTGATGCTTAGTGTATTTCCGTGGTATTTTAATGTTAAGTTATATTGCCACGCGTCGAAGGAGGATTCAGGCGGGAGGATTTGAAATTCGAAGAAGTTTTCATAACCGTCCAGAGACAGATGGCTTTCCGAGGATTCTCATGAGAAACGTGGCATTAGATTAGCGTAGGACCGTTAAGGTCGAAACTAGTATAAATAAGGGTTCTAATGTTAGGATTCAGGGTGTTCATTTTGTACAAATCACTCACATATTACTCAAGTATCAAGTGTTAAAGAGAAAGAGTTCGCTGAGAAATGTACGTATGACACCACCATTTTAATACATGTGTGTTTTCCCTTTATTTTCAAGTATCTTTCAATATTATTGCATTTCGTTTACTTCTTGCCATTTACGTTTTTGTACTCATTATTTTCATGTCATTTATCTTTGAAGTATTTAACATTTCTGCACTTTAAGATTTTTGCACTTTTACAGTTTCATCTCATATTTTATCTTGACTTACCTTTCGCTGAAGTTATACTCACGTGTATAACGAAGTGATTGCTAATTTTGTTTGTTTCGTTCGAAGTAATTCTTATTGACAAGATGAATCATAGATATGGTTCGAATGACCATCAATAACAGTCTTTTTGACTATGTCCTAGGATCAATCTAGTCGATCCTGCGAGTAACCAAATCATATTTATTATAGTTTGGAAGACTAGCGGTTGTTTACCGGAAATCACCGTAAACAAATTGGCACGCCCAGTGGGACAGTGTCAAGCAGATTGTTTTTAATCAATTGTTTTATTTTTGTCTAGACAATATCAGGACCTTGTATGAACCTTAGGAACGGTAAGTTAACGAACAGTGCACAACCGATTCCCAAACGAAGGTACAACAAGAAAATGGCCGTTACGACCAGTGCAGGGGGAGATCAAGATCCCCCACAAGGCTCAGGATCAGGAGCGGCAAATTCGACTTCTACTCAAGGAGCACGGGATATACCGGGTCCAAATGGATCGAGACCTGCAGATAATTCCCAGGCTATGCCTGAGAATAATACAGGACCATCAGAGACTATTCCAGTTTCAGTGTCGACCACCGCACCTTCATCCACAAGCGCGGAGGAGATGCCACTTTCCTCGACAAATGCTGCAAATAACTTATTTAACCAGGGGTCGAACTCTGCTTTCGAATGGAGGCCAAATTACCCATACGGAATGCCATACCCATTTGGAACAGGCGTACGAGGGGCAGGACCTACATATGCTACAACTAACAATGCGACGTTTTCGCCAAATGTTGGTTCAGTGGGTCGAAGTGCATACAATACTGGCTTTTCTGCCCAAATACCCAATTTTACCACAAATAATCAAGCAGCATTCCGGCAAGAAATGGATGCAAGAAACCATGATATGTTAGGGGTCTTGGCCAAAGAATTGGCTTCAATTTTGAATCCACTAGCAACAAATATTACTAGTACGAATCGGGAAAACGTGGAGATTTTCCAAAAGATATCATCTCAAATGAATCGAATGGCAGATTTCATGGGAGTTCCACCACCTAGACGAAAAGACAAGCAGCCTTTGAATCAAGAAGAGAGGCCCATTTTGGAACATATACAAGATGTGGTTCCCCTGTCTAGGACAGCCACTAAGAATGTAGGTGCCCCACAGAGAACAGAAACGATCGAAAGGACTCAAGTAATAAACTTAGAGGCTTCGAATCAAAGAACTGTCCCCGTTCGACAAGAAACGGAAGAAGATCGACCCAGATTAAGGATTGTGGGTAGGAACGAACATCCAGATGAAATCGTCCAGAGAGTCAGAAGAGAAAATCTGGCTACAGAAAATAACCTAACTGCCATGATAGAAAGGGTTATGGCCAATAACGGCCTTAGTACTGGACTTCGACGTCCAAATTATACATCCCCCATATCAGATTATATCATGCAAACAGAGTTTCCTAGAGGCACTAAAGTACCCAAGTTCACAAAGTTTTCAGGCGAAACTAGCGAGTCAACTGTGGAACATATCGCCAGATACTTGACAGAGGCAGGAGACTTAGCAGGGAACGAGGATTTAAGGATCAAATATTTCCCTAGTTCGCTAACAAAGAATGCTTTCATTTGGTTCACTACTTTGCCACCAAATTCGATAGATGCTTGGGCACACTTAGAAAGGTTGTTCCATGAACAATTCTACATGGGTCAAACCAAGATAAGTCTGAAAGAATTGGCCAGTATTAAGAGGAAGTTTACAGAACCAATTGATGATTACTTAAATAGGTTCCGACTTTTGAAATCAAGGTGTTTCACAACAGTCCCAGAGCATGAACTAGTCGAAATGGCTGCGGGTGGTCTAGATTATTCAATTAGGAAGAAACTAGATACTCAATACCTTAGGGATATGGCCCAGTTGGCAGATAGGGTTCGACAAGTCGAACGCTTGAAGGCAGAAAAGGCTAAGGCAAATAAAAACTATAAAAAGGAAAGGGTAGCGTACGTCGAAGCGGAGGATGCTGATGATGAGTCTTTTAACGACTCATACAACCCTGAAGAAGTCGAAATAGATTTGGCTGAACTGAAGGAAGCGCCACCTTATGCCTGCAAACTACTCAACCCTGCAAATGGAAAAAACCCAGTAGAAAGCGATAAGAACGATAGATTCCCTAAGAAAACTTACACATTCGACGTCACCAAGTGTGATGAAATATTTGATTTACTAGTAAAAGATGGCCAAATGATACTGCCTCCAAATTCCAAAATTCCTCCGTTAGAACAACGGAAGAAGAGAGGTTTTTGTAAATATCATGGTTTTTTGGGCCATAAAACCTCACACTGTTTTCTTTTCAGGGATCTAATTCAAAATGCTATCAAAGATGGGAGGTTGAAATTTGCTGACAAGACCAAGAGCCACATGAGGGTCGACACAAATCCTCTGAACATTGCTGACGCTAGCCTCTGTGAGCCATTGGATATCAACATGGTAGAGGCATCTGAAGTCGAAGTTACAGAAACTAAAACGGTGTTCAATGGAGAGCAGGCTACTGAAAGCCTAAATGATGATGCAATCTTCAATACTGATGTTGAAGAATCTTCCAAGACAGAGATAACTGAGGGTTCGAGGGGAGAGAACAGCAAGGCCACTAAAGACCTCAGGGTGAAGCTCCAGAAAATCCAGATCTCTAAAGTTCCTCCAGCAGTTGTTAACATGGTCAGCGCCAGTCGTCCAGTGTCTGAATTTGGCGAGTTGGAGACATGGTTGACAAGGCAAAAGGGGGGCATTGAAATTCCTCCAAGAGGAGAAAGCCTCAAGGACTACCTCTGGAATTGCCATGAAAGGAATGGCGGAAAACAATGGATGTGTCCAAGATGTTCGATCATGCTGAATCGAAGGGTCGAAGCTAACTTCGAAAGGGCTCGACGCGAAAGATGGGAACACCCTGGGAGAGAACCAAACCCTCTGCTACAAGTGTACCCAAAGATGGAGGAAAGCTTAGTGGGATTTTTGGTCAGATGTCACAGGGAAAACACTGAAGTTGCACTTTGTTCCAGATGTGGGGCAGTCTATGATGAAATGCTGGCACGATCATTCGAACGTGTGTACTGCTACATGGGTCGAGAAACTCAGGGATTGCGTCCTAACCTATACGGTTTCGACATATGGACCCCAACGAAAAGACCCGATAGCCCATATCCTAGAGCTCGAAGGGTAACATTCAAAGTTCCTGCGGATGTACCCAGGGACAGATGGGTGCAAGCTGGTGCAAGAACCAATAAATGGCGAAGTTGGGACCAAGGAGGAAGGACTACAATGGCATATAGGAAGCAATTCCAAAAACCAAATCGAGAGATGTATCGATTGGAGAATTACAAAGGAAAAAATCCTTTGTCCCGATCCCAGTGGAGAAAGCACCAGAGAATGAAAAAAGCTCAAAGGGAATATAGGCCAAGAGAAGCTAGAGAGTCTAGTAGCAACCAAGTCCCACATCAGGGGGCAAAGTCAAGCAAACCTCCGGTGGAACGCAGATTATTCGAAGCTGAAAAGATCTTGGATGAAGAAGAAAAGATGCATTCCAGTTCTTGGAAAGAAGAAGATAGAATGACAAATGATTTCGATTCTGATGGGGTGTCATCTATAAACCTCAACTGCAACGTTGTGTCTGTGCTCCCTCATGAGTTTAATCAGGAAACTGAAGTTGAAGACTGCGAAGAGGCTGATATCGAAGAAATGGCGAAACACAGACCTGTGTGTTACTATGTGCTGAATAATGGTGCAGTTGAAGAACAGAACGCTTTCTTCGAGAGGCCCGATGAAGGTATGCGAAATCACTTGAAACCACTCTATATAAGGGCTAAAATTGAAAATGTTGGCATTAATAAAGTCCTAGTCGATGGGGGGGGGGGGGGGGCAGCAGTGAACCTAATGCCCCAATACATGCTGAAAAGAATTGGTATGTTCGATACTGATATAAGGCCACACAACATGGTTTTATCTAACTACGAAGGCAAGATAGGACAAACACTAGGAGTTGTTCAGGTGAATTTAACCGTGGGATCAGTCACGAGGCCAACTATGTTTATGGTTATACCAGCAAAAGCAAACTACAACCTTTTGCTTGGGAGAGAGTGGATCCATGGAGTTACAGCTGTGCCTTGAACAATGCATCAGAGGGTAACCATTTGGAGAGAAGATGGTATAGTAGAGAATATCGAAGGGGATCAGAGTTACTATATGGCTGAAGTTAACCAAGTTAATAAAACTAACTTCGATAGAAACCTGGCAAACATAGGTCCTTGTCATGCTGCAGAGGAGATGTATACCCCAAATAAGAATGCGCTGTACTATTTAACTCTACACCCAAATGGATTCCAGTGGGACAGAGAGATCATGGATGGCCCAACAGATACAGCACCATTGGAGAATTATCCACCAATACGGCCAACAGGCTGGGACGATGACATTAATAATGTCTGAGTCCTCCTTCTTCGAAAAGATTTCGGCTTACGTAGCCGAGAACAAAAGAAAGGCGGCTCTCGAAGCCGAATTATCAAATGTAATGATTAACACAGTTTTAACCAAAAAAGAAGTGACAGATCCAGAGATACATACGAGTTCTAAATCCCTTGGAGATCCGGTTCAAGTCGAAGAGATCATAGGAGAGGAATCGAGTCAGAGGTTAGACGCAATTTACGATGAAGAACCTCTGGGATTCGAAAAGGACCCAATGGCATCAAATATAAAGATGTTAGCCCAAGATCCACTCGAAGAAGTAAATCTTGGAGACGAAGGTCAAAAGAGGATAACGTACATCAACGCGAAACTAAAACCAGCACTAAAAGCGACGGTCATCAAAATGTTAAAAGAAAACAAAGATTGTTTTGCTTGGGATTACGATGAGATGCCTGGGCTAGGAAGAGACTTGGTCGAACTAAAATTACCAATAAAAGAAGGGAAGAAACCTATAAAGCAGACTCCCAGGAGGTTCGCGCCGGATATTCATTCAAAGATTAAAGCAGAGGTCGAAAGGCTTCTACGTTGCAAGTTCATCCAAACTACAAGGTATGTTGAATGGATTGCTAATATAGTACCTGTAATTAAAAAGAATGGTTCATTAAGAGTATGCATAGATTTTCGTGATCTCAATGCAGCCACTCCTAAAGATGAATATCCCATGCCAGTGGCAGAAATGCTAGTAGACTCAGCCGCAGGCTTCGAGTACTTGAGCATGTTGGATGGATATTCTGGATACAATCAGATCTTTATTGCAGAAGATGATGTATCCAAAACGGCATTTCATTGCCCAGGGGCAATAGGTACTTACGAATGGGTCGTAATGCCTTTTGGTTTAAAAAATGCCGGGGCAACCTATCAAAGAGCAATGAATTCTATATTCCATGACTTTATAGAAACATTCATGCAAGTGTATATAGATGACATTGTAGTAAATTCTACCTCAGATATCAGTCATCTCGATCATCTCGGCCAATCATTCGAAAGAATGAGGAAACATGGCCTGAAGATGAATCCCCTCAAATGTGCTTTCTTTGTGCAGGCATGTGATTTCTTGGGTTTCGTAGTCCACAAGAAAGGGATAGAAATCAACCAAAATAAGACGAAAGCTATAATGGAAACCAAGTCTCCATCCACGAAGAAAGAACTGCAATCTTTATTGGGAAAGATAAACTTCTTAAGAAGATTTATCTCTAATTTGAGTGGACGCACGCAAGCTTTCTCACCTCTACTATGGCTTAAGCAAGGAAAATTTGAATGGCGTGCTGAACATCAAGAAGCTTTTGATAAAATCAAGCAATACTTGATTCATCCACCAATTCTATCTCCCCCAAATGGGAAGAAACACATGCGCCTATACATTTCAGCTTCAGATAAAACAATAGGCAGCATGTTGGCACAAGAAGATGAAAATGGCATCGAAAGAGCCATTTATTACTTAAGTAGAGTACTCAATGATGCAGAGACTAGATATATCGCGATAGAAAAACTCTGCCTTTGCTTGTATTTCTCTTGTATCAAACTTAAGTATTATATAAAGCCAGTTGATGTTTATGTTTCGTCTCATTGTGATGTTATTAAACATATGTTATCTAAGCCAATATTGCATAGTCGAATTGGTAAATGGGCTTTAGCCCTTACTGAATATTCACTGATATTTCAGCCTCTCAAGGCGATGAAAGGTCAAATTGTGTCAGATTTCATTGTCGACCATGCAGTAGTTGAGAGTCATCAACAGTATGTGGATCTAAAGCCTTGGAAGTTATATTTCGATGGTTCGACTCATAAAGAGGGAACTGGAGTTGGAATACTAATAATTTCTCCTGATGGAATTCCAACAAAGCTTAAGTATAAAATCGAAGGCCCTTTATGCTCCAACAACGAAGCTGAATACGAAGCATTAATCGCTGGACTTGAAGCTTTGTTAGAATTGGGGGCAACCAGAGTCGAAATTAAAGGAGACTCTGAATTGGTCATTAAACAACTGACAAAGGAATACAAATGCATCAAAGAAAATTTGATCATGTACTTTGTCATAGTAAATAGGTTGCTCAAGAAATTCGAATATGTGGAATTAAAACACGTCTCAAGGACCAACAACCAAGAAGCAAATGACTTGGCACAGCTAGCTTCAGGATACAAGGTATCAAAAGAGAAGTTAGAAGAATTGATTGAAGTAAGAGGGAGAGCAATGTCTACTAAACTTTCCCCAAGTGATCTGGAGAATTCACAATTAGGTTACGCCAACAAAGAAGAGTTCGAAATACTAAACATAGACTCATTGGCAGATACAGATTGGAGGAGTCCAATAATAAACTATCTAAAACATCCTTCGATAGATACAGGCAGGAAGGTAAAGTATAGAGCCCTGTCATATTTCTTGATGGGAAACGAATTGTTTAAGAAAACTCCTGAAGGTGTATTGTTGAAATGCTTGGGTGAAGCAGAAGCATATTTAGCTCTTTCGAATGTACACAGTGGAGCATGTGGTGCACATCAAGCAGGACACAAAATGAAATGGCTTCTGTTTCGTTATGGAATGTATTGGCCTTCCATGTTAAAAGACTGCATAGAGTTTGCGAAAGGGTGTCAAGAATGTCAAGAACATGCAGGTATCCAACACGCCCCAGCAAACGAGTTAAGTACAATAGTGAAACCTTGGCCTTTTAGGGGATGGGCACTAGATTTGATTGGAGAAATTCACCCCAAGTCGTCTAAAGGTCAAAGATACATATTAGTAGGAATAGACTACTTCACAAAATGGGTCGAAGCAATACCACTGGCGAATGTGGATCAAGAGGCCGTGATTGAGTTTATTCAGAAACATATTATATACAGATTTGGAACCCCAGAAAGTATAACTACTGATCAAGGATCGGTCTTTACTGGGCGGAAAATGCAAGACTTCGCCAAAGAAATAGGTTTCAAATTATTTACTTCTACACCTTACTGTCATACCCTATGTCATACCCCAAAATTTGCCCATGCTATTTTTCATACATAAAACCAAATCAAAAGACAAAGCTCCAAAACACAGTCTTTCACACAGAAGTCCTAAACTAGGGTTTGAATAATCAATGGCTCAAGGTGGTTCCATAAGGTCAACAACATCCTCATAACCCTAAAATCATCATTTGATCAAGGGTTGATCATGATGATACAAGAAAAGATCAAAAGTTAAAGGTTACTATTTTGGGCATGAACTGAAAAAGTCAACCAAACTTTGAAAATTCACCAAATATTCATACTTCATCAGAAAAATTCCCACCAAAGCTCATTTTGAAGGGAATTCATTCCTCCATCCAATGGTCCAAGAATCAAAGCCCATAGGTCAATGTTTTAAGAGATATGGCTTCATACATTATAAGTCCTTTTCAAAAGTCAACAAAAAGACATGTTTTTCAAAAGGTCATAAAATAAAAATGGAAAATGATTTTGATATGAGACCAAAGGCATTGGATAAAGGACTCTCTGAGGTTTCTAAAAAGTCCTAGAACACCCCCATACCTCAAAAATTGAGAGAGATATGCCATGGCAAAGTTGGACTATTTTGGAGGGAAAAATGTGAAGAAACTTGAAACTTTTTGCAAATGGGCCCATATTTTTGAGATCCAAACTTCTTCCTTATGATATTAGGGGCCCATAAATCATTTGCCACGAATTTATTTGATTTTAATTAATTTTATAAGAATTTTTATTCATTTAAAATTCATTAAAATTAAGGAAAATCAAAAGATTTTAAAGAAAATTTGTTTTGAATCAAATCCAATCCACATTTACCCCAATATTCAATCAAATTTTCGTGCACTTAAGGAATGGCATAGTTAAATCAAATTTTGGACAATTTTAGAAAGATTTCATAACATATCTTCAATCAAATTTTCATAATTTGCAAAGATTGATTCAATGAGATTTTCTCCACAAAAGTTGACCTAAAACGTTCACCTATATATACATGATTATTCCAGACCCCTAGGGTTACAGATTCTGCAGGCAAGAACACAAATCCCGAGTTCAATATCCTTCAAAAAACTCAAACTTCTATTCTGAGATTGAAGCCAATTCAAGGTTTCTAATTAATCTTAATACATTCCTGAGGACCTACTGAAGCTGTTCCCATCGTCGCTCACGATCAAAACCGTCGGAACCACTCCCAGGGGCCTTACGGTTTGTATCATTTTTGTTGTTTTCGATTCGGATCAAATACGCATCATAAATCATATGTGAATCCATGGTTGTGTTTAGAATCTTGTTTGAAAGCTATCTGTGTCGTTTAATTCGATTTTGATTGCAGATTATATGATAAACCATTGTTAGGTCACACAAGCTCCAAATTGGGGAATTCCAATTAGAGATAAAATTAGCCCCAATCGATGGTCCTATCATGTTCAGAAGAAGATTTCGGTTTGAATCGAACATTTAATTAGGATTTATTGTTCGTATTTGGTGATTTATGTGTTCGCAGGACTATAGCTATGTTTAAAAACCGTAGGTAAAAGTGTTTGGTTTTGCAGAGTGATCGAAGGTCAGGGACGAAGCCCAGGCGCGCAAGCTTCAATTTAAATCTCTTCAATTTTTTTTTTTTATTATATTAATATCCTGGTCTTATTTTGTCACGAAGCGAATTCAGCACAGTTGGCCAGATGGAAAGTCACGTAACATGCATAGCGTGGGATCGATTCCTAGCATGGCCGTTTATTTTTCTCAATTTTCTTTGACAATTCAGTGTAGCGAATCTACACACGTACACCATATACCTTCGTACCAGGGACCTTCAGATCACTTTTTAAGTTGATCTAACAATCCAGAATGAGCAGGTGTACCATGGACCTCCAGAATGCCACCACACCAGATCCAAGCTGAGTTCCTTTCTAATTTCTTTTGTATAATTTGTTTAAGTTTATATTTTTAATAACCTTTAAAAAAATAAAAACTTCTCCAAATTTCCTTTTTCTCATAGAAAAACATTAAAACAAAATATTTGTTTATTTTAATAACTTGCTTATTAATTGTTTAAATTAATTTAATTTACTTAAATTATTTAATCAAATTATAATTAATGTTTTATTCATTGATATTAGGTTTAGGATTTAATCAATTTTTTTTTTATCAATTTAATTAATTAGGTAGAATACCAATAATTAACTAAATTGATTTTATTTGTTCTATTAAACTTAGTCAATTTATTCCCTAATCGGGGTTTGCGAGGATTATTCCTACACTGAATATTTGTTTCTTTGTGCTTTTTTCAGGGTTACTCTTCAAGTATCTTCCGACAACGCGCCCGATTAAGATTCGAAGCTAAGTACCCTTACTTATTTAATTATTTTTATATATGCCTATTTATTCTTTATTTTAGGGTCAATCCCGTTCGCCTCTGAATTAGTAATACACTCACGCCTTATTTGTTTCTTTGCTCATGCCTAATGATCAAAGTCGATGCTTCTGGCAAACCCTTGCCCTCAACCCTGTCAGGCAAATGCCAAGCTAAGTACCTTCTCCCTATTCTATTTTTAATTTATTATCCTATTTTATTTTGTAGTTAATGAGGTTTGCCCTCGAATTTGATAATGCACTCACTATATGTTTTCTGTCTCGTCTTTTTCCTTTTCAGGGTTTATCAATTGCCAAAGCTACGTTGTTGGTAACCCTAAACCTCATTTTATTTTATGCCTCTTATTATTATTACTTGTGTCAAACCCTGATAAGGGATCCGCTGGTTACAATTTCCCGCCCCCTTTATTGCTTTATATTATTGCGTGGTTAGTAATCTTAGGGAGTGCAAGCCTTAAATTGAACTAGAATAACTAATTAAAAGATAAATATCTGAATATAATCACGTGATTGTTGCACACACGCACGCTTTTTGGGTAACCCTCTCTGTTGCCTGTTGCCTTGTTGCCTGTTGCCTTGTTGCCTGTTGCCTTGTGTTTTTGCAGAATAAGCCGCGTCCCTCGAATACGAGGATACCTCAGCCATGTTGCCTCGATAAAAAGGTCACGACCCTAAATGATGCTGCCTTCGATACACAAATGACCTCGACCCTCGGAAGTTGCCTACGGAAAAAGGCTGAGGTATCTTCTGGTTGCCTAACGAAAAATGGCTTATTCTGATCCTTGTCTTAGACTACCTGCCCTTCTATGGCATGGGACAGTCTTATGGCAAAGGATGCTTCGATGACCCTTCAACCTCCAACCTCCAAACGAAAGGCTTCCTGCCCTCTTATGGCAAGGATAGACCCTTTCATTCTGAAAGGCTAAAAAGAGACCTATCATCTGAGTTTAAGGTAATTGCCCCTAATTGCCTTGCAATGCTCATCTTTAATATTCTTTCTCACAATTCTTCGAAAACTGGCTACGCTCATTTACGAGCTAAAGTCCACTTTTTTCTTTCATCTATTTTTTCTAAGAACAAACGAGCGAGCAAAGCAATTAAGAGCCCATGGAAAACCATGGATGCAAAGGGTGCCTTACACCTTCCCTTTGCATAAATTACCCTCCGAACTTAGATTTCTTTAAAAGGTTTTTTTCTGTTTCTTTTTGCCTTTCTGAATTTGTTTGGATAAAATAAAAGTCGGTGGCGACTCATGCTTAACCGCGACATTTTCGATCGATAAAAAGTCAGTTCACCGTATTACAGAACTGGCGACTCTGCTGGGGATTTTTCGATAAAAGAGGGGTTACCTTAAAAGTTTAGGATTCACTTAAATGTTTTCTATCGTTTGCTTTGTTTGTTTTATTTTTCAGGGGCGTTTTGGGAATTAACTGAAGGACGAATCCTACACCCGGGTTCAAGTACACTTAAGATTAGGAGTGGCATAGTCATGGCGACCTCTTTCACATATGTGGGAGATGAGTCAATATGAAGTTCACACTTGAGTTAGGACTCCATAGCATATGCACACCTTTCTCAAATGAGGGAGGTCTATGTATGTGTCTGTGGGTGCGCCGGAGCTCAAGGACCTTTAGTTACCCTTAACCCATCCTGGCCTTTAGGAACGTAGTGGGGGGACTACCCTTGACAAATGTTAAGGACTAGTCGCTACCCGATGCTACAATTCAGATAGGTTCTTTCTCAAAGTATCATTGCATGGTGCAAATGCATCATGTCCGAGGGTGCTTTAGAAGGGCTTACAATTCTGGATAACTTGTAGAACCTGTTGCTGAAATCCCCTTATCCATAGAAATGCCCTTGGGAAGGACACCTGATCAGACTTCATGCAAGCCTTAAGCCAAAAATTGTGTGATTTGTGTGGATTTGTTTTTCTGTGATGCATCATGCATACATGCATTCATGACATGGCTAACTCATCTCAAGGAGAAAAAGGTCTTTTAACCATAATTTGTTTTGTAGGTTATTTGAATAATGGGAATCCTAATCAGAAAACCTTTCTTCCTCAACTTCAAGAAAGTACCTACTGCATTAAGACTCTTATGTGATGACATTACTGGTTCTCTTATTCTTTCTGAATCTCTCAACAAACTGATGAGTTTAATGCGAACCAGAGTGGATGAAGCTCTCCTCAACTCCATGATGCAGTTTTATGATCCTCTTCTCCATTGCTTCACTTATAGAGATTTTCAACTAGTACCTACATTGGAAGAATTTTCTCATATAATGGACATGCCCATACCTGATCAAATTCCTTACACTGGTGAGGAAGGAGGTCCTAAGTTGGAAGACATTGCTGCTGCTCTACACCTACCAAGATCAGAAATTAATAAAGTATGGATCAACAAAAGAGATTATTCTGGAATACCTGTGGATTTCTTGATAGAGAAAGCTAAGATCTTCGCTAAAGCTTTAAGCATGGATGCCTTGGAAAGTGTTCTAACCCTGTTGATATATGGACAAGTTCTTTTTCACCGCTGCGACAAAGTTGTTGATAGGGCTGCTATCAAAATCTTCCTTAGCAAGAATCCTGTTCCTACTCTACTTGGTGATCTATTGCATTCCATCAATGCTAGAGTGACAAAGAGGCGAGGTTGTGTTCTAGGTTGTATCCCTCTCCTACATAGGTGGTTTATTTCTCACCTACCCCGATCCTCAATAAAGAATGAAGAAGGTTTGACTTGGATTCAAAGGATTATGGAGCTTTCGTACGACGATATCATTTGGTATCCAAAGAAATTCGAGGGAGTTCAGTTATATGACCGCTGCGGAGAGTTCCCTAATGTGCCTCTTCTTGGTATCCAGGGAGGAATTACCTATAATCCTATACTTGCTCGACATCAGTTTGGTTTTGCTCTGAAAGATAAGCCCCGCTCCATATATCTTAGTGCGGAAAGTTTTGACTATGGCTCAGATACAACTGGAAAGAAGAATCGTTTCATTAAAGCTTGGTATGAGGTAAAAAAAGTGGGTGCAAGAGAATTGGGAACAAGGATCGATACTCCTTCAGATCTTTACTTTAAATGGATTTATGACCGAGTCGTCGAGTTTGGCATACCACATCCATCTGACACACCCGTTGTTCCAAGGATCACTCCTCCCGAAGTTCACGTAGAATTGGAGCCTTATGTACCCGCTCCAAACGAAGACCTTGCTGCCACCATTGCTCATTTAAGACAAGAAAAGGCTGATCTTGAGAAGCGTCTGCAAGAGGTTGAAGCAGAAAAAGCAGTATTAGTGGCTAATGCTAAAGAACGAGATAGTATGCTTGACTATTTCTCTCGCAAGTGGAAGATTGAAGATTTTATCTCTCCTGAACAAATACAATCATGGGAGTTAGAGATTGATAGGCTTATTCAAGAAAAGAACGAGATGGTCAAAGCCCATAAAGAGGAAATCAGAGGATTGAAGAGAAAGCGTCGACTTGAAGATTGACTTCTTTATTTTATATTTCCTTGATGTAACTTCAAAATAATAAACAATACATTGGTTTTTATTTTTAATTAATTTATTTTGCTTCTATTTTCTTTTCTTTTAAATGTGTTAAAAAGCCTTTAACTCCTTGAGAACATTGCATGTGCATAATCATATCATTCATAAACATCGCATCGCAGGTTTCATAAAATCAAATGCCTCATCTTTGTGCTGTTTATTTCAGTAACAAAGATGAATCTCGAACAATCTCTGAAGAATCTCCAAGCTCAGAACAACCAGTTCCAGAAAATAATCTTTCACTTGGCCAAGGGGCAAGAAGAATTAAAGGCACTTCTGTCCGAGAAGGAGAAGGACCAACAAAGGGGGCAAGGTGTGCAAGATAAATGGAAGTCCAAGCCTAAGCGGTCATTCACTCCGTTACCCATGCCGCTGTCTCAAGCTCTGCAACAACTGCTCAATCAGAACTTGGTAACTCTATTGCCTCCATATTCACTTCCTACTAACCTCGCTCCTGGGTATAAGTATCATGCGAGATGTGCTTACCATTCAAATAGTCCTGGTCATGATACAGAGGATTGTGGACCGTTGAAACACAAGATCCAAGACCTCATTGATGACAAGACCATTGACTTCCACTCACCTGAGGAACCTCACATGGCTAATGCTGGGTACAATCGGAAAGGTCGCAATGAACCCAACCAATCTGTGGGGACAGTTCTGATCACTACACCAGTTCCACAACAAAGACGCAAGGTAGTTGCACCTAAGCGTAAATTCACAAAGATCAACATGACTCTGGCCGAAGCATTGCAACAATTGCTGAAGAAAGGGCTAATTACTTTAAGGGATCCTCCTGTGAAGCCCAACACTTCCGCTCCTAGCTATAAACCCAATGCGAGGTGCGCGTATCACTCCAATAGCCCTGGGCATGATACGAATGATTGTTGGCCATTAAAGAACAAGATCCAAGATATGATCGATGCTGGTGAAATTGAATTCCCTCATCCCAAGACTCCTATAATGATCACTGCTCCCATGCACAATCACGACAAGACTGATTAATGTCAGAGTGGATGAACTTTAAATCATTAGCTTTACTTTCATTTGCAATTTCTATCTGTTTGTTTAAACATTCGACTTATGATAGACATTATTTGTCTTAATAATAATCATTAGTGCATTGCATATGTTTGTCTTGAATTAATTATTTCGCTACCACTCATTTTAAATTATGTCTTTATTCTACATATGTTTTTGTGATACTCAACTTCCCTAAGCTGTAAGCCTTTTGAGGGAGGATGACGAAAACGATACCGCAACCTCATACAGTATGCTTTTGAGCGGACTATGCTGACGATGTACAGGCATTGTTTCAATTCCTAAACAGTGGAGATATAAGGATGTTAATCCCTCGTCAACCCCTTTGAGCCTAAGAAGTAGAAGTTTCTTTCTTGTACTAATTAAAACCTTTGATCATAACCTGGGGGCAGGGTAGTCCTCAGTTAATTTGGCTGTGCACTCTAGTTTAAGAGAATCATTCAGTACACCTTTCAACAAAGGTTTCAATCACAAACGGTCATCCGCACACATCAAAGAAGTGTTGGAGATGTCAATCAAAAGACAATGATGGTTCGTCAATCATCCAAACAAGACAGTCAATATCTTCAAAAGAAAAAATGAATAAATATATGTACAAAGAAAAGCCTGCTAAGTCAAAAAACAAAAAGATGACTTAGGCAAAAATCGAGGCATCCCGCTGACTGTAAGCTTAAAATAGACAGTTCAGGCAAAAGTTAGGGATATCAAAAGATGAAAAAAGAGAAGTCAATAAGTTCCTGAACGACACAATGTTGTGACTACCGAAAGGAAGAGGTGACTGCCATCTCAAAAATTCTCTTTGCTTGCGAATCATCATCATTATCAAAGGTGCAAATCCAAAAGTCTCTTGGAACCTGAATGCATAAGCCAAATTTACTGAGTTTAGGACTGAAGATCATCACGAAGAGGGGTGGGGATAAATAAACTTTGAGCCTTCATCCTTTGTTTCTTAAACCGTGAACCAAGCCACGTTACAACCCTTTGAAAGTCCTAATTGAAGCATGGTTAGTTCGAAAGCATACTGTCACCAAAATAAAAGGTATCCTGACTCCTTAAGGTTTACCAAAAACGAGGAGTCGGTATTTCATTCTTGCAAATATCATTTTTTTACAAGTGTCGTGTTTTTGCATCTCATGTTTTAAAGGTTTTTCAAAAATTCAAGACAAACGTATGCATTGCATCTCATGAATTCATTATTAAACATATTCTGCTACATAATTTCAAATGTTAGCATCAGAAAGAACTTGCACAGGGTACAACTAATGACTGAAAGTTATCCCGACAGACAAGATTACGCCGAGAAGCAATGTATCCTACGTATACAAGGGGCATGGCATGCTTTGCCCAACCAATCTGGGGCAATCCAGTCAAGATTATAAGAATCTCTCAAAAGCCAAACAATCAAAGGTATACACCTCAAGTGGGTTTCAAACTATTTGTCCAAACAATCTGGGGCAATCAAGTCAAGATTCCGAGAACCTCTCAAGGATGCCAAAATAATCAAGGGCACGCATCCAAGAAAATCTGAAGCTACTTCTCAACCAACATAGGACATCATATTGGGCATATGATTACTAGGGGCATGTCTCCTAAAGTGCACATCTTATAAAGGCCTCGCAAGGCGAATCTTTCCAAAGTTCCTGCTAACTGGGGGCAAATCTATACAAGTCCAGTTTGACATTTTAAGTGACGTGTCCTAAATCAAGTAGTAGTTACTATAATACTGGGGGCAACTTTCACCCATGTCTCCCCACAAAGCCGGGTTTACAAGATCATATCCCCACAGAGTAATCATTAAGAAGATATCTTCAAACGCTCCCGATAGAGACATGGCTGCCCAACAGAGTTTACATCTTCAACACTGTCGCTCTCCTCCAACATGATTTATCAATATCTTTATCACCAATCAGGGAACATCAAGTCACTGATCATCTCCAAGCAGAAATCATAAATTCCCAGTTGAGCATCTTCAAGACAAGATCAGACAGTACAATTACAAGGACATAAAGATCTACTTTCTTAATCAAAGACAACATAAATCATATTCACATATCATATGTCATAAACATATTCATACACTGCATACATTACCTCATAATGAACTCATACATAACATGCAAAAGCTCTCATTTATTTTGAGGGATTCATTACATAACCCATGCATCATGACATGGCATAAAGATTAACCTTACCTTTTTCAGAATACAGGTACCGACAAATGAACGAAATCTCCAACTTTCCAAGATCTAATTCAGCTACTACGAATGGTACTGACACGATCAACGCTCGAAGATCTAATTCATTTACCACGAACGGTAATGACACGATCACTTTCAAAGTCTAATTCAGCTACTACGAACAGTACTGACACGACAAAAGGTCTAATTCAGCTACTACGAACAGTACTGACACGACAAAAGATCTAATTCGGTTACTACGAACGGTACTGACACGGTCAACTCTCAGAGATCTAATTCTATCATCACGAACGGTGTAGACACGATCACTGACCTTCTCAGTCTAATTCAGCTACTACGAACGGTACTGACACGACAGAAGATCTAATTCAGATACTACGAACGGTACTGACACGATCAAATTTCAGAGGTCTAATTCTATCATCACGAACGGTGTAGACACGATCACTGACGTCCACGGTCTAATTCAGTTACTACGAACGGTGCTGACACGACAAGAGAGTCTAATTCTATCATCACGAACGATGTAGACACGATTATCTCTCCAAAAGATCTAATTCATTTACTACGAACGGTAATGACACGATCAACGCGCAAACGACATTTCTCAAACTTCAACTACCAGATGGCATCCACAAGCCCATCTCCGACAAAAGTCCCTACTTCAAATAGGGCAAATTTCTTGGTATTCTTATGTTCAATCATCTTCCACCTTCAGATACCGACTGGCGCGCAGACCACTCTACATCTTCAGGTTTAAGATAATTGAACAGGGGCAGCTGTCATACCCCAAAATTTGCCCATGCTATTTTTCATACATAAAACCAAATCAAAAGACAAAGCTCCAAAACACAGTCTTTCACACAGAAGTCCTAAACTAGGGTTTGAATAATCAATGGCTCAAGGTGGTTCCATAAGGTCAACAACATCCTCATAACCTTAAAATCATCATTTGATCAAGGGTTGATCATGATGATACAAGAAAAGATCAAAAGTTAAAGGTTACTATTTTGGGCATGAACTAAAAAAGTCAACCAAACTTTGAAAATTCACCAAATATTCATACTTCATCAGAAAAATTCCCACCAAAGCTCATTTTGAAGGGAATTCATTCCTCCATCCAATGGTCCAAGAATCAAAGCCCATAGGTCAATGTTTTAAGAGATATGGCTTCATACATTATAAGTCCTTTTCAAAAGTCAACAAAAAGACATGTTTTTCAAAAGGTCATAAAATAAAAATGGAAAATGATTTTGATATGAGACCAAAGGCATTGGATAAAGGACTCTCTGAGGTTTCTAAAAAGTCCTAGAACACCCCCATACCTCAAAAATTGAGAGAGATATGCCATGGCAAAGTTGGACTATTTTGGAGGGAAAAATGTGAAGAAACTTGAAACTTTTTGCAAATGGGCCCATATTTTTGAGATCCAAACTTCTTCCTTATGATATTAGGGGCCCATAAATCATTTGCCACGAATTTATTTGATTTTAATTAATTTTATAAGAATTTTTATTCATTTAAAATTCATTAAAATTAAGGAAAATCAAAAGATTTTAAAGAAAATTTGTTTTGAATCAAATCCAATCCACATTTACCCCAATATTCAATCAAATTTTCGTGCACTTAAGGAATGGCATAGTTAAATCAAATTTTGGACAATTTTAGAAAGATTTCATAACATATCTTCAATCAAATTTTCACAATTTGCAAAGATTGATTCAATGAGATTTTCTCCACAAAAGTTGACCTAAAACGTTCACCTATATATACATGATTATTCCAGACCCCTAGGGTTACAGATTCTGCAGGCAAGAACACAAATCCCGAGTTCAATATCCTTCAAAAAACTCAAACTTCTATTCTGAGATTGAAGCCAATTCAAGGTTTCTAATTAATCTTAATACATTCCTGAGGACCTACTGAAGCTGTTCCCATCGTCGCTCACGATCAAAACCGTCGGAACCACTCCCAGGGGCCTTACGGTTTGTATCATTTTTGTTGTTTTCGATTCGGATCAAATACGCATCATAAATCATATGTGAATCCATGGTTGTGTTTAGAATCTTGTTTGAAAGCTATCTGTGCCGTTTAATTCGATTTTGATTGCAGATTATATGATAAACCATTGTTAGGTCACACAAGCTCCAAATTGGGGAATTCCAATTAGAGATAAAATTAGCCCCAATCGATGGTCCTATCATGTTCAGAAGAAGATTTCGGTTTGAATCGAACATTTAATTAGGATTTATTGTTCGTATTTGGTGATTTATGTGTTCGCAGGACTATAGCTATGTTTAAAAACCGTAGGTAAAAGTGTTTGGTTTTGCAGAGTGATCGAAGGTCAGGGACGAAGCCCAGGCGCGCAAGCTTCAATTTAAATCTCTTCAAATTTTTTTTTTATTATATTAATATCCTGGTCTTATTTTGTCACGAAGCGAATTCAGCACAGTTGGCCAGATGGAAAGTCACGTAACATGCATAGCGTGGGATCGATTCCTAGCATGGCCGTTTATTTTTCTCAATTTTCTTTGACAATTCAGTGTAGCGAATCTACACACGTACACCATATACCTTCGTACCAGGGACCTTCAGATCACTTTTTAAGTTGATCTAACAATCCAGAATGAGCAGGTGTACCATGGACCTCCAGAATGCCACCACACCAGATCCAAGCTGAGTTCCTTTCTAATTTCTTTTGTATAATTTGTTTAAGTTTATATTTTTAATAACCTTTAAAAAAATAAAAACTTCTCCAAATTTCCTTTTTCTCATAGAAAAACATTAAAACAAAATATTTGTTTATTTTAATAACTTGCTTATTAATTGTTTAAATTAATTTAATTTACTTAAATTATTTAATCAAATTATAATTAATGTTTTATTCATTGATATTAGGTTTAGGATTTAATCAATTTTTTTTTTATCAATTTAATTAATTAGGTAGAATACCAATAATTAACTAAATTGATTTTATTTGTTCTATTAAACTTAGTCAATTTATTCCCTAATCGGGGTTTGCGAGGATTATTCCTACACTGAATATTTGTTTCTTTGTGCTTTTTTCAGGGTTACTCTTCAAGTATCTTCCGACAACGCGCCCGATTAAGATTCGAAGCTAAGTACCCTTACTTATTTAATTATTTTTATATATGCCTATTTATTCTTTATTTTAGGGTCAATCCCGTTCGCCTCTGAATTAGTAATACACTCACGCCTTATTTGTTTCTTTGCTCATGCCTAATGATCAAAGTCGATGCTTCTGGCAAACCCTTGCCCTCAACCCTGTCAGGCAAATGCCAAGCTAAGTACCTTCTCCCTATTCTATTTTTAATTTATTATCCTATTTTATTTTGTAGTTAATGAGGTTTGCCCTCGAATTTGATAATGCACTCACTATATGTTTTCTGTCTCGTCTTTTTCCTTTTCAGGGTTTATCAATTGCCAAAGCTACGTTGTTGGTAACCCTAAACCTCATTTTATTTTATGCCTCTTATTATTATTACTTGTGTCAAACCCTGATAAGGGATCCGCTGGTTACAATTTCCCGCCCCCTTTATTGCTTTATATTATTGCGTGGTTAGTAATCTTAGGGAGTGCAAGCCTTAAATTGAACTAGAATAACTAATTAAAAGATAAATATCTGAATATAATCACGTGATTGTTGCACACACGCACGCTTTTTGGGTAACCCTCTCTGTTGCCTGTTGCCTTGTTGCCTGTTGCCTTGTTGCCTGTTGCCTTGTGTTTTTGCAGAATAAGCCGCGTCCCTCGAATACGAGGATACCTCAGCCATGTTGCCTCGATAAAAAGGTCACGACCCTAAATGATGCTGCCTTCGATACACAAATGACCTCGACCCTCGGAAGTTGCCTACGGAAAAAGGCTGAGGTATCTTCTGGTTGCCTAACGAAAAATGGCTTATTCTGATCCTTGTCTTAGACTACCTGCCCTTCTATGGCATGGGACAGTCTTATGGCAAAGGATGCTTCGATGACCCTTCAACCTCCAACCTCCAAACGAAAGGCTTCCTGCCCTCTTATGGCAAGGATAGACCCTTTCATTCTGAAAGGCTAAAAAGAGACCTATCATCTGAGTTTAAGGTAATTGCCCCTAATTGCCTTGCAATGCTCATCTTTAATATTCTTTCTCACAATTCTTCGAAAACTGGCTACGCTCATTTACGAGCTAAAGTCCACTTTTTTCTTTCATCTATTTTTTCTAAGAACAAACGAGCGAGCAAAGCAATTAAGAGCCCATGGAAAACCATGGATGCAAAGGGTGCCTTACACCTTCCCTTTGCATAAATTACCCTCCGAACTTAGATTTCTTTAAAAGGTTTTTTTCTGTTTCTTTTTGCCTTTCTGAATTTGTTTGGATAAAATAAAAGTCGGTGGCGACTCATGCTTAACCGCGACATTTTCGATCGATAAAAAGTCAGTTCACCGTATTACACCCTAATTTTTGACCCCCCTGAGATGGCATATCTTCAGGATTTTTCATCAGGTCAAGACAAGTTCCCAGAGCAGTCACTTCTCCATCTGGTATCCAATCGAGGATGCTCAAAGACAAGAAAGCTCAGGCAAAGGATCAATCAATACAAGGATTAGTCCCTAATACAATCATGAGGCTCAAAAACTTCACTTTTCTCATCTATGATTGATTAGACATCCAGTCATATGAGTACAGGTTTACTCAGGTCACCAGACTAGGGTTTTGAGCCTATCAAGGACTAAAATCAGGGATCACTTTTGGGAAACCCTAAAAAGCCCCAGGGAACCATTCAAAGACATCAATCATCTTCAAATAACTCATATGACAAGATCCACTGGACATTACATCTCAGTTCAAAGTCTACAGTCATCATTGTCCTCTGGTCGACAATTAGGGTTTTTGACCTAATTCACCAAGATAGTTGACTTTTAATCAGGGCATGAATCCAAAACTCAAGACATGATTCAAGAATCTCTACTACCTCAATATAATCCATTTACATCATTCATTTGAGGAAAAGATCTTGTTTCTACACAAAAGCCCAAAAATTCACTTTGTCAGGAAAAAGTCAACTGTGAAGGATCATCATTGACTTTTAAGGTTTTTGGTCAAAAAATGACTTTCAAAGATCAATATCATCAATATATGGATGTCAAATTCATTTGACCAAAGAAATTCAAAGAAATTCATCAAGGAGCGAAAAGTCGGGAATTAGGGTTTTTGAAGGCATGGTGAGAACTCAAAATTTCACCTACACAACTCAAAAAACTTCCAACATGAAAGTTGTAGATCTTGCAAAATAAAACAACATCTTACAAAGGAACTTTTTTCAAAAGATCAACCATTTATGAAGTTTTGGAAATTTTGAAGTTTAGGTCATAAACACTTAGAAATTTTTCTAAGTGTTTTAACCTAGTTTTCTTCCAACTTTGGCCTCATTTTTCACAAATTTGCCAAAGGATTCTGAAGAAACTCCAAACTAATGATTTGAAGTAGATGTTTAGGGCTTTCCAAATTGTGTTCAACCTTCTCCAAATTCATTTTGAGCTAGGAGTTATGCTTGTTCAAAGTTGGCCTCATGAAGTGAAATTATAGGTCATGTACAATTTGAAACTTTGCAATTTTGTGCATTTTGCTTCACTAAATGATGCTACACGACCTCTAATACATCTGAAGACATGCCATACATTCAAATTCATCATTGCATAAGGATTAGAGAAGATTCCCAAAAACAAAGGCATGTGATTATGTAATGATTGCATTTTTGAATTTATGGCAAATGGTGAATCATCAAGGAATCTTGCTCTAAGCCAATTAGAACTCTCCTCTGAATCATAAATGTTCCCTAAGATCATGCAAGATCAATGGTTGGGGAAGCTAGCCCGAAAATGCATCATTGCATTTGGAATATTTTCAAACTTTCTTCATGGCTAAGAAACCAAACTCACCTCATTAAGCAAGCTCACTATGCACACTTACTCTGATCCAATTGCCTATAAATAGAGGGCTCATTCTCATTCAAAAAACACACCAAAGCAACTCAATTCCTTGCTTTCTCTTTCTCTTCTCATGCTTATTGTTTTTCAAAGTTCTTTGGCAAGAAGAATCGTTTTCTTCAAACCAGAGCTCATCTTTGGAAAGTAAGCATTCTAACATCTCAAGGGAGGTCATTTGAGGTGATCCAAGCACCTGGATCACTTCTGTAAGTGGAGGAACACCATTGTTGCTCTCACTTTGGAGCATTTGCAGTTGGAGGTCCATGGAGTAATTCAGGAGGTTCTGAGCCAAGCCAATCATCCAGGCACATTCCTCAGGTCATAGTGAAGCTAACCAGATGGCTGCAGCTCATCTGTAACTCAAGAATCAACACCCTCCATGTTCACTTGAAGCTGAAATCGAGGGAGGACCATAGAGCAATTCAGGAGGATTCAAGCTCCAATAAGCATTCAGTTAGCATCATTGAGTCTCAGGGAAGCTATTGAGATCATTCATTCAAGCCCAGGTGCTCTCAATCATCCTCACGACCTCCATTTTCAGAGGTAAGTTCCTGAACCTCACTTCTCTAATTTAAGTACTCTTTGTGAAATAGCTCGATTCTATCTTGTTCAGCATCATCAGAGGATTGAAAACCCTCTATCATCATCCATTTATCTTGCAGTATAGTCATTTAATTTGATTTTGAAATTTTAGGGTTCTTCACGATTTCTGGTAAATTAGTTAGATGTAGTTAATATTAATTCATGTTAGTTACATATTTAGAATCGTGAGTGAATTTAGAGCAAGTTTCATGTTTACATCATTGCAAATGGTTGAGAGTTGAGAGAGTTCAGAAATTTGAATTGATGGAGCTTGAGGTTGAAGACGAAGATGGAGGGTGGCGCCATTTTTCAAATCTCTGAGCAAAGTTTGTTTTATTTTTAATGATAGGCGTTCCCTTAACGACTGAACAAACTTGCCCTAGTGGCCTCCCATACGCCCTTAGTATCATCATGCCTCAAGTCTGGGGTTCGAATCCCCCTCGCCCCAGACTTTTTGATTCTTTTATTTTTCAAGGATTTACAACTTGTTTTGAAACATAACCAAATGAAGGCAAGTCACTATCACCACACGCGCGTTGGCTCAGTGGTGTTTGTTTTGAGTGTGTGGCCTAGAGGGCGTGGGTTCAAACCCTCCAAGGGCCAAAACTATTTTTTTTACACACAATTTCTTTCATTTTCTCACAAAACTTCACATATTTATTTAACCTATCAAATTAATTTATTTTCACTTCATTTTTCACACACTTATCATTTAATATACCTATTTTGTGAATAATAAAAAAAAATCATAAAAATATTATGTATTTCTTGAATTTTAATTAGGTTTAAAATAGTATGTTTTTAAGTGTTTTCTTAAATACTTTAAATATATATTATCACTTTACTTTAACCTAATCAATTTGTAAATATTTTTTTGATAAAAACCCTAATTGTGTAGGTCTTAATTAGTTAAAAAGTCTTTATTTTTACCCTAATTAAGTTGACTTTTTGTCAATTTTCAAAATTGTTTTCAATCTCTGATAAAATCAAATGGTTAAGGTTTTCAAACAACAAAACCTTGTATCATTCCAAATCATTTTCAAATTGCTTTTACACCAGTACTGTAAAGTACTGGGCCTCTAATAGAGTGTAAGTCCCAAAAACCTTCTCTTCTTAGCTTGTTTTCAAAACTGTATTTTCAAAATCTTCTTTCTGTTTTCAAAACATTCTTCTGGTATTTGAAGGGCATTATTCCCGGTGAAACTCTTCAGATACCTATGTGACCTTTGTCCATCTTCACTTCTTCTGTTTTCAAAACCATTAACTGTTTATCATATATATATTCAACTGTTATCAACAAAACAACAAAATACTGTTGAGGCTCTGTACGTACTTCTTCAATGGCCTCCACCCCATCCAGGTTAGGCTTTACAAGCTTTCAATTTACAGTCTTTATTTAAATTACTGTCAAATATAAACTGTGCATATATTAGTTTAGAACTGCGTTTGAGTATAAACCTTAGGACAGTTAAACTATATATATATTATAGGAATATGACCTAGGATTGAGAATGTCTTCCCGGTGAAGGCTCTTTCCTAATTAGAGATCTGTAGTTCAAACCCCCAAGATGAATTATTCCCGGTGAAACATCTTGGCAAAAACCTTAGAATCCAAATATAGGACACATCCACCCAAAGAGGAATTATTCCCGGTGAAACCTCTTACCCATTTGCTTAGAGCCAAAATAAGTTCAAAACCACATAGCTTTCTCTTGTGCTATAACAAGGACCCTCGATGACCCTCGATTAGCCTCCTCTTGGGCTTTGTACAAGGACCCACAGGCTTCTTAAAAGCATTTCCAGCTTCCTCTTGAGCTTGTATACAAGGACCCATCAGGTTTCTTATAAACATAGGAACAGGTCTTTAGTCACCTTTTAGCCTACCCTGGTGAGTTTCTTCCAATTTAAACCAGACTTTAAACAAGCTAAGTTTGTCTCAATTTTGCATTGAGTACACTTTTTGGAATGAGAGACATGGACAGTCTCTGTCACCCTTATCTTCATCAATCTTCCTTAGCAGAGTCTAGGATCCATGTTTGATCATCCTCAGCATTGAGTCAGCCTTCATCTTGGGCTTTAAACAAGAAGTCTCCACTAGATAATCTTTCTGCCATTCATATTAACAAAATCCCCTGGAAAGGGTTAGCCTCCAACATCTGTCTAAAATGTCACATCCCTGGAAAGGGTTAGCTTCCACACATTCCTTCATTTTAATAAAAACCCCTGGAAAGGGTTAGCCTCCAAAGTCAATTAAAATCAACCTCCATTTCAATAAATCCCTGGAAAGGGTTAGCTTCCACACATTCTTTCATTTTTAATACAAAACCCCTGGAAAGGGTTAGCCTCCAAAGTCAATTAATAAAAATGTCAAATAAATAAAGATTCATTTCTCTTAGGAGATAATTTCCCCAAAAGAGTCAAAACCCCTGGAAAGGGTCAGCCTCCAAAAAACATGATAAAGTCAGTCTTTTAACAGACAAATTCTCCAGCTGAGTCAAAATCCCTGGAAAGGGTTAGCTTCCAAAGAAAAACAGTCTTTTAATAAATAAAATCTCCTCAGTAGAGTCAAAACCAACAAAAACAGTTAGCCTCAACCTTGGGCTTCATACAAGGCACCCAAACAATAAAACTCCCCTGTCAAGAGTCAGCCTCAACCTTGGGCATTGTACAAGGCAGATAATAGAGTCTCCCCAGTGAGTCCTTCATCACTCAGTAGCCACAACCTTGGGCTTTGTACAAGGCAGATAAACCATATTTTTCATGTGTCAAAGATTCCTAACACTTAGGATCTTTCCCCATATAGTCATCCATAATTAATTCATTTAAGAGTCCGCCACAACCTTGGGCTTTGTACAAGGCAGAAAATAATGTTTTCCCTAGCTAGAGTTAGCCACAACCTTGGGCTTTGTACAAGGCACATAAAATAGAGTCATTCATTCAATTATCCTCAACAGTCAGCCACAACCTTGGGCTTTGTACAAGGCACATAAATAGAGTCTCCCTAAGTAGAGTCAGCCTCAATTCTGGGCTTTGTACAGAACACTAAAATACCCTGTAATTAATCCCCAGTGGAGTCATCTCCCAGAGTCAATAATATCAATTAATCAATCAAAAAGCCTCAAGCTTGGGCCTCATACAAGCCAGCTAAAGTCAAATCTTTTATACAGTAGATAGACATAGCTTATCTCTATAGAGAGATATTTTTACTACTCTACCACATTCAAACAAACATTTCAATTTCAATTTTAATCAAGTCTCCCATTTAGGATTTTGAAAGGCATGAGCTGGCAGTAAAACCCAGACATGTGGTAACTTTCCCTAATTTGGATGAGCATCTTTCTTTCATTTAAGAGGCATTTGACTGGTATACTTGCACATACACAAGTAAGGTCCCCCTCTTGAATGAAATGAATTCAGTTATTCTGTCACTCCTTTAAATGTTTGTGGTAGAATAGTACAAATACCTCTCTGTAGAGATAATTTCATGTCTCTTTACTGTAAACAGAGATTTAATTCCAAGCTTCAACCTTGAGCTTTAAGCAAGGCACCAAAAATAATTAATTTCCCTAGTTAGTTCCCCGAACTACATTAAGCTCTGACTTCCACTAGGGATATGTAGGCATGAGGTTCACAAGGAATCTCAGCGAGCTAATAAAATACCAAAAATAGTCAGTTTGTTTGTCTGTCTGTCTTTTTTTAATCAATTCAATTCCTTCTCCTAATACAAAGGAGAAACTTTCCCAATCTTTAGCAATAAACACAATCACAATGACACAGAGAAGGTTCCTATAGAGTACTACAGATATGTAGGGTGTTTAAACACTTCCCTATGTATAACCGACCTCCCGGACTCCAGAATTTCTAGTCTAGGTGAAATCCCCACACTTAGCAAACTCCTAGGGTTTAGTTGAGATCTTTTTTCCCCTTTCCTACTCGTAGGACAAATAAGAAAGTTCGTGTGATATCGTAGGAAGAACTGAAACAAAATTCATCCCACCACGGGCGCATTCTCCTTCCAAATTTCGCGTGAAGGGTTTAGCGTGCCGTCCTCCCAAGTGAAACGGGGAGGTAAAGAAAACGACCACCACAGAAAAATGGCGACTCTGCTGGGGATATAAGTGTTAAAAACCTTGGTTTTTCATCCAAACCAATGGTTGACCTGTTGCTGGTCCAGCCCCAATGAGGAATTAGGGATTCCAAATTCCCCCTCAAACAAGAGAGGTCCTGCCTAACCTCTGTGTCATTTCATGTGATTGTTGCATATATATTTGTTTATTTTTGTTTATTCTGTATCGGGAAAGGGCTTGATTCCCCCTTGTGGTGAGAAATCCTATACCCGGATTTGAGTGCAACATAAGATAGGATGGAGGATGTCTTCCCGGTGAAGGCCCTCTAATCTTGGTTCACAAATTCTACTCTTGGGATTTGCCTGGCTGGTTGTGATTAACTGCGCCACTGCATTCCGAGACTGATTTGTACCAGGAGGACCTAGAAACACATTAACCCCACTTAAAGCCTTTTTTTTTAGGACGTAGAGCGGTGATTACGGAAGTAATTGTCACGCAGATACTACACTCAGAGAAAACTCTCTTATAGATACCAATCAACGTATCTTTAAGGTTGAGCAAAAACTCTGAGACCCCTAGAACCCGTTCTACAGGTACAAAAATCCTTAACCTTAGTTTACCATTGGGGCGGGGATTGCGTTTTGACTTCATGACCACTATACCCTTCAACGCCATGTTTGTTTAAAAACTCTTGTGTGTGCATTCATGCATTCATGCATCATTCATTAATAAACAACTAAAAACAAAAAGAGTCTTTTTCGAGTCGTTTTTCAAGGAAACTAAATAACGAACGTTTTGAACTTCATAGAAAGAGAGAAACGGAGAAAGGACTTAAGGATCTATATTATGGATTACGGAAGAAAGAAAGCTAGGAAATACACCTTCAAGATTCCCCAGGTCGAGGAACTGGGAAAGCTCGGAAAACTGGTGGTCAACCCCCAGGCTTTCAAGGAGAAGTATGGAAAACTTCTGCCTTTGCTCAATACCAACATGGTGGATGGGATCCTTCCCACCTTGGTACAGTTTTACGATCCAACGTATCACTGCTTCACCTTTCCAGATTATCAGCTCATGCCTACGTTAGAGGAGTACTCTCGTCTGATTGGAATACCCGTGTACGCGCAAGATCCGTACTCCGGTTTGGAAAAGAATCCTGACGACATTATCATTGCTGCAACTACTCCTTTGAACGTAGTCGACATCAGAACTCATATGGTGAGTAGAGGAGGAATTCAAGGATTGCCCTCCAAATTCCTGTTTGATCAAGCTCGGTACTTCGTCAGCATCCAAGATATGAGCGCTTTTGAGGAAGTCTTGGCTTTGCTTATCTACGGATTGTTTTTGTTCCCTAACATTAACGATTTCGTCGACATCAACGCAATTAAGATCTTCTTAATTGGAAATCCAGTTCCAACCTTGCTTGCGGATGCTTATCACTCTATGCATTCAAGAAACCTGCAGCGAGGAGGATTAATCACATGCTGCGTACCGTTGTTATACGAATGGTTCGTTTCACACCTGCCGAAGTCTAGCACTTTCTGGAACATGAGGGATGGCCTTTACTGGTCACAGAAAATCATGTCTCTCACTCATACAGACATTTATTGGTGTAGTCCTGACAACGACGAAACCAAGATCATTTTCAGTTGCGGAAGTTTTCCCAACGTACCCCTTATTGGAACTAAGGGAGGGATCAGTTACAATCCAGCTTTAGCCCGTCGTCAATACGGCTATCCTATGAAAAATATACCAAGTAATATTCAATTGGAGGGTCTGTTCTTCAAGAACATCGACGATCATGGCAACATGCTGAAGAAGGAAATTGTCCAAGCCTGGCGTCTTGTTCACAGCAAAGGGAGAAGATTGTTAGGAAAACATCTTTGCATCTCCCTGGATCCTTACCTTCAATGGGTACGCGTCAGGGCATTCAAGCTCAGGATGCCATATCAACATCAAGAACCTATTCCCCTAAGGGAACCAATTTACCTTTTCTCCACCGATGTTGAAAAACTGCAAGCGGCATTAAACAAGGTATGCCAAGAAAGGAATGCTTGGAGGAACAAGTATCGAATTGTCAACACGGAAAATGTTGAAATTCAAAACATCCTAAGAAGGAAGGATGAGTTACTTGAAGTGCTCGATCGACAAGTGACACAATCGTCACTTTCTCATCATATCCCTCCTGCTTCCTGGATCATCGATCAGCTCACGTCAGAGAACGCTCAGCTCAAGAAACAGAAGAAGATGTTAGAACGTGAAGTCGGCTCTTCGTCAAAGTTTTAGAGTCCTTTCTCTCAGTTTCTCTGTATTTCCTTTTTCAAAGTGTGTAGAAACGGCGTTTTCGCTTAATTAATAAAAGTTTGATGTTTCATAACGTAATTATGGTGTTTCCTTGAAAAATATTAACTTAATTGCATATCATACATCGCTTTAGTCGTACGCACTGACACGAGAATTGTCGCGGATCTAATAGTCACTTTCCTTTCTCCAGAAAGAGAGGAGGAGAAGGAGGTGAACCAAGACTTTCAAGCTGTCTCATCCATACAACACTCGTTCAAGTCGCAAGAAAAGAATGGAAGACTTTGAGCAAGAGAATGAAGAACTCAGAGAAGAGATTAATACTCTCAAAGGTACTGTTGAAAGACTCAATAGTATGGTAGAAGCCCTGGTAGTTGCGCAGAATCGACCAACGCCAGAAGAACCACAAAGGACTGTGGTTTCCGAGATTGTTTCTACTCCTATTCCTCAGTATACCATGCCGCCTGATCGACCTTGGGGAATGCCGTATAACTTTACTCCAGAAGGGTACATACCTCCAGCTTCTGAAGCTCCAAAAGTCACCATGGATATGCGTCCACCGGAGGGTTACAAACCTCTGGAAATTGAAGTTCCAAGAGCAACGGCAATGGGTTTCACACAACAGAATGCTGAGATACCAAGATCTGCTGTCATGGCTTCTCCACAGCCGATTATGCATACTTTCCCCCACAGGGCGGACAAGTATATCATCACGCTCCAAGTGAGGATGCTGGCGTGTATGAAAGATTGGACGAGTTCCAAGAACAGTTTCTGCAAATGCAGAAGGAACTCAAGACTCTCCGAGGACAAGATCTATTTGGAAAGAATGCTGCAGACCTCTGTCTGGTTCCAAATGTTAAGATTCCTCACAAATTCAAAGTACCAGAATTCGAGAAGTACAAAGGGAATTCATGCCCACAAAGCCATCTTGTGATGTACGCTCGAAGAATGTCAACTCAGACTGATAATCAACAATTGCTCATTCATTATTTTCAAGACAGCCTGACTGGTGCTGCACTCAAATGGTACATGAACTTGGACAGTTCAGAGATTCGTACTTTTCGAGACCTCGGAGAGGCCTTCGTCAAACAGTATAAGTACAATCTGGATATGGCTCCCGACAGAGATCAACTCCGGGCCATGACTCAAAAGGATAGAGAAAGCTTCAAGGAATACGCCCAGAGATGGCGTGAAGTTGCTGCTCAAATTTGTCCACCACTTGAAGAGAAAGAAATGACAAAAATCTATCTCAAAACATTAAGTCCATTTTACTACGGACGAATGGTTGCAAGTGCACCAAGTGGTTTTACTGAGATGGTAAACATGGGTGTACGTTTAGAAGAAGCAGTTCGAGAAGGACGCTTGAACAAAGAACCAGAATCTTCTGTTGGTCCAAGGAAGTATGGAAGTTCTTTCCAGAAGAAAAAGGATCAAGATGTCAGCAATGTCTTGCACAAAATCAAGAAGAAATTCCAACCTCAAGTTGCAACAATAACTCCGGTTGTTAACTCAGCGCCAGCTTATCAACCTCAGGTTTCGCAACAACAAATTCAACAAAGGTCGCAGCAACCTCAGCAGCAGGTTCGACCTCCAAATTACAACAATCAGGCTCCAAGGTATCCTGCCTTTGACCCCGTACCAATGCCGTATGCAGAATTGTTTCCAACATTACTGGCAAAAGGACTCATTCAGACAAGGAGTCCTCCAAATCCTACAAACAGTTCCTCACCATGGTATAAGGCTGACCAATCTTGTCCCTATCATCAGGGGGCACCCGGTCACAATATTGAGAATTGTTTCCCTTTCAAGATTGACGTCCAACGATTAGTGAAGAGCGGAATGCTATCCTTCAAAGATACTAATCCAAACGTCCAAGCAAATCCTTTGCCGCAGCACAAAGAAGCTTCAGTAAATCTGATAGACCAGCACCCCAATGTCATTCAAATCTACGACGTTCGTCAGATAGGGGAAAATCTTGTCAAGATGCACGCTAGACAAGCTGGGTACGGTCATGTACCACCTCACAACTATTTCACATGTGAAATTTGTCCAAAGAATAATCAAGGATGTGTCGTAGTTCAAGCTGCATTACAAGAACAAATGGACTTAGGATGGATTCAACATATCCGAGTCAGAACTGAACATGACATCAACATGGTTCAAGGATGTCCAGGAGAATACAAAATCTACAAAGTTGAAGACCTTGAAGGATCGGTAGTCAGGTTCCACAAAACTTTAAATGGACTTGCCTACTTTGGAACAGATTTCCATCCTTACAGTAGATGCAGAATCTGTCGAAGAAATTCACGAGGATGTTTGCGTGTTCGCAACGATATTCAAAAGCTGATGGATGATAATACCATTACTGTTCTTGCCAACAGAGAAGATGACGAAGTCTTTACCGTATCTCCTCAAATTAATCAAGTTGAACCAATGCAAGTTAAGTATGATAGCAGGAAGACAACAGTTGCACCACTAGTCATCTACTTACCAGGTCCTGTACCGTATGAGTCCAGCAAGGCTATACCATACAAGTACAACGCTACATTCATTGAAAATGGTAAGGAAATACCATTACCGTCTGTTGTCAACATTGCTGATGTTAGTCGAGTCACCAGAAGTGGACGAGTCTTCAACAGAACAACAGAAAATGTGGAGAAACCTTCGGAGGAAGTACCACATAGGCAAGACAATCATCCGACCAATGCTGTTCAAGCGAAAGAAAATGATGAGATCTTGAAGTTAATCCAGAGGAGTGAATACAACATTGTAGATCAATTACTACATACTCCGTCTAGGATTTCTGTTCTTTCCCTGCTATTGAGTTCTGAAGCTCATAGGGAAGCTCTACAGAAAGTTTTGGAACAAGCTTTCGTAGAACCAAGTGTTACAATAAGCCAATTCAACAACATCGTTGCCAACATCTCCGCCGGAACTAACCTAAGTTTCTGTGACGAAGATCTTCCTGAAGAAGGAGTGGACCACAATCTTCCACTTCACATCTCAGTTGGCTGCATGGGTGATACACTCACAGGAGTCCTAATAGACAATGGATCCTCTCTCAATGTCATGCCTAAATCAACATTATCAAGATTATCTTTCGAAGATTACCCTCTAAGAAAAAGTCATGTCATCGTCAAAGCATTTGATGGATCAAGAAAGTCAGTTTTCGGAGAAGTAGATCTTCCCATAACTATTGGACCTCAGACGTTCAAAATCACTTTCCAAGTTATGGACATTCTGTCGCGGGCGAAAAATCGTTTTGTTCCTCTTTTTTGTGGGATGAGACACCTGATGCCTTCTTTGGGCTCGAGTGCTCATAAAAAATGATTTTTCTTTTGTTCCGACCAAACTTTTTATTGTTTCCAAAAGAGGAAAAGGAAAAAAGCTGCAATAACCTAAAAGTGGGGGGAGAGATCTTGGGTAAGAGGGTTGGTTATACGAAGGGAAGGTATTAGCACCCAACGTATCTATAGTACTCTATAGGTTTCTTTGCTTTGTTTTTCATTCCATGTTGTTGAGAGGTTCTGTTGTGAAATAGGTGGGACCTAAGGTGTTTGTTTGATTATGCTCGCAAAGATCATCGCGATCCTCTGCATACATATCCCTTAGAGGGAATTAGAGCATCTGTAGCTCGGGGTCTACGGGTGCTAAGGTTTGAATGGTTTTTTTTGTTTTGTTTTGCTCGCCAAGGATCGACCTTGTGCCTACGTATTCTCAAAGGGATGTTGAGAAAGTCAGAGCAATCGTAGTTCCCACTTATGCTAGTGGAAGCAAAGGAAAATAGACAAATGTCGTCTAAATGCTAGATGTATCTAATCTATATCATCACATACATCTGTTTGATTTTGTTTGAAAATCTTTTCATTATAAGCCCGAGGCCATGCCACTTAGGGTGCTTAGAATGATAAAGATGTTTTTGTGTTTGTTTAACCAGCCTTGTGGCAAAAACTTTCAATGAAGTCAGCCTTGTGACAAAAAGTTTTGATTAATCAGCCAGCCTTGTGGCAAAAGTTTCAATGAAGTCAGCCTTGTGACAAAAACTTTGATTAATCAGCCAGTACGGTGGCAAAACGGTTTGATTGATTAGCCAACCTTGTGGCAAAAAAGTTTGATTGATTAGCCAGCCTTGTGGCAAAAAAGTTTGATTGATTGATTGTTTGTGATGATATAGAAGAGATACTCCTATCATAGAGATGATAAATGTCTAATCTCCTAGGGTATTTGTTTTGGATATTGGGGATGCTTATAAGAAGCCCGTGGGTCCTTGTACGAAGCCCAAGAGGAGGCTATCCGAGGGTCCTTGCATTGTAAGCCCAAGAGGAGGCTATGGGAGGGACAATCGAGGGTCCTTGCATTGTAAGCCCAAGAGGAGGCTATGGGAGGGTCACTCGTTTGTACAAAGCCCAAGGGGAGGCATGGTATAGTTGGTTTGAGCTCTTAGAGCGATTTCACCGGGAAACCATACTCTATGTCCTAACCTAAACTAGGGAGATTCTTTGCACGAAGCCCAATAGGAGGCTATGGGGAACCTAGTGTTGTACTAAGTTGAATAAGCACACATATCACACATATGAACAAACATGAACAAGTATGAACAAACATGAACAGGTATGAACAATTATATATATATGACAGAGTGTGTGTATATAATGGAGTTTATGAAGGAAATATACCTGTAAGCATGATCCATTTGTATACACGGGGCTCGGGACTCACACTCGGGGAGAAGTCCACTTGAGTTCATTCAAAGCTATGTAAACAGGTATTTACAAAAGGGCTTGGGACTTATACCTACATGGAGGCCCATGGTATATTTTTGGGAAGATTTAAAGAAACCTTCATTTTTGGTTTGTTATTCAAAGTTAAAAACAGATTGAGATATGTACAAAAGGCGTACAATGAAATACCTAATTTCATGTACTTGAGTGGGTATGTACAAAAGGGCTTGGGACTTATACCTACGTGGAGGCCCGTGGTATATTTGAAAAGTTTTGTTTCTTCAAAGTTTGGTTGTTTTGAAAATGATTTGAAAATTGTTTGAAAAGATTTTATTTTGAAGAAGTTTTATTGTTTTGAAAAAAAACTGTGCAAAAGGAAAAGAAATGGGACTTACACTCTCTAATATTCGAGAGGCCCCACTTCGTTTTGAAAATCAATTGATCAATTAAAAAGATTTAATCAAAAAAGAAGTGATTTATCATTTTGAAAAAGAATCGCGATCGCTCGTCTTAAAACGATTTGAATTTGACAAAAGTCAACTTAAACAAGATTTAATGCTTAATTAAGACCTAAATGATTAGGGTTTGATCACAAAAAATATTTACAAGTGATTAGGTTAAAAATTAAATGAAAAACAATATCTAAAGTATTTAAAAATACTTAAAAATGTATCATTTTAAACCTAATTAAAAACATATTAAATAAATCTTTTTTTGTGATTTTTTTTTGATATTCATGAAATATATGTGTTAAATAAAGAGTGTACAAAAAATGAATGAAAAATGAATTAATTTGATGTGTTAATTAATTAATTGAAGTTGTAAAAGAAAATGAAAGAAAATAGTGTTAAAAAAGAGGGTTTGGTCTCACAAGGGTTTGAACCCACGACCTGGAGGTTACCAACCAAAACACTTGCCAACTGAGCTGCGCGCGCAGCTTGTAAGTAACACGCTTCCATTTAATTATATTTTAAAACGAACCATTTGAATTTCTGAACAAGAAATGGCGCCAAGAACACATCCCTAACTTGATTTTGAATTTTCTGAAAACTAAGTTGTTTTGATCAATCAAAGGGTCTATCTCACTCGGTTTTTCATGAGGAACATGATGGTGCCCTCATAATTCATTTATTTTCACTCTAAGGGGGTCAATTTTGTGATGAACACGAAGAACCCTAAAACTGAAATTCAATGTGAAATCGTGTATGATCATGATATGATGCAA
Source organism: Vicia villosa (assembly GCF_029867415.1). Lineage (NCBI taxonomy): Eukaryota > Viridiplantae > Streptophyta > Magnoliopsida > Fabales > Fabaceae > Vicia > Vicia villosa. Next base: position 115,559,337 of record NC_081183.1, on the reverse strand, counting down.
TTGATTGAGGGTTATTATTCAGTGATGGTGCAGAAACAAGATGGTAACTCAGTTTTGCGTTTATGATGCATGTATGATAGAGTTTGAAGTTCAAGAACACTTACCTCAAAAACGGCCAAACTGGAAATTGAAATCGTGCCTGGAGGTGTTACAGATGCTTTGTGATGATCTGGATTGCTTCAATGATGATTATGGAAGGTGTCTGGATGCTTGGAACCAACTGAATTCATCTGAGCATGGCCATGGTACCCGATCTGCAGATGCTTTAAGAGTGAATCGAATTTGAAGATGGAGGTGTTTCAGATTGCTGGTGAGTGTTTGGATCATTCATATGAAGTATATGGATGGTGTTAGAAGTGTTGGTTTGGACAGATATAGCTTGGTATGGATTTTGGCATGATAAGGTTCAATATATGCAATTATGGAAGTGAGGTAGTGATTCTGAGATTTGAGGTGTTTTTGGGTGTATGAATGATTCAAACACATCCCATATGATGTTTATGGTTTGCTAGAATCATCACTTTGGCCATAGCTTCAAGGATTTGGAGGTTGGGATTTCTACCTCACTTTGAAACATGAAACTTGCAATTCAAGAAAGAAAGAGAAAACCTATGCTTTGTGAGGTTTTGGCGTGATTTTGAATGAGGTAATGACCTCTATTTATAGGCCAAAGAGTCTGAACTCAGAGCTTTGCAACTTGCTTCAAGAAGTGATGATTTGGCTTAAGGGATAGAAAGGAATCTTTCACATTTAATGCAATGGTTAAAAGTAACTAAACCATGGTTATTTTGGCCAAGCTTCTTATCTCTTTCCTATCTGATCTTAAATCAGAAAAATATCATTCAATCATTGCTTTGGTGTGTCATTACTTGCATTATTTGGCAAATTGGTTCATAACTTTGCAAAAATGGCTTGAAATTTCAAGTGAAATGGTCACTAATGTCAAAATTCAAAACCATAGCTACACTCCATATTTTTTCATGCTCTTGGACATTTTGGAAAGCTCATATTACATACTTCAAAACCCTAGTTGAAAGTTTCTTCAAGATCCTTAAGGAAGTGGGTGAAAAAGATCCATGAACTTTGAAGAAAATGAAGTTTTAAGTGAAGTTTTCAAAAGATACCAACTTTGAAGCTCCATATCTCTTAAATGGTTGATCTTATGAAAAAAAATTATATGTGACAAAGTTGTTCATTGGATCAAAATCTACAACTTTCATGTTGGGAGTTTTTTTCAGTTTGTAGGTGAAATTTTGAGAAATTCCCTTCCAAAGTTTGGAAAAAACCATGAAAAACACTTAGAAATTTTTCTAAGTATGGAAAGTCAAACTTTTGACTTTTTGATTCTTGATTGATTTTCTTGATTTTTCTTGATCAAATGACTTCTCATATCATATATTGATGATTTAAAACTTCAAAAGTCATATTTGACCAAAATTCCCCAGAAGTCAATGGTGATCTTGTACAGTTGACTTTTTCAGACGAACCGCGTTTCTGGAGATTTCAAATGAAACAGGCTATCCTCACCATATGAATGGTATGAATGGATCATATTGAAGCATTAGAGGATATTGAGCCATGGTTTGAGTTGTGGCACCATGTCCTGATTAAAAAGTCAGTTGTTCAGTGCATTAGGTCAAAAACCCTAATTGTCGACCTGATGAGATTGATGACTGTAGGTCTTGAATTGAGATGTAATTTCCATTGGATATTGTCATAGGGATTATTTGAGGATGATTGAAACCTTTGATTGACTTCCTGGGGATTTTTAGGGTTTCCCAAATGTGATCCCTGATTTTAGTCCCTGATAGCTCAAAACCCTAATCTGATGATTTGAAATTTCTCTGTTGATCAATCCTTGTGTAGGAGATATTATGAGCCAATGGATTAGGTCAAAATAATACACTTGGGGTCTTGAGGTCATGTCCCAAGTCATTAGGTCAAACTCTGAGCAAAAATCAGGAGTATGCTATCTTCAGTCAAAACCCTAATTCAGTCGATTCAGAGCCTTTGAGCTTGTTGAAATGAATCTCTGAGGACCAAATGTTGATTGTTGATGAAGATAGTTCTTTTGAGATGGAGGGAGAACAAAACCCTAGTTGATTGTTGCTTGTACTGATGAGTGATCTCTTGTTTAAACCCTGCTGAGCACAAGTAGCAAACACAAGCTATGCAATTTGTTAGAGATGCAAATGATGCATATGCAATGATATGAGGTGGTATCTTAGGTCAAAAATTGGGGTATGACAGATGCCCCTATTTAAGTTTCTTCGACCTGAGACATGAAGATTGAAAATCTTCATTTTGATAGGGTGGAAGAGACTTAAATATCAGAAGACGCAAATTTTGGACCTAAGATACCAAAATTGCGAATGATGCAAGGATATCTTTACCAAGGGGATATCAAGAACTGACTCCGCTGGGGAAAAGAGGTCGGGAAGGATGTCTCAATCTGTTCTAGGAAGAGAATCCGTTTCTCTTCGGGAAAGCAAGTGTATGCTTCACCTGGGAATGATAGCTTTGTAAGAAAAGCTTACCTATCGACATTACCGACTATCAGCACAGGGATAGACTTGTTTAATAATGCGAAGGTGAAAGGTATGAAACTGTGTTACCGACTACCAGCATGGTGATAGGCTTGACAAGGTAAAAAGAGTTTCAAAGGTTCGGTTAATATTACCGACTATCAGCCTTGTGATAGACATGTTAAATAATATAACCAGAACAAAAGGGTACCGACTACCAGCCTCGTGATAGCGGTTTTGAAGACATGATCAATTATCAGCCAAGTGACAAAATGATCCTGGAGACTTTGCTAGGGGAATTACTGGTTATTCAGCTTTGTGAACAGTAATAAGGCCCTGATTGTCAAATGGTCTTCACGATTGATTTCCTAGAGAGGAAAAGTCTTTTGAAAGGGACATAAGCTGCTCAGATGATGAGACTATTGCTTATTGTCTTTTTTCACGACTCTGTTTGAGGAATCAGAATTTGAATATTTGGTAAAGACAAGGTTCTAACCAAGAATTAATTGGAAAGAAATAGTCAAACAAGACTTTGTACCCATGAGGAATGAACTCGAATGGGGATTTTCTCCTTTATTTTGAGAGGAGAAACTAAAGCAACCTTCTTCCACGAGGAATGATCTCAGTGGGGAACTGGAGAAAGAAGATTTTATTTCTGCTTATGGGTGACAACCTACTTGGAGAGATGACACGCCCATATCTGTTTCTTTTTTTTTTTTTTTCTCTTTTTTTTTCTTTTTTTTTTTTCTGGGATAGATACATCCTGAACAAGTGATTATTGAAAAATGCAAGAATGCATAAATGATGCAAATATGCATGAATGATGAATGTCAAGAATGTAGCATGCATACTGACAATACTGACAGACAAAGAAGTATACTGGAGAGGGACCGACGTCACAATACTACCAGATACTTGGCAAATGTTCTTCAACACGGTGTAGATAACACAGGTGATGAATGGTGTTGCGTGCTTTAAACTTCTCTGGGGAAGATAAGCATTTTTCCTTATTGAGATGGAAGAACCTCCTCACTGGAGATGGAAAATCTTCTTCACTGGGGATAAAAGACCTTCTTCAATGGGGATAGAAGAGCTTCTTCACTGGGGATGGAAGAGCTTCTTGTCATAATCTTTGATTCGTCCTATGGAGATAGCTGTTGATGTTCCTTCTGTTGTTCACAACTCAAAGGAGAGTTTCGCTTTTATTTTGAAAAAGTGAAGGTAAATTCATTTAAAACTTTTTTTCTTTTTTGTTTCAAAAGTGAATAACACAATTAAAGCGTCATTTTGCAAGCTGAAAGAAATTAAAGATTGCAAACAAAGGGGCACAAGGCTCAAATTTATTTAATAGGATGGAAATCAGCTAAAGGCGTGATTCCATGGAGTATTTACAAAAGTTGGAAATGGTAATCATGCGGAAAAGGCTACATTGAAAGCAATAACCACTATTCCCTAACAACTTTGAGTTCCAACTGTGCTTGTCGCTTCAGATTGGCGATGATTTGATCGAAGATCCTTTGATGAAGTACAGACTCTTCAGGTGACGAAGTATGGACTGATGCAGTTACTTTGTCATTACTCCCTAATTTTTGCCTAGATTGCCCTTTCGGGTTTTCAATCTACCAGGATGAATTTTTTCTGTTTATTGTCTCTAATTTTTGCCTGGACCGCCCTTTCGAGTTTTCAGTCCACCGAGACGCTCATTTTTGCCTAAGTCGCCCTTTGCGGGTTTTCGACTTACCGAGCTGTTCTTTTGTATTTTTTAGACAAAGTATTTCTTGACTGCATCAGCATTCACAGGATGTGGGAGTTCATCACCATCCATGGTTACAAGAGTCATGGCGCCGCCAGAAAATGTTCTTTTGACAACATACGGGCCTTCGTAATTAGGAGACCATTTGCCCCTAGAATCTGGTTGAAAAGACAAGATCTTTTTAAGCACGAGGTCGCCTTCTTGAAATTCACGAGGTCGAACCTTTTTGTTGAAGGCTTTTTTCATCCTTGCTTGGTATAACTGTCCATGGCATAGAGCAGTCATACGTTTTTCTTCGATTAAGTTCAACTGATCGTATCTGCTTTGACACCATTCAGCCTCTGATAACTTAGTCTCCATGAGGACTCTCATTGATGGGATTTCAACTTCTACGGGGAGCACAGCTTCCATGCCGTATACTAGAGAAAAGGGAGTTGCCCCTGTCGAAGTACGCACTGAAGTACGGTACCCATGTAAAGCAAATGGCAGCATTTCATGCCAGTCTTTGTAAGTGACGACCATTTTCTGGATGATCTTCTTAATGTTCTTGTTGGCAGCTTCGACGGCGCCGTTCATTTTTGGCCTGTAAGGAGAAGAGTTATGATGCTCAATCTTGAATTCCTCACATAATTCTTTCATCATCTTGTTGTTCAGGTTTGAACCATTGTCAGTAATGATCTTGCTGGGAACACCATATCGGCAAATGATGTTATTCTTGATAAACCTTACAACCACTTGTCTTGTAACATTGGCGTAAGATGCTGCTTCGACCCATTTGGTGAAGTAATCAATGGCTACCAAGATGAAATGATGACCGTTTGAAGCTTTCGGTTCGATCATTCCAATCATGTCGATACCCCACATGGAGAAAGGCCATGGAGATGAGAGAACGTTGAGTAGAGTCGGCGGCACATGGATCTTATCTGCGTAGATCTGGCACTTGTGACATCTCTTCACGTGTTTATAACAATCAGATTCCATTGTCAACCAATAGTATCCTGCTCTTAAGATCTTTTTGGACATTGCATGCCCATTTGAATGAGTTCCAAAGGACCCTTCATGCACTTCATGCATTAACATGTCTGCTTCGTGTCTATCCACGCATCTGAGCAAAACCATGTCGAAGTTTCTTTTGTATAGCACATCTCCGTTCAGGAAGAAACTGCCAGAAAGTCTCCTTAGAGTTTTCTTATCTTTGTTTGATGCCCCAAGTGGGTACTCTTGAGTTTGAAGGAAGCGTTTGATGTCGTGGAACCACGGTTTATCATCGATGACTGCTTCAGTTGCAAACACATAAGCGGGCCTTTCAAGGCGCGTGATTCTGACTGTAGGCATATCATTCCAGTGATTGACTTTGAACATGGAAGATAGAGTAGCTAAAGCGTCTGCCATTCGATTCTGATCTCGAGGTATATGATGCAATTCAACCTTGTTGAAGAAAGTCAAAAGACGTCTTGCATAATCTCTGTAAGGAATCAAGCCAGGGTGGTAAGTTTCCCACTTGTCTTTGATTTGGTTGATCACGAGGGCTGAATCTCCATATATGTCGAGGATCTTGATCCTTAAGTCAATGGCTTCTTCGAGACCCATGATACAAGCTTCATATTCTGCGATGTTGTTGGTACAATCAAATAGCAATCTGGTGGAGAATGGGATATGAGTACCCTTGGGAGTGATGATGATTGCCCCAATTCCATTGCCAAAAGCGTTTACTGCTCCATCAAAAATTAGGCCCTATCTTGATCCAGGCTCAGGACCTTCTTCAGGTAATGGTTCTTCACAATCTTTCATCTTCAAGTACAAGACATCTTCATCAGGAAAGTCAAACTTGAGAGATTGATATTCATTAATTGGTTGATGAGCCAAGTGATCGGCGAGAATGCTTCCTTTGACCGCTTTTTGGGCACGGTACTCAATGTCATATTCGGATAACAGCATTTGCCATCGGGCAATCCTTCCTGTTAAGGCAGGCTTTTCAAAGACATACTTGATCGGATCCATTTTGGAGATTAACCAAGTAGTATTGTTGATCATGTATTGGCGGAGACGTTTTGAAGCCCAGGCCAAAGCACAACATGTTTTTTCGAGCATGGAGTAACGAGACTCACAATCTGTGAATTTCTTACTCAAGTAATAGATGGCATGTTCCTTCTTACCAGTTTCATCTTGCTGTCCAAGCATACAACCCATGGATTCTTCTAACACAGTAAGATACATGATTAGTGGTCTTCCTTCGACTGGAGGAATCAATATCGGTGGTTCTAACAGGTATTCCTTGATACTGTCGAACGCTTTCTGGCAATCTTCAGTCCATACAACCCCTTGATCTTTGCGGAGAAGCTTGAAAATTGGCCCACAAGTAGCAGTCATCTGAGAGATAAATCTGGAGATATAGTTCAATCGTCCAAGAAATCCTCTTACTTGCTTTTCAGTTTTTGGTGCAGGCATCTCTTGAATAGCTCTGACTTTGTCGGGATCTACTTCAATACCTCTTTGGCTGACAATGAAACCCAAGAGTTTTCCAGATCTAACCCCAAAAGTACATTTGTTAGGATTCAAGCGAAGCTGATATTTCCTTAATCGTTGAAACAACTTCAAAAGGTATTCAATATGTTCTTCTTCTGTGCTGGACTTGGCTATCATGTCGTCCACATAAACTTCAATTTCCCTATGCATCATGTCATGAAAGAGAGTAGTCATTGCCCTTTGGTAAGTTGCGCCGGCATTCTTTAATCCAAACGGCATCACTTTGTAGCAAAAGGTACCCCATGGGGTGATGAAAGATGTCTTCTCCATGTCTTCGGGAGCCATCTTGATCTGATTATAACCGGAGAAACCGTCCATGAAGGAAAAGACGTTGAACTTAGCAGTGTTATCAACCAGCACGTCGATATGTGGTAATGGAAAATCATCTTTTGGACTGGCCTTGTTCAAGTCACGGTAGTCAACACACATTCTGACCTTTCCATCTTTCTTCGGAACTGGCACTATGTTGGCCAACCATTGAGGATACTCAGAGGTGACAAGAAAACCTGCGTCGAGTTGCTTTTGAACTTCCACTTTGATCTTGTTAGCCATATCAGGATGAGTCCTTCGCAATTTCTGCTTAACTGGCGGACATTCTGGCTTCAATGGCAAGTAATGCTGAACAATATTGGTATCCAACCCAGGCATGTCTTGGTAGGACCAGGCAAACACGTCAACATATTCTTTGAGAAGGTCTGTCAACTTACTCTTGATATCAGCATCAAGCAGTGATCCAATGGTCACTTCTTTTTTGTCTTCTTCAGAACCCAAGTTGATCTTTTCTAAAGGCTCTTTGTGAGGCAGAATGGTTCTTTCCTCGTGCTTAAGTAATCGAGAGATCTCGTCCGGGATCTCCTCTTCTTCCTCTTCTTCGGCTTCGAACACAGGAAACTCAAAGTTGGGAGAGGGCATAGGGTTATTGCATTCAATGGGTTTATCAATAGTAAATCTGCACATGTGATTTATATTTATTTCAGAAAATTTATGAATGCAGGAATGTATGCAGATTTTTTTTGGAAAAGTTTTTTTTTTTTATTTTAGTTTTTTAGGATTACCATTTCCAGAAAAAAGCAAAAAAATAAAACACATAGTGTAGGGAATTCAAAATGACGCTTTATTTATGATTCATTTTTGAAACAAAGCCCTAAACACAAGCTCATTTGCCTTGGGCAGGACAAAGAGGGAAACTTTTAAAACAAAGCCCTATACACAAAGTTATTTGGGCGGAACATTAAAAGCAAAGCCCTATAAAACATCTCTCTGCTTTGGGCAAGGCAGGAGGTCAAAATAACAGCGAGGTGATTACTTTGAGCGGCGAACAACATTCGGAACGTCGACAGCCTTCCAGTAGCAACGAACTCCTCTGTGTATTATGTATTCAGGAAAATTCTCCTCAGAATTATCTTCAGTATTGACATTGACCGCTGGTTGAGTAGGATTTGAAGGTCCTGGTTTGTCACCCTTGTTCTTTGTAGAATTGAAACGGTCTTCTTCTACTTCTTGAAGAGCATAAGATGAGTCACAATCTTCAGAATTTTCAGGATGTTCTTCCCAGTCTTCAGGATGAAGAGACTCATTGTCAGCGACACTTTCTGAGTCAATTGCGGGGCCATCTTCCCCTTCATCTTCAAAAATGGCATTTATGTGATAGTAACCATCTTCAGGATTATGAACCTTGGCAGATGCATTGAATCTGAAATCTTCAGTAATTTCAGGTTGCTGAGAAAATTGACAGGGCTGATAAGCCTCTTCTGGTTGACTATTATATTCAAAGGAATCTCCCCATCCAGTTGGTTGGATATCCTCAATCGCAATCTTGTAACGTTCAGGTGCAGTATATTTCACCATATAATCAAATTTTCCGCTTGGTTGTCCCAAGGTGTCCCAGATTTCTGCAGGAACAGGCTCAGTTTCTTTGCCATTGGATTTCTCCGAAGGAGGATATGGTTCTTCCTGAGATATATATCCCGAGTCATTGAGATAACATTTCCATTCTTCTTCATCATCGGAGAGACCTTCTTCGATGCATTCTTCGATAAGGACATTAACCTCTTGAGGAATTGGGTTAAGGAATCCTCCACTAATGAATGTTTCTTTGATCGGTCGAAGGGTTTCATCCCTCTTGGTGCAGTTTGAGAATGTTGGTGAACATCCGAGTCCTGCTCTGGTTTCATTCTTGGTAGGGATCACAACTTGCCCCCAGCCAGTGGTAGTTCCATCTTTTACTACTTTCGCTGCCTCTTTGTAAGAAGAGATCGATGCTTTCTTCTTGGAAGATTCGTCTTCTAAAGAGAGACCTTGGAATTGCGTTCCTTCCACATCATCAGCACTTATGAAAGAGAAATTGGATAAATGGCTCACCATCAAGGCTTGCTCTCCACTTATTGTTACCAATTTTCCATTTGTTACAAACTTTAACTTTTGATGGAGCGTAGAAGTTACTGCCCCTGCTTCATGGATCCATGGTCGTCCTAACAGACAGCTATAAGCAGCTTGAATGTCCATGACCTGGAAGGTGATTTGAAATGTATGTGGGCCAATTGTCATGGGAAGATTGACTTCGCCGATAACAGATTTTCGCGATCCATCAAATGCTTTGACAACTACACCACTGAATTTCATAGGCATTCCTTGGTAAGACAAGCGAGCAAGAGTCGTCTTTGGCATCACATTCAAGGAAGATCCGGTGTCTACCAACACATTGGACAAAGAGTCTGACTGACAGTTCATAGAAATGTGCAAAGCAAGATTGTGATTTTTACCCTCCTCGGGGAGTTCTTCATCACAGAAGCTTAAATTGTTGCAAGCTGTTATGTTGGCTATTATCCCATCAAAGTGATCAACAATCACATCATGATCTACAAAAGCTTGATCCAAAACTCTCATCAGGGCTTCCCTGTGGGCTTCTGAATTCAACAGCAATGAAAGTATTGAGATCTTCGAAGGAGTCTGCATAAGCTGATCCACAATCTTGTATTCACTTCTTTTGATAAGTTTCAAAATTTCATCAAAGTCAGGATTCACATTGGTTCCACTGGACTGACCAACATCAGTGTTCGTATTACTGACAGGAGTTTCCACAGGATTCCCCACTGGTGTACCAACAGGATTTTGCCCAGTTGCAGGAGTAACAGGCTGCTTTGGAGGTAGTGGAGTATACACACGTCCACTTCTTGTTACACGACTTACATCAGCAATGTTTACAACGGATGAGAGAGTAGGTAAAGGAACTTCTTGTCCATTTTTTTATCATTGTGGCATTGTAATTGTATGGAACTGCCTTGTCAGAGTCATAAGGAACAGGTCCAGGTAGACAAATGATCAAAGGAGCAACAGGAGCCTTCGGCTTGTTGTAAGTAACTTCCATGCGCTCAGGCATGTTGAAATGAGGAACGATGACGTTAACTGTAGGCATTTCCGAGTTGATATCTGAGACTAAAAGCTCATGCGGATAACATCCTATCATGTTAACTTCATTTTCATCCCTATTTCTGTAGATCTCAATAGTACCATTATCTAGCAAAACTTGGAGATCTCTTCTCACAATCGAACACCCGTGAGGATCCACACAACATATTCTACAGGAACCGTATTGATGCTGGCGAAAATTCTGCCCCCGACAAAGAGTAGCGTGCATTTGTACCAAATCTGCTCTTGAGAAGTTGATATTATAGACTCGGTATTGGCCAGGACATCCATATACCATGTTTACAACATGCCCTCCATGATTGGGCAGCGGATTTGCTTGCACATTTGGATTCAAATTTCTGAAAGAGAGGAGATTTGACCTAACCAACCTCTGAACTTCGTATTTCAAAGCTATGCAATGCTCAAGATCATGGCCAGGTGCTCCTTGATGATAAGGGCATGAGACCTCAGCTTTGTACCACCATGGGAGTCTCTCAGGTACTGGTGGTGGTGCTTTAGTTTGAACAAGACCTCTTTCAATTAAAGCAGGGTACAATTCTGTGTAGGTCATTGGAATCGGATCAAACTGTGGAGCTCTTTGTACACGATTCTGATTATTGTTAAGCTGCTGAGCCTGTTGTCGAGGCTGTTGTTGCTGAAACTGAGGAGTAAATCCCGGATTAGGTGATGTATTAACAACTGGCGCAATAGCAGCAACCTGTCGTTGACGATTGACATTTTCTCTTGGCCTCCCTTGGGATACCATGTCAACACTTTGTTCCTTCTTCTTTGGGAAACCACTTCCGAACTTTTTGGTTCCGCTTGAAGATCCACCTTCTTTAGTTAGACGTCCAGTTCGGACTCCTTCTTCTAAACGCATACCCATGTTTACCATTTCGGTGAAATCACTTGGATCACTAGCAATCATGCGTTCATAATAAAACGGACTGAGAGTATTCAAGAAGATCTTTGTCATCTCTTTCTCTTTTAACGGTGGATTAATCTGAGCAGCAGTTTCTCTCCATCGTTGGGCATACTCTTTGAAAGCTTCATGGTCTTTCTGAGCCATGGATCGAAGCTGATCTCTGTCTGGAGCCATATCCGAGTTATACTTGTATTGTCGGACAAAGGCCTCACCTAGGTCATTGAATGTTCGAATATTAGTGCTATCCAAGCCCGTGTACCACTTCAGTGCGGCACCAGTCAAACTGTCTTGAAAGTAATGGATAAGCAACTGATGATTATCTGCATAAGTAGACATCTTTCTGGCGTACATCACGAGATGACTTTGCGGACAAGAACTACCTTTGTACTTTTCAAAGTCTGGGACCTTGAACTAAGCCGGTATTTGTACACTGGGAACCAAACATAGCTCCTGGGCATTCTTTCCAAACAAATCTTTTCCACGGATAGCTTTGACTTCTAGCTGCATCTTGTTGAATTGTTCTTGGAGATCTCCTACAAGGCTTTGCTGATTTGTGCTATCACCCTGATCATGATAAATCTCATTGTCTCCGTAAGGAACAGTGTGAACCATAGGAGTCGGAACCGTCATAGTGGGTTGAGAAAGTGCCATAGTGATTTGGGAAAAAGTTACCCCCTGATTTGGAGTGAACTGTGAACTTTGTGCAGCAGGCGCTTCAGTTGTGGATGTTTGAACCCCAGAAACATTATGGCGGAAACCTGTACCAAAGCTGAAAGGCGTGCCCCAACCTTCTGGCATGGAGAAAGATGGAATACCGAACGCAACTGTAGAAACTGGAGTAGTGACCTCAGATGTCACTGTTGCTTGACTGTTTGGTGGCGGCGGCTGATTCTGTGCGGCCATTAAGGAGTCAACCAGAGTAGTGAGACTTTCCAACTTTTCCTGAAGGGTGGTCACTGTACCACGAAGCTCAATATTCTCTTGTTCAGAGTGTTCCATTACTCTTCTTCTGCTTGAACGAGTATTGTATCTGTGATCTGATTGCGAGCGCGGTCGAGAAACTTTGAGACGCGACAGCTTGACGATCTATTGGAGAAAGATCCAAAAGATGAGACTCTATACAACAGACTCGATATGCAGAATGATGTATGCTAAAAAGAAATTTATGATTTTTCCAAACATTTTTAAGATTATTTCCTTGCAAACATTTGAACACAAACAAATCTTTTATTCAATCATTTTTTTTATTGCAATAATGGGAAATGTTACAACATTGGAGCATAGCTCCTTACAGAAGCAAATGATAAATAAAAAGCTAAACAAATCTAAGCATCTTCATCAGATGAAGAACCAAATGCATTGTGCAGCTTGAGCTTCATGATTTCTTTCCCATAGTGAGCTTTCAATTCGGCCTTTTCAGCTCTCAGCTTGTCAACAACATTCTTCCAATTATCAGGAGTCGGAGCGTTGCTTGTTGAGCCTTCCAGATTTTTCTTGCTTTCTTTGATGTACCTCTTGATTGCAGCGTCTTTCTGGCGAATCTTCTCATCTTTGCTCATGAGCCACCCATCTTGATAATAGAGAGTTTCTTCGTGATCTTTCACTCTTTTCTTCAACTTTCTATTTTCCACCTCAGTGCTACGAAACTTTTCTTCCCAAGCATCTTTTTCTGTCCTCATTTTAGCCAAAGTGCGTTGGTATTCCTCCATAGCTGGAATGTTGGGTCGTTGAGATACTGCAGGAAACATGGGTTTTTCATAAGCATAAGGCATTTGGAACTCTTTGGCTCTTTTCTTTACCCAGCAGGTGTAGGCGTCCATGGCAATGCAATTTCTTTCCTCACCTTTTTCTTTCCATCGGACGTCGTACCAAGCTCTCATCATTCTTGCTTTCAACTTTTTAGGATTATCCCCTTCTCGGTAGAAGTATCCTTCCACTGAGGGACCGGCAGGTTTAACTGAATTTGCATACCCAAGTTGTCGTCGGGCCAGGACCGGATTATAGTTAATTCCTCCTTGTGTACCAATGAGGGGTACGTTGGCGAACTCTCCACAACTTTCAATGGTTTCTGTACCACAGCGAGCCAAGGTATACCAATGAATATCATTATTAGTAAGAGACATAAGTCTTCGAGGCCAACGCAAACCTTCTTGGTTTTCTGTGAAAATAGGGGACTCAGGTAAGTGTGAAACAATCCATTTGAACAACAAAGGTGCACAACATACAATGATTCCACCGCCTTGGCGATTCCTATGATGGACAGAGAAATACATGTCACCAAGTAAAGTTGGAACAGGATTTCCAATCAGAAAGATCTTTATGGCATTGATATCAACAAAGTTGTCGACATTGGGAAATAGAACCAACCCATAGATAAGCAAGGCTAGTATAGCTTCAAAAGCTATCATGCTACCAGTTTCGATGAAATCAAAGGCTTTCTTTACTAGGAAGTGTGAGGTTAAACCCGGGAGGTTTCCTTTGGTAGTCCAATTACTCTCTACTTCAGACTTTTTCAAATGGGTACTTGCTGCAATGACGTGTGACTTAGGAATGGCTTCCAAACCATTGAAGGGTATTTTGTCAGACACGGGAATACCCAAAAGATTGGCATATTCTTCCAAGGTCGGTACCAACTGGTAGTCTGGAAAGGTAAAACAACGGTAGACGGGATCATAGAACTGAACCAGAGTTTTGAGAAGTCCTTCATCAACATGAGTGTTCAGGATAGGCAAAAGCTTTCCATAACTTTTCCTAAAATTAGAAGGATCTTGTACAAAAGATGCTAACTCTATCAGTCTTTCTACATCAGGCGCTTTGAAACCGTACTTTTTGGTATACCTTTTTTCCATAACTTAATCCTATAATGTTTGCAAGGAAAATTCTCTAAAAAAATTTTTTTTTGGAAAAATCATGTTTTTATGGAAAAAGATGGGTTTTTTAATGAATGTATGAATGCATGGATGCATGGATGCCACATATTCAAACATGGTAAAGCAAACATGGTAGTTCAAACATGGTAACACTAACATGGTACTACAAACATGGTACACAAACATGGTAACGCAAACATGGTAACGCATAGGTTCAAAGGTCCAAAGTCACGAGCATGAGGTCAGAGAACCAAAAATGGGATAGTTCTAGTTAATCACCTGCAAAACATGTTCTACTGATACGTCAGAGTCTACATTTTTCTTTCGGATATTACCGGCCTTCCACAATTAAACTCATGAGCCAGTAATATTCTCAAGAAAAACTCGTCTGAGTGTGGTTCCCCGCGTGACAACTAATCCAAGTCTTCACCTGAATAGTTTCTGCACCACAACCTAATAAGGCCAGGATGGGTTGGGGTTCTACGGCCAACTCAGCTTCTACAGTTCAATGAAAGTAACAATGTCTTCGCTACGAAACATGCTAAACATATATTACCAACAAGGAACCTCCACTGAGCGGAAGGATTCTCACGTGCGCCTGCACATGACTATACCCTCCACCTAATTTCTTATGTGTACTTAATCCGGGTTAGGATTTGTCCATAATGTATCACTTGTAACAGAACCAACGCAAGTAACAGAACCAGAACCACACATATAACAAAAAATGAAATGAAAAATAAAGCAAATAGAATTAACCCTTCCTTTGGAAACAATAAAAAGATGGTCCCCAGCAGAGTCGCCATTTTTCTGTCGCGGGCGAAAAATCGTTTTGTTCCTCTTTTTTGTGGGATGAGACACCTGATGCCTTCTTTGGGCTCGAGTGCTCATAAAAAATGATTTTTCTTTTGTTCCGACCAAACTTTTTATTGTTTCCAAAAGAGGAAAAGGAAAAAAGCTGCAATAACCTAAAAGTGGGGGGAGAGATCTTGGGTAAGAGGGTTGGTTATACGAAGGGAAGGTATTAGCACCCAACGTATCTATAGTACTCTATAGGTTTCTTTGCTTTGTTTTTCATTCCATGTTGTTGAGAGGTTCTGTTGTGAAATAGGTGGGACCTAAGGTGTTTGTTTGATTATGCTCGCAAAGATCATCGCGATCCTCTGCATACATATCCCTTAGAGGGAATCAGAGCATTTGTAGCTCGGGGTCTACGGGTGCTAAGGTTTGAATGGTTTTTTTTTGTTTTGTTTTGCTCGCCAAGGATCGACCTTGTGCCTACGTATTCTCAAAGGGATGTTGAGAAAGTCAGAGCAATCGTAGTTCCCACTTATGCTAGTGGAAGCAAAGGAAAATAGACAAATGTCGTCTAAATGCTAGATGTATCTAATCTATATCATCACATACATCTGTTTGATTTTGTTTGAAAATCTTTTCATTATAAGCCCGGGGCCATGCCACTTAGGGTGCTTAGAATGATAAAGATGTTTTTGTGTTTGTTTAACCAGCCTTGTGGCAAAAACTTTCAAAGAAGTCAGCCTTGTGACAAAAAGTTTTGATTAATCAGCCAGCCTTGTGGCAAAAGTTTCAATGAAGTCAGCCTTGTGACAAAAACTTTGATTAATCAGCCAGTACGGTGGCAAAACGGTTTGATTGATTAGCCAGCCTTGTGGCAAAAAAGTTTGATTGATTAGCCAGCCTTGTGGCAAAAAAGTTTGATTGATTGATTGTTTGTGATGATATAGAAGAGATACTCCTATCATAGAGATGATAAATGTCTAATCTCCTAGGGTATTTGTTTTGGATATTGGGGATGCTTATAAGAAGCCCGTGGGTCCTTGTACGAAGCCCAAGAGGAGGCTATCCGAGGGTCCTTGCATTGTAAGCCCAAGAGGAGGCTATGGGAGGGACAATCGAGGGTCCTTGCATTGTAAGCCCAAGAGGAGGCTATGGGAGGGTCACTCGTTTGTACAAAGCCCAAGGGGAGGCATGGTATAGTTGGTTTGAGCTCTTAGAGCGATTTCACCGGGAAACCATACTCTATGTCCTAACCTAAACTAGGGAGATTCTTTGCACGAAGCCCAATAGGAGGCTATGGGGAACCTAGTGTTGTACTAAGTTGAATAAGCACACATATCACACATATGAACAAACATGAACAAGTATGAACAAACATGAACAGGTATGAACAATTATATATATATGACAGAGTGTGTGTATATAATGGAGTTTATGAAGGAAATATACCTGTAAGCATGATCCATTTGTATACACGGGGCTCGGAACTCACACTCGGGGAGAAGTCCACTTGAGTTCATTCAAAGCTATGTAAACAGGTATTTACAAAAGGGCTTGGGACTTATACCTACATGGAGGCCCATGGTATATTTTTGGGAAGATTTAAAGAAACCTTCATTTTTGGTTTGTTATTCAAAGTTAAAAACAGATTGAGATATGTACAAAAGGCGTACAATGAAATACCTAATTTCATGTACTTGAGTGGGTATGTACAAAAGGGCTTGGGACTTATACCTACGTGGAGGCCCGTGGTATATTTGAAAAGTTTTGTTTCTTCAAAGTTTGGTTGTTTTGAAAATGATTTGAAAATTGTTTGAAAAGATTTTATTTTGAAGAAGTTTTATTGTTTTGAAAAAAAACTGTGCAAAAGGAAAAGAAATGGGACTTACACTCTCTAATATTCGAGAGGCCCCACTTCGTTTTGAAAATCAATTGATCAATTAAAAAGATTTAATCAAAAAAGAAGTGATTTATCATTTTGAAAAAGAATCGCGATCGCTCGTCTTAAAACGATTTGAATTTGACAAAAGTCAACTTAAACAAGATTTAATGCTTAATTAAGACCTAAATGATTAGGGTTTGATCACAAAAAATATTTACAAGTGATTAGGTTAAAAATTAAATGAAAAACAATATCTAAAGTATTTAAAAATACTTAAAAATGTATCATTTTAAACCTAATTAAAAACATATTAAATAAATCTTTTTTTGTGATTTTTTTTTTGATATTCATGAAATATATGTGTTAAATAAAGAGTGTACAAAAAATGAATGAAAAATGAATTAATTTGATGTGTTAATTAATTAATTGAAGTTGTAAAAGAAAATGAAAGAAAATAGTGTTAAAAAAGAGGGTTTGGTCTCACAAGGGTTTGAACCCACGACCTGGAGGTTACCAACCAAAACACTTGCCAACTGAGCTGCGCGCGCAGCTTGTAAGTAACACGCTTCCATTTAATTATATTTTAAAACGAACCATTTGAATTTCTGAACAAGAAATGGCGCCAAGAACACATCCCTAACTTGATTTTGAATTTTCTGAAAACTAAGTTGTTTTGATCAATCAAAGGGTCTATCTCACTCGGTTTTTCATGAGGAACATGATGGTGCCCTCATAATTCATTTATTTTCACTCTAAGGGGGTCAATTTTGTGATGAACACGAAGAACCCTAAAACTGAAATTCAATGTGAAATCGTGTATGATCATGATATGATGCAATTGATTGAGGGTTATTATTCAGTGATGGTGCAGAAACAAGATGGTAACTCAGTTTTGCGTTTATGATGCATGTATGATAGAGTTTGAAGTTCAAGAACACTTACCTCAAAAACGGCCAAACTGGAAATTGAAATCGTGCCTGGAGGTGTTACAGATGCTTTGTGATGATCTGGATTGCTTCAATGATGATTATGGAAGGTGTCTGGATGCTTGGAACCAACTGAATTCATCTGAGCATGGCCATGGTACCCGATCTGCAGATGCTTTAAGAGTGAATCGAATTTGAAGATGGAGGTGTTTCAGATTGCTGGTGAGTGTTTGGATCATTCATATGAAGTATATGGATGGTGTTAGAAGTGTTGGTTTGGACAGATATAGCTTGGTATGGATTTTGGCATGATAAGGTTCAATATATGCAATTATGGAAGTGAGGTAGTGATTCTGAGATTTGAGGTGTTTTTGGGTGTATGAATGATTCAAACACATCCCATATGATGTTTATGGTTTGCTAGAATCATCAC
The DNA here is from genome assembly GCF_029867415.1 of Vicia villosa. Taxonomy (NCBI): domain Eukaryota; kingdom Viridiplantae; phylum Streptophyta; class Magnoliopsida; order Fabales; family Fabaceae; genus Vicia; species Vicia villosa. The sequence goes on along the minus strand of NC_081183.1, from coordinate 115,541,291 downwards.
TTTGGCCATAGCTTCAAGGATTTGGAGGTTGGGATTTCTACCTCACTTTGAAACATGAAACTTGCAATTCAAGAAAGAAAGAGAAAACCTATGCTTTGTGAGGTTTTGGCGTGATTTTGAATGAGGTAATGACCTCTATTTATAGGCCAAAGAGTCTGAACTCAGAGCTTTGCAACTTGCTTCAAGAAGTGATGATTTGGCTTAAGGGATAGAAAGGAATCTTTCACATTTAATGCAATGGTTAAAAGTAACTAAACCATGGTTATTTTGGCCAAGCTTCTTATCTCTTTCCTATCTGATCTTAAATCAGAAAAATATCATTCAATCATTGCTTTGGTGTGTCATTACTTGCATTATTTGGCAAATTGGTTCATAACTTTGCAAAAATGGCTTGAAATTTCAAGTGAAATGGTCACTAATGTCAAAATTCAAAACCATAGCTACACTCCATATTTTTTCATGCTCTTGGACATTTTGGAAAGCTCATATTACATACTTCAAAACCCTAGTTGAAAGTTTCTTCAAGATCCTTAAGGAAGTGGGTGAAAAAGATCCATGAACTTTGAAGAAAATGAAGTTTTAAGTGAAGTTTTCAAAAGATACCAACTTTGAAGCTCCATATCTCTTAAATGGTTGATCTTATGAAAAAAAATTATATGTGACAAAGTTGTTCATTGGATCAAAATCTACAACTTTCATGTTGGGAGTTTTTTTCAGTTTGTAGGTGAAATTTTGAGAAATTCCCTTCCAAAGTTTGGAAAAAACCATGAAAAACACTTAGAAATTTTTCTAAGTATGGAAAGTCAAACTTTTGACTTTTTGATTCTTGATTGATTTTCTTGATTTTTCTTGATCAAATGACTTCTCATATCATATATTGATGATTTAAAACTTCAAAAGTCATATTTGACCAAAATTCCCCAGAAGTCAATGGTGATCTTGTACAGTTGACTTTTTCAGACGAACCGCGTTTCTGGAGATTTCAAATGAAACAGGCTATCCTCACCATATGAATGGTATGAATGGATCATATTGAAGCATTAGAGGATATTGAGCCATGGTTTGAGTTGTGGCACCATGTCCTGATTAAAAAGTCAGTTGTTCAGTGCATTAGGTCAAAAACCCTAATTGTCGACCTGATGAGATTGATGACTGTAGGTCTTGAATTGAGATGTAATTTCCATTGGATATTGTCATAGGGATTATTTGAGGATGATTGAAACCTTTGATTGACTTCCTGGGGATTTTTAGGGTTTCCCAAATGTGATCCCTGATTTTAGTCCCTGATAGCTCAAAACCCTAATCTGATGATTTGAAATTTCTCTGTTGATCAATCCTTGTGTAGGAGATATTATGAGCCAATGGATTAGGTCAAAATAATACACTTGGGGTCTTGAGGTCATGTCCCAAGTCATTAGGTCAAACTCTGAGCAAAAATCAGGAGTATGCTATCTTCAGTCAAAACCCTAATTCAGTCGATTCAGAGCCTTTGAGCTTGTTGAAATGAATCTCTGAGGACCAAATGTTGATTGTTGATGAAGATAGTTCTTTTGAGATGGAGGGAGAACAAAACCCTAGTTGATTGTTGCTTGTACTGATGAGTGATCTCTTGTTTAAACCCTGCTGAGCACAAGTAGCAAACACAAGCTATGCAATTTGTTAGAGATGCAAATGATGCATATGCAATGATATGAGGTGGTATCTTAGGTCAAAAATTGGGGTATGACACATTCCAGCACAATACAGTTGTTTGCTAGGTCGCCCATGGATTCATGAGGCTGGGGCAATTACTTCAACACTTCATCAGAAACTGAAGTTCATAAGAAATGACAAATTGGTAACCGTATGTGGAGAACGAGCTCTGATCGTCAGCAACCTGTCATCATTCTCCGACATAGAACCAAAAGAAGTTGTTGGAACTAAATTCCAAGCACTTTCCTTGGACAAAGGAAAGGAGAAAGCAGCGTCTATTTCTTCCTACAAAGATGCAATCCAAGTTGTAAAGGATGGTACTACCAGTGGTTGGGGGCACATTAATATTCCTACCAACAACAAGAACAGAACGGGAATTGGATTCTTTCCAACATCATCAAAAGCTATCCCAGGAATTGAGGTAGTTCTCCCCATTCAAGATACTTTCTGCAGTGGAGGTTTTCTTCAACCTGTTCAACAAACAGTCAATACCATCGGTACGGAAAACACCGATGAAGAGGAATGGTTATCCTATCTTAACAGAGCAGGATATATCTCCCTACCAGAGTCTGATCCACCTTGCTGTTATCCAACTAAAGGATCTGAAAGTAAGACTCAACCAAGCAGTGATGAAGTTACTGACAGCTTCACCACCAGAAGTCATGGTTCATCAGAAGAAGTTCCTCCTATCCCCGAAGAAACTTGGGATACATTAGGAGAACCAAGCGGAAAATTCGACTACATGGTGAAATACTCCGCTCCTGAAAGTTCAAGAATCTCTCTTGAAGACATTGTTCCAACTGGATGGAACATTGATTATGAGTACCTCTCTCAGCCAAAAGAGATGTATAACCCTTGCTATTCATCATCAGCATCTGATGAAGTCATCATTGAGGATTATATCCCCAAGTCACCTTCCGAGGCTAAGGATCTAGAGTTCACATATCTAGTCAATGCCATCTTGGGAGAAGAGCAAGACCAAAATACAGAAGAGGATGATCTCGAAAGTGTCTCCGACAACGAGTCTCTCCATTCAGAAGATTGGAAGTTTCCTCAAAAGAAAAACCGACATACTCCACTCGGAAATGGGTATGCTCACACCGCTCAGTCTGCTGAAGTAGAAGAAGATCGTCTGAGTGTTGCAAAGACAGTGGTTGGTAAATCAAGACCTACCACAGGCCAGCTTAAGCCTAAGGTTCCAGATTACTTAGTGCACAATGGGGTTCGCCACTATTGGACAGCTGTTGAAGTTACAACTGTTGTTCGCACTCCTAAGTAGGAACTTTCACCGTTATTTTGTCCTCTCACCATAGCCCAGGGTGAAGAGATGTTTCATAGGGCTTTGCATTTTACTATTTCTTAGGAAAATGTCCCTCTTTGCTTCGCCCAAAGCAATAGAGTTTTGTTTTATAGGGTCTTTGTTTCAAGAAATGACTGTCCATAAATAAAAATGTCATTCTGTTCCTTCGTTTAGTTTTCCCTTTTCTTTTTTTCGGAAATTGGTAATCCTAAAAAACACCCTTAAAAAACATCAAATATTCCATTAACTGCATACACCGAGTCTTCCCTCGTTGTCTAAATAAAACTTATCACACATATGCAGATTAATCAAAAAAATACCCCGTTGAAACGTGCGACCGTATGACTTCTCCAAGCTTTGAGTTTCCTGTATTCGAGGCAGAGGAAGAAGAAGACGAAGAAATATCAAAGGAAATTTCACGGTTACTTCAACAAAAGGAAGAGGCCATTCAGCCATACAATGAGCCTCTAGAGATCATTAACCTTGGTTCCGATGGAAACAGAAAAGAGGTTAAGATTGGAGCTTCGCTCAGTTCAGAGATCAGAGAGAGTTTGATACAGCTGCTCAGAGAATTCTCAGATGTCTTCGCTTGGTCTTATCAAGATATGCCAGGGTTGGATACCAGTATAGTGGAGCATCACTTGCCATTAAAAGCAGAATGCCCTCCGGTCAAGCAAAAATTAAGAAGAACTCATCCGGAGATGGCCATGAAAATCAAAGAGGAAGTTCAAAAGCAGATCAACGCAGGTTTCCTCGTCACTTCAGAATACCCTCAGTGGTTAGCTAACATTGTTCCCGTTCCTAAGAAAGACGGAAAAGTCCGCATGTGCGTCGACTACAGAGATTTGAACAAAGCTAGCCCTAAGGATGATTTTCCTCTACCACATATTGATATGTTGGTAGACAGTACAGCAAAATCCAAAGTTTTCTCATTCATGGACGGATTTTCAGGATACAACCAAATCAAAATGGCACCTGAAGACATGGAAAAAACAGCTTTCATCACCCCCTGGGGCACGTTCTGCTACCGTGTTATGCCTTTTGGACTAAAGAACGCAGGGGCAACTTATCAAAGAGCTATGACTACGCTTTTCCACAACATGATGCATAAGGAAGTGGAAGTCTATGTGGACGACATGATTGCCAAATCAGAAAATGAAGAAGATCACATACAGAATCTGACAAAGTTATCTCAACGCTTACGGAAGTTTCAGCTTCGCCTGAACCCCAACAAGTGCACCTTTGGTGTCTACTCGGGAAAACTCCTTGGTTTCATTGTCAGCAAACGAGGAATTGAAGTAGATCCAGACAAAGTCAAGGCAATTCAAGAAATGCCTTCGCCCAGAACCGAGAAACAAGTTAGAGGATTTCTTGGACGTCTGAATTACATCTCGAGATTCATATATCTCATGACTGCAACTTGCGCTCCTATTTTCAAACTTCTACGGAAAAATCAAAGTTGCGTCTGGACAGACGATTGTCAGAAAGCGTTCGACAGCATTAAGGAATATCTGCTCGAACCACCCATCTTGTCTCCTCCAGTGGAAGGAAGACCTTTGATAATGTACTTGACCGTCTTAGAAGATTCCATAGGTTGTGTCCTTGGACAGCAAGACGAGACGAAAAGAAAAGCGCATGACAGCTTTATGCCACGGTCAGCTATATCAACAAAGAATGAAGAAAGCTTTCGACAAAAAGGTTCGACCTCGCACAATCAAAGAAGGCGACCTTGTACTCAAAAAGATTCAATCTTTTCTCACAGATTCGAGAGGGAAATGGACTCCTAATTATGACGGCCCCTACGTGGTCAAGAGAGCTTTCTCAGGAGGAGCCTTAATACTCACGACTATGGATGGAGAAGAATTCACCCGTCCTGTGAACGTCGACGCAGTCAAGAAATACTTCGCCTAAATAATTAAAAGAACAGCTCGCTAAGTTGAAAACTCGCAAAGAGCGACTTAGGCAAAAAAGAGCGTCTCGGTGAATCGAAAACCCGAAAGGGCGATTCAGGCAAAAGTTAGAGACATAAAAAATAAATAATCAATCCCGGTAGACTTAAAACCCGAAAGGGGTAGTTTACGCAAAAGTTAGGGATATATGGCAAGTAACTGTGTTCAGGACAAACTTGATCATTCAAAATCCATAGCGGAGTATTCATCAGCAGTAGGTCATCTTCTACAAAGCACGAATACAGCGCAACTCGGAGTGGAAGGGAGAGATAACGGTCGTCACGTTTCATCGTAGCCCTTTTCCCGAAAATTACCAATTTCCAACTTTGTAAATACTCCATGGAATCAAGCATTTGGCTGATTACCATTCCATATATAATAATTTGAGCCTTGTGCTTTCCTTTGCAATCTAGTCTTATTCAGTTTCTTGGAATGCATTTTAAGTTTAAACAGTCATTTTCTTGAAACAAATGTTTTCATAAAATAAAATGAATTTACTCGCAAAAATAAAGGTGAAATTTCTTTCTGAGGTTTACAAACAATAGAAAGAACGCAAACAGTTGCTCCGAGAACGGTTGAGACTCCGGGAACCAAGTTTTCCCCATGAGGTCGCTTTGCGAACATCTCCCGATGACGGATCTTTACTTCAATTCCTATTACTTACTTCGGACAGCGGACAACTGATAACCCGATATTCCCAAGAGAGTTCGAACTCCAAGAAGAGGACATCTTCTGATCAACAAGAATTCAAGTCGTATCTTAGGATTTTCCATCCGCGACAATTTTATTCACATTCACTTTACATTTTATCACTGTCATAATATTCATGCATACATTACATCATAATTGCATAGCCGAATCAGGCTTTGATCCTGTGAATGCCTAAGTCATTGAGGCATGAACTCAAGTTTCCCCTGCAAGTTCCGGAGAAACTTTTTCCTTCGAAACAACAGTTCACACACAAGGATCTCCTCAAGCAAGTCAACAAATGGTAGTCTCCCTCAAAGAGATAGTTTGTTCACTTTTGGAATTCCTCAGCCGAGATTCTCCTGCAAAGCGACATTCAACAGTCTTCTTCAGATAAGATAGTCTACTTCGCATTTTGGAATTCCCTACAGGTTTGGTATTTCCCCAGCAAGGTCGAGAGATGCCACTTTTTCGTCAAAGAAAATGATTCAGAATCTCCCAGCAGATCGACAAATGATTCCCCAGCAGAATCAGTGAATGGTAGTCTTCATCCAGAAGATAGTTCATGATCCCCAGCGGAGTCAACAAATGGTAGTCTTTCCCCAGGGAAAGACAGTTTGTCTGTTAAATACTCAAGAGATCGACAAATGGCAGTTTCTTCAAACAGTTTGTCTGTTTCGGGGATGTTTAGTTCCCCACAGAGTCGATAAATGGTAGTTTTCCCCTTAGGAGAACAGTTTGTTGATTCCCCAGGCACCAGTCGACGAATGGCAGTTTTCACCCCGAAAACAGTTCGTCCGCCTTCAAACAAAGTCATTAGCCCCTCAAAAGAGCGCGGGCCCATATGACAACCTTTCAAAGATGCCAAGTCAAAAGGGAAGATGGTGAAGTTTCTTTATTACCATCAAATGGTATCTCATCTCCAAGTGCTGATGAGAAGTTTGATGAGGAAACAAACCTTTGAAGTTTCTTTATTTACCATCAAATGGTATCTTACCTCCAAGTGCTGGTAAGAAGTTTGATGAGGGAACAAACCTTTGAAGTTTCTTTATTACCATCAAATGGTATCTCATCTCCAAGTGCTGGTAAGAAGTTTGATGAGGAAACAAACCTTTGAAGTTTCTTTATTTACCATCAAATGGTATCTTATCTCCAAGTGCTGATAAGAAGTTTGATGAGGAAACAAACCTTTGAAGTTTCTTTATTACCATCAAATGGTATCTCATCTCCAAGTGCTGATGAGAAGTTTGATGAGGAAACAAACCTTTGAAGTTTCTTTATTTACCATCAAATGGTATCTCATCTCCAAGTGCTGATGAGAAGTTTGATGAGGAAACAAACCTTTGAAGTTTCTTTATTACCGTCAAATGGTATCTCACCTCCAAGTGCTGGTAAGAAGTTTGATGAGGGAACAAACCTTTGAAGTTTCTTTATTACCGTCAAATGGTATCTTACCTCCAAGTGCTGGAAAGAAGTTTGACGAGGAAACAGACCGTTGGAAATTTTCTCTTTATCTGAGATATTGTCCAAACACAACTAAGACCAGTTTCGAGATATGGACATCCGAAACAAGGGGGAGGTTGTTTACCTTTTTCTAAGTATCAACACTTAGTTAAAGAGGATGGATTGCGCATCCTACATTGCCATCCATTCACCAGAATCCACATCAAGTATTTCTGCAGGAGTTTGTCTCATCATCCCCCGCCAAGCGCGACAACGGGATCAAGTCATGCAAAGACTATGTCAGTTACAACATCTCAGGAGCGCCCAAAATTCAGGCATTCTTTGATATTTAAGTCTCTTTTACGCAGGAGAGATCGAGATATCAATCTCTTTCCCTCCAGATAAAAGAAACTTAAATAGGGGCATCTGTCATACCCTAATTTTTGACCCCCCTGAGATGGCATATCTTCAGGATTTTTCATCAGGTCAAGACAAGTTCCCAGAGCAGTCACTTCTCCATCTGGTATCCAATCGAGGATGCTCAAAGACAAGAAAGCTCAGGCAAAGGATCAATCAATACAAGGATTAGTCCCTAATACAATCATGAGGCTCAAAAACTTCACTTTTCTCATCTATGATTGATTAGACATCCAGTCATATGAGTACAGGTTTACTCAGGTCACCAGACTAGGGTTTTGAGCCTATCAAGGACTAAAATCAGGGATCACTTTTGGGAAACCCTAAAAAGCCCCAGGGAACCATTCAAAGACATCAATCATCTTCAAATAACTCATATGACAAGATCCACTGGACATTACATCTCAGTTCAAAGTCTACAGTCATCATTGTCCTCTGGTCGACAATTAGGGTTTTTGACCTAATTCACCAAGATAGTTGACTTTTAATCAGGGCATGAATCCAAAACTCAAGACATGATTCAAGAATCTCTACTACCTCAATATAATCCATTTACATCATTCATTTGAGGAAAAGATCTTGTTTCTACACAAAAGCCCAAAAATTCACTTTGTCAGGAAAAAGTCAACTGTGAAGGATCATCATTGACTTTTAAGGTTTTTGGTCAAAAAATGACTTTCAAAGATCAATATCATCAATATATGGATGTCAAAGTCATTTGACCAAAGAAATTCAAAGAAATTCATCAAGGAGCGAAAAGTCGGGAATTAGGGTTTTTGAAGGCATGGTGAGAACTCAAAATTTCACCTACACAACTCAAAAAACTTCCAACATGAAAGTTGTAGATCTTGCAAAATAAAACAACATCTTACAAAGGAACTTTTTTCAAAAGATCAACCATTTATGAAGTTTTGGAAATTTTGAAGTTTAGGTCATAAACACTTAGAAATTTTTCTAAGTGTTTTAACCTAGTTTTCTTCCAACTTTGGCCTCATTTTTCACAAATTTGCCAAAGGATTCTGAAGAAACTCCAAACTAATGATTTGAAGTAGATGTTTAGGGCTTTCCAAATTGTGTTCAACCTTCTCCAAATTCATTTTGAGCTAGGAGTTATGCTTGTTCAAAGTTGGCCTCATGAAGTGAAATTATAGGTCATGTACAATTTGAAACTTTGCAATTTTGTGCATTTTGCTTCACTAAATGATGCTACACGACCTCTAATACATCTGAAGACATGCCATACATTCAAATTCATCATTGCATAAGGATTAGAGAAGATTCCCAAAAACAAAGGCATGTGATTATGTAATGATTGCATTTTTGAATTTATGGCAAATGGTGAATCATCAAGGAATCTTGCTCTAAGCCAATTAGAAATCTCCTCTGAATCAGAAATGTTCCCTAAGATCATGCAAGATCAATGGTTGGGGAAGCTAGCCCGAAAATGCATCATTGCATTTGGAATATTTTCAAACTTTCTTCATGGCTAAGAAACCAAACTCACCTCATTAAGCAAGCTCACTATGCACACTTACTCTGATCCAATTGCCTATAAATAGAGGGCTCATTCTCATTCAAAAAACACACCAAAGCAACTCAATTCCTTGCTTTCTCTTTCTCTTCTCATGCTTATTGTTTTTCAAAGTTCTTTGGCAAGAAGAATCGTTTTCTTCAAACCAGAGCTCATCTTTGGAAAGTAAGCATTCTAACATCTCAAGGGAGGTCATTTGAGGTGATCCAAGCACCTGGATCACTTCTGTAAGTGGAGGAACACCATTGTTGCTCTCACTTTGGAGCATTTGCAGTTGGAGGTCCATGGAGTAATTCAGGAGGTTCTGAGCCAAGCCAATCATCCAGGCACATTCCTCAGGTCATAGTGAAGCTAACCAGATGGCTGCAGCTCATTTGTAACTCAAGAATCAACACCCTCCATGTTCACTTGAAGCTGAAATCGAGGGAGGACCATAGAGCAATTCAGGAGGATTCAAGCTCCAATAAGCATTCAGTTAGCATCATTGAGTCTCAGGGAAGCTATTGAGATCATTCATTCAAGCCCAGGTGCTCTCAATCATCCTCACGACCTCCATTTTCAGAGGTAAGTTCCTGAACCTCACTTCTCTAATTTAAGTACTCTTTGTGAAATAGCTCGATTCTATCTTGTTCAGCATCATCAGAGGATTGAAAACCCTCTATCATCATCCATTTATCTTGCAGTATAGTCATTTAATTTGATTTTGAAATTTTAGGGTTCTTCACGATTTCTGGTAAATTAGTTAGATGTAGTTAATATTAATTCATGTTAGTTACATATTTAGAATCGTGAGTGAATTTAGAGCAAGTTTCATGTTTACATCATTGCAAATGGTTGAGAGTTGAGAGAGTTCAGAAATTTGAATTGATGGAGCTTGAGGTTGAAGACGAAGATGGAGGGTGGCGCCATTTTTCAAATCTCTGAGCAAAGTTTGTTTTATTTTTAATGATAGGCGTTCCCTTAACGACTGAACAAACTTGCCCTAGTGGCCTCCCATACGCCCTTAGTATCATCATGCCTCAAGTCTGGGGTTCGAATCCCCCTCGCCCCAGACTTTTTGATTCTTTTATTTTTCAAGGATTTACAACTTGTTTTGAAACATAACCAAATGAAGGCAAGTCACTATCACCACACGCGCGTTGGCTCAGTGGTGTTTGTTTTGAGTGTGTGGCCTAGAGGGCGTGGGTTCAAACCCTCCAAGGGCCAAAACTATTTTTTTACACACAATTTCTTTCATTTTCTCACAAAACTTCACATATTTATTTAACCTATCAAATTAATTTATTTTCACTTCATTTTTCACACACTTATCATTTAATATACCTATTTTGTGAATAATCAAAAAAAATCATAAAAATATTATGTATTTCTTGAATTTTAATTAGGTTTAAAATAGTATGTTTTTAAGTGTTTTCTTAAATACTTTAAATATATATTATCACTTTACTTTAACCTAATCAATTTGTAAATATTTTTTTGATAAAAACCCTAATTGTGTAGGTCTTAATTAGTTAAAAAGTCTTTATTTTTACCCTAATTAAGTTGACTTTTTGTCAATTTTCAAAATTGTTTTCAATCTCTGATAAAATCAAATGGTTAAGGTTTTCAAACAACAAAACCTTGTATCATTCCAAATCATTTTCAAATTGCTTTTACACCAGTACTGTAAAGTACTGGGCCTCTAATAGAGTGTAAGTCCCAAAAACCTTCTCTTCTTAGCTTGTTTTCAAAACTGTATTTTCAAAATCTTCTTTCTGTTTTCAAAACATTCTTCTGGTATTTGAAGGGCATTATTCCCGGTGAAACTCTTCAGATACCTATGTGACCTTTGTCCATCTTCACTTCTTCTGTTTTCAAAACCATTAACTGTTTATCATATATATATTCAACTGTTATCAACAAAACAACAAAATACTGTTGAGGCTCTGTACGTACTTCTTCAATGGCCTCCACCCCATCCAGGTTAGGCTTTACAAGCTTTCAATTTACAGTCTTTATTTAAATTACTGTCAAATATAAACTGTGCATATATTAGTTTAGAACTGCGTTTGAGTATAAACCTTAGGACAGTTAAACTATATATATATTATAGGAATATGACCTAGGATTGAGAATGTCTTCCCGGTGAAGGCTCTTTCCTAATTAGAGATCTGTAGTTCAAACCCCCAAGATGAATTATTCCCGGTGAAACATCTTGGCAAAAACCTTAGAATCCAAATATAGGACACATCCACCCAAAGAGGAATTATTCCCGGTGAAACCTCTTACCCATTTGCTTAGAGCCAAAATAAGTTCAAAACCACATAGCTTTCTCTTGTGCTATAACAAGGACCCTCGATGACCCTCGATTAGCCTCCTCTTGGGCTTTGTACAAGGACCCACAGGCTTCTTAAAAGCATTTCCAGCTTCCTCTTGAGCTTGTATACAAGGACCCATCAGGTTTCTTATAAACATAGGAACAGGTCTTTAGTCACCTTTTAGCCTACCCTGGTGAGTTTCTTCCAATTTAAACCAGACTTTAAACAAGCTAAGTTTGTCTCAATTTTGCATTGAGTACACTTTTTGGAATGAGAGACATGGACAGTCTCTGTCACCCTTATCTTCATCAATCTTCCTTAGCAGAGTCTAGGATCCATGTTTGATCATCCTCAGCATTGAGTCAGCCTTCATCTTGGGCTTTAAACAAGAAGTCTCCACTAGATAATCTTTCTGCCATTCATATTAACAAAATCCCCTGGAAAGGGTTAGCCTCCAACATCTGTCTAAAATGTCACATCCCTGGAAAGGGTTAGCTTCCACACATTCCTTCATTTTAATAAAAACCCCTGGAAAGGGTTAGCCTCCAAAGTCAATTAAAATCAACCTCCATTTCAATAAATCCCTGGAAAGGGTTAGCTTCCACACATTCTTTCATTTTTAATACAAAACCCCTGGAAAGGGTTAGCCTCCAAAGTCAATTAATAAAAATGTCAAATAAATAAAGATTCATTTCTCTTAGGAGATAATTTCCCCAAAAGAGTCAAAACCCCTGGAAAGGGTCAGCCTCCAAAAAACATGATAAAGTCAGTCTTTTAACAGACAAATTCTCCAGCTGAGTCAAAATCCCTGGAAAGGGTTAGCTTCCAAAGAAAAACAGTCTTTTAATAAATAAAATCTCCTCAGTAAAGTCAAAACCAACAAAAACAGTTAGCCTCAACCTTGGGCTTCATACAAGGCACCCAAACAATAAAACTCCCCTGTCAAGAGTCAGCCTCAACCTTGGGCATTGTACAAGGCAGATAATAGAGTCTCCCCAGTGAGTCCTTCATCACTCAGTAGCCACAACCTTGGGCTTTGTACAAGGCAGATAAACCATATTTTTCATGTGTCAAAGATTCCTAACACTTAGGATCTTTCCCCATATAGTCATACATAATTAATTCATTTAAGAGTCCGCCACAACCTTGGGCTTTGTACAAGGCAGAAAATAATGTTTTCCCTAGCTAGAGTTAGCCACAACCTTGGGCTTTGTACAAGGCACATAAAATAGAGTCATTCATTCAATTATCCTCAACAGTCAGCCACAACCTTGGGCTTTGTACAAGGCACATAAATAGAGTCTCCCTAAGTAGAGTCAGCCTCAATTCTGGGCTTTGTACAGAACACTAAAATACCCTGTAATTAATCCCCAGTGGAGTCATCTCCCAGAGTCAATAATATCAATTAATCAATCAAAAAGCCTCAAGCTTGGGCCTCATACAAGCCAGCTAAAGTCAAATCTTTTATACAGTAGATAGACATAGCTTATCTCTATAGAGAGATATTTTTACTACTCTACCACATTCAAACAAACATTTCAATTTCAATTTTAATCAAGTCTCCCATTTAGGATTTTGAAAGGCATGAGCTGGCAGTAAAACCCAGACATGTGGTAACTTTCCCTAATTTGGATGAGCATCTTTCTTTCATTTAAGAGGCATTTGACTGGTATACTTGCACATACACAAGTAAGGTCCCCCTCTTGAATGAAATGAATTCAGTTATTCTGTCACTCCTTTAAATGTTTGTGGTAGAATAGTACAAATACCTCTCTGTAGAGATAATTTCATGTCTCTTTACTGTAAACAGAGATTTAATTCCAAGCTTCAACCTTGAGCTTTAAGCAAGGCACCAAAAATAATTAATTTCCCTAGTTAGTTCCCCGAACTACATTAAGCTCTGACTTCCACTAGGGATATGTAGGCATGAGGTTCACAAGGAATCTCAGCGAGCTAATAAAATACCAAAAATAGTCAGTTTGTTTGTCTGTCTGTCTTTTTTTAATCAATTCAATTCCTTCTCCTAATACAAAGGAGAAACTTTCCCAATCTTTAGCAATAAACACAATCACAATGACACAGAGAAGGTTCCTGTAGAGTACTACAGATATGTAGGGTGTTTAAACACTTCCCTATGTATAACCGACCTCCCGGACTCCAGAATTTCTAGTCTAGGTGAAATCCCCACACTTAGCAAACTCCTAGGGTTTAGTTGAGATCTTTTTTCCCCTTTCCTACTCGTAGGACAAATAAGAAAGTTCGTGTGATATCGTAGGAAGAACTGAAACAAAATTCATCCCACCACGGGCGCATTCTCCTTCCAAATTTCGCGTGAAGGGTTTAGCGTGCCGTCCTCCCAAGTGAAACGGGGAGGTAAAGAAAACGACCACCACACTTACTATGCTCAAGCAAATGGACAAGTTGAAGCAGCAAACAAGATAATAATTGGCCTTATCAAAAAACATGTGGGGAAGAAACCCAAGAATTGGCATAAAACTTTGGACCAAGCACTTTGGGCTTGTCGAACGTCTCCAAAAGAAGCTACAAATACAACGCCTTTCCAACTGACGTTTGGTCATGACGCAGTACTCCCAATCGAGATATATCTGCAGTCAGTAAGGATACAAAAACAGGCAGATATTCCTCCCAACGTATACTGGGAGTTAATGATGAATGAGTTAGTAGATCTGGACGAAGACAGACTTCGAGCGTTGGAGATGATAAAAAGACAAAAGGAAAGAGTATCCAGAGCATACAACAAAAAGGTGAAAGGTAAAACGTTTATTAATAATGACCTAGTTTGGAAAGTTATTTTACCTATAGATCGAAAGAATCAGGCACTTGGTAAATGGTCCCCACACTGGGAAGGACCCTTTCGAATCTTAAAGGTATTTTCGAATAATGCTTACGAAATTGAAGAATTAGCAGAAGATCGTAGGATCTTAAGAGTAAACAGGAAATATCTGAAGAGATATAAACCAAGCATGTACGAAGTAAATATTGAAAAAATGTAGATATTCAAGGTACTACGAAAGCCAAAATGGTCAAAACCATTACCAAAATGGCTTTATAATCAAAATATAAGATAGGTAAAGTAAAGAGACAGAGAAACACCAAAATATTTGTCATTTAAAAGGCAAAAGTGCATGCATTACAAAAGAGATCTAAGAACGTGACCCAAGAACATTTGAGATTACAAAAAAGAAAACATGAAAACCTAGGGCAAACACTTGCTAATTGATCCTTTGATCTAAACCTTCCAAAGCCAGCAGGGGCAAGCTCTCCGCTTCGAACATATCCATGACCCAGAGCTGCGCATCCTTCTCACTATACCCTTTTTGAGGAATATGTAAGATAGGAGTCTCCCATATGGAAGACACGTCACAACCCCTTGACGAGCAGCAGCCATAGAGACTGCCTCAACAAGCCCTTTGAAGATCATCAAAGGAAAGTTGATTTTCTTCCCACGAAAGCCACAGAGTATAAACTCTAAATCTTCCACCATGATGCTATTTTGATCATGGTTTCGTGGACGAAAATTACCCACAAGGATTTGGTGCCAAATCCTGATGACCTTGGCGCTGAACATATCCATGGACCCAGAGCTGTGCATCCTTCTCACTATACCCTTTTTGAGGAATATGTAAGATAGGAGTCTCCCATATGGAAGACACGTCACAACCCCTTGACGAGCAGCAGCCATAGAGACTACTCTCCGCTTCGAACATATCCATGGACCCAGAGCTGCGCATCCTTCTCACTATACCCTTTTTGAGGAATATGTAAGATAGGAGTCTCCCATATGGAAGACACGTCACAACCCCTTGACGAGCAGCAGCCATAGAGACTGCCTCAACAAGCCCTTTGAAGATCATCAAAGGAAAGTTGATTTTCTTCCCACGAAAGCCACAGAGTATAAACTCTAAATCTTCCACCATGATGCTATTTTGATCATGGTTTCGTGGACGAAAATTACCCACAAGGAGTTGGTGCCAAATCCTGATGACCTTGGCGCTGAAAGGGTCATTGTCCATGAGAGTCCTCAACAGAAGGTGAGTGGTCATGTTGAAGCTGTTATCATCAAAGGTCTCCCCAGAGTTGTTGCATCTCATAAGGTTAGAGATAGTGGTGGGAGTGATCCTAATGTGGGCACCTCGAACCTCAGAGATTATGGTGGTTCTACCTTATGGATCTATGCGTAAAGACGCAAACATCCAGAAATCAGCCAGCATGTTGGGATAAACTGGTCCCTCCAAGATTTCATAATAGAAATCAAGCTCTTGGTTGACAAAGAAAGCACTAATGCTTATGGAGTTGTTTTCAAAGTCTTCTTCAGAAACCTTGAACTCTTTTTTGATGCAAGCTCTGATATTGTTATAAGTGAGGGGTACTGCCATTTTGTAGAAAAAATTTGGAAATGTTTTTCTGGTTTTGTGTTGAAGAAAATGCAAAAGGATGCAACGAAGGTTCAAGATAAGGTTCTGTGGAATAAGGGTGAAGAAAAGAAGTGTGATGTTAACCTCTTATATAGACCTGGGGACAGGAGTGGAACGGTTTAATTTTTAATGTGTGATTAGACTGCGTTTGGTATTCCAAAGAGGAGTTATGGCTTCCGCCGTTTCCCGCCCTTGGAAGTTGAGATGCAATCATGAAAACTGATGCACGCATGTCTTAAAGAGATGTTTTGGAGAAAGTGATGTCATCACTTAATAATGATTACGGCTAAGGGAGTGGAAACGTCAAGTCTAAGTTAAAAGGTGCGAAGGATGGTCAGATCACGTGTTTTACATTAATTAAAATTACTGTGGCAAATCAGGAAATAGATTTTGGCGAAATCTGGAAGATTTGCTAAAATTACTGTTTGCGAGGATTGCAAAAATATGAACAAAGTGGGAGATAAAATCTAAGATAAAAGTTGAGCATACATATATATTCTACGAAGAGTTTGATTACAAAGCAAAAGTACAGCATGATAATGAAGTACAAGGTTTGAGATAACTAATTAAAATCTTTAGGGAGACTATCTTTTATCTTCGAATATTGAATCTCCCAGGAAGACATGTGAAGTTCAATCAGGGCCCTTTGTTTCTTCAGTTCGTCAATTTCGGGAACTAGTTTTCGTGCAGCCTCGAAATGTTGGATTCCTAAACGTGCAACTTCAGTCAATTCCTGCTCACTGGATTGTTGAAGAGTTGCCTTACGAGATTCAGCCTCCTTTATCTTCTCTTCGAGCAGTTTTATCTCTTGCTTCCAGGAGTTGATGCTCTTCTCACATTCGTCATATGCTTCATGGTTCTTCGAATATTTAAGCTTAAGGGCTTCACCCTGTTTGGTTGCATCAATAGCAGATTTCCATGAAGAATTATGAGAGGCCATTTTCGCAGTCAGCTGTTCGTCGACATTGTGTTTTCGAAGAATATTGGCCTGGAGTTGTTCGATCAGGGAACCCAGCAAAACAATCACCTCTGGTACTTCTTTCGAAACTAGGAGTAGATCCACCTTTTTCAGAAGTTGATTCAAGCTGTGACTTTTGATAGGATCCTTGCTAAGAGTTTCGACGAGGTTGGTTTCGAAGAACTTTTCTTTTATCTGATGAAGAAGGACAGAAGTATCCTCTTTATTACCAGATTCTGGTTGTACAGCTGGAGAAGTTTCGAGCTCAGAAGGTGAAGTATTATCAATATCCATCATAGCCTTGAGGAAGCTGAGAGGATCGGTTTGTTTAAGCTGCTCCAATTCTAAAGGAGTAGGCTTTGTTGGGGCAGGAGTCGAAGTAGTTTCAGGAGAAACTATGGTCCCAAAAGTTGTGGTTTCGTGAGAAACTACTGTGGTTAATTTGGAGGTTTCTTCCATGACATCTTGTTCAGATAAAGTGTCCTCACTACCAGTTGGATGACCAGCTGCATTGTTGCTACCTGAACATTGTTGGTCTGCTTTTTCGCTCTTGTGGGTAGGTGGAGAATCATCAGTTGAATGGCTCCCTTCGACTGCTGTACTAGGAATGATAGTCGCAAAAGGTTGAGCGTCTTCGATCACTGGTGAAAGCACATGAGATTTACCTGCATGGAATAATTAGAACATGTCATGGTAAGGAAAGTTGCAAGAAATTTCTTCGCTGTAAAAAGAATATGCATTTACCTTGGAGTTTATCAAGATCAATATTAAGAGTGAAGGATTTGAGGTCGGAAGTGGCTGTGCCAACATCATCCTACAATCATAAGGTAAAACGTTAACTTAATTATTTTAAGTTAAAAATTTATAAAGATGAGCAGGTTGGGAAATCCAAATACCTTAGTTAGGATGTTATCTGGGCTCGAATTGTGGCTCTCGACAACAAAAGCGTTACTACCACCTTTCAAAGGTGATTCTTCAGAAGATACCTTGTCACCCGGTGAAGTAAGTTTCGAAGACCCAGATCCCTTTTCTTTTCTTGAAGGAGTAGCGGCCTTCTGCTTTTTCTTTTGGGCTTGTCTGGTTCGAGGTGGAGATTTGTCATCCTCATCTGAGACAACTACTGGAGAGGTTTTTCGCTTCGAATGTGGTGGAGGCTTCGAACTCTGAAAATATAAATTGGGTAAGGTAAGGATGATTCATATAACATACAAATGAAAGATAAAGTATGTACATACCGTGGTTTCCTTGTCAGCAGTGAAAGAGTCACTCTCACTGGGCTTGTTGCTCTGCGAAACTTCAGAAGCTTTCTGCGCAGGGAGCTGTTTAATCTTTCTCCTTCGAGCGACAGCTGTAGTTGGAACTGGAATTAGTATTTCAGCAGAAAAGGAACGTTAGTCAAAGGATTTTGTCTGAATCCAAACCTTCAGGTATTGGAGTCAAGACACGAACATGTTCAAGATCTATATGGAGATGTCCTTTGAAAGTATCCAGGGTATGCTTAGTCGGGACCACTCGTTCAGCGCGTTTTTTAGTACTTTCCTGAAGAATTTTAAAAGCATTCCCACACACGAACCAGTCTGGGAAAGGAGGGCTTAAAGCCACACCAAAATCAGCGCTTGGCAGTGGAGGGAATTTTGGAGGATTAAGTTTGAAAGCCACTTCATAACGCAGTTCTGGTCGAACAAACGAGGGCAGTTTCAACTTATCCAGTTTAGCAGAAAACTTTTCGCGCAAAGTGACTGCAGCTTCACGAACGGTCCGACTAAGGTCATCAGGCCTGTAAATGGTTTCAAAGAACTTTTGAAAGGCTTGTATTTCTTTAATATGAGTCGAAGTACCTTTTTGAAATTTTTCCTGCACATCAGCAAAAGCTTCAGTTAGTTCGCGAGTAAGGCTCTCGGCGTCAAAGATTTGCGTGGTGTAATAGTCCGTCCACCATTGTTGAAAATCTAGAGTAGAGTAAAATACGGGATTGAAAGGGATAGGCGAAATATTGGTCACATCAGCATATCTAGCAATTTTTGACTCACATTCTTCTTCAGTCAGATATAAAGTGTGCAAACACATGTGGTTCCTTTTCTCGTATAGACACTTGGGTTTTATTTGAACCAGTCCAAATTGTCTCGAAACCAGATTTGGTTGGTAGCAGAGGAGAACATATTGGCTTTTGGAGGGGCGAAGACGGTGATAGAATAATCTTGGGGTAAGGAAAGCTCCCCAAATAATCATGGATTCAGTCTCTTGATCTTGAGATGTTGGTGGAAACTTTCGAGTGAACCATTCGGGACCCACTGTCCTGTTTACGAACGGAGCCATCGAAGGGCTGAATTGATGACACCGAGCAAACATCATGATATATGCTAGAAAATGCTCGCGAAGTTTACCAGTCTCTTCTTTTGGAGTTAGCGAAGCCAACCTGGTTCCTTCTACAGTTCGATTTTTAATATCCGGATCTTCTTCGTTCACAACACCTCGAAATGGGAGCTGAGTCTCGAAAGTAGCATTGAGCCATAGTTGTAGCAGCCAGAAGGGGCCAGCGAAAAGCAAAGAACCTGTTTTATAATTCTTTACAAGGTCTGTTGCTTCACCTAGGTTCTCGTAGAGAAACCCTAGAATTAACTGGCTCAGGTTTAGTTTTGTTCCGGCATGGAGTTGATTAGCCATACAGAGATATCTTTTTGCTACTTGTATGGACCTAGAACAGAAGACGCACCTCGAAAGCCATAAGGCTAAGAAAGCAATGTGCTCTTCGTCTGAGACTACCTCATTATTTTCGTCATGATACTGTTGAATGAATGCAGTATAAGTAACAATTGCTTCATTGAAGTTAATAGTATCAGTGTCCATGACGTTGGGGTCAAAGGGTTCTCCAGTTGGTCGAAGCCCCGTAATGGCAGCTATGTCGAAAACCGTGGGGTGACCATTCCACATGGAAGATGGAAAGTGTTGTGGGAAGCATCCCAAAAATAAACTGACGCAACTAACATGGTTTGGTTGTATTCTAAACTAGTCTTGGACAGTTGGATTAAATCATAAATGCCCAGTTCTTTCCAGAAAGCAGCCTTGTGTTTCTCTACTCTTGCCAACCAGGCATAGTATAGTTCAGGGTCTTTTGCTAAGGGAATTGACCTAAAAACTTTCACAAAATTGGTTACATAGTCTAACCTAATTTTCTCTAGGGCTGAAGGGTTTTCGGTCGAAGATTTTTCCGTATCATCAGGCTTTGCTGAAATAGGACGGCCATCTTCATCTATTTTGTTCTTACTAACTAACGGCCTAGTTTTATAATAAGCAGGAAAGAATTTATTCAGAGAAGGGTTAATTTCTCCTGGTAACGGACCCATGAAAGCATGAGTTTTTCCAGAAAGTTCAAAAGGGATGATTACCTGAGAAGCGTAAATGGCGCGCACTTCCGCGGAATTTGGGTTTGGTATGCACTCTTGATCCCCCATCTGTGTAGATTGTTGAAGTTTCAGAGCTGGTTGAAGAACATGAGTAAGTTTGATTTTTTGGAATGGGTTTTGAATATAATCAGGAGTGTTCTTTTCCGTGGAGAAATAAGGAAATAAGAGGTGAAAGTTATATGAAGGTTAAAGTTTCGGTATTTAAAGGTCTAACGGAAACCCTTTCAAATCTTTTGGGTAAAAACCAAGAGACACGCGGCAGGCGTTGATTTCATCTAACGGCGGTCGAATAGTTATTAGCTTTACTCCTAGTATATAGGAGTAATGATCAGAAAGTAAGACCAGAACGTGGGAATGTAAGTTATGAGTAGACATCTTTGAAAATGACAAGACGTTTTGGAAATAGGGTCATCAATGATTATGACGTCAGTCAATGATCTTGGAACTCTAAAAACGAAATCTTATTACAACAAGAAACGCCTATTTCTCTTGTTTTTCGAAACAGACATTTATTGGGGGCAATTTGTTAGCTGAAGATTTCGTTTTGCAAATATGATCCTTCGAAGGGTGAAGACTCGAAGGAGGATGGTTCCGGATGACCGTCTTTGAAGGTAAAATGGCTCCTGATGGCCATGTTTCGAGGATGAAGAGTTTTTAAGTCATAACGGAGATAGTGAATGCTAAAGTTAGTAGGAGTGTATATCTTCGAGACTTAGACAAATTTTACGAAATATGTTAAGTACTGATGCTTAGTGTATTTCCGTGGTATTTTAATGTTAAGTTATATTGCCACGCGTCGAAGGAGGATTCAGGCGGGAGGATTTGAAATTCGAAGAAGTTTTCATAACTGTCCAGAGACAGATGGCTTTCCGAGGATTCTCATGAGAAACGTGGCATTAGATTAGCGTAGGACCGTTAAGGTCGAAACTAGTATAAATAAGGGTTCTAATGTTAGGATTCAGGGTGTTCATTTTGTACAAATCACTCACATATTACTCAAGTATCAAGTGTTAAAGAGAAAGAGTTCGCTGAGAAATGTACGTATGACACCACCATTTTAATACATGTGTATTTTCCCTTTATTTTCAAGTATCTTTCAATATTATTGCATTTCGTTTACTTCTTGCCATTTACGTTTTTGTACTCATTATTTTCATGTAATTTATCTTTGAAGTATTTAACATTTCTGCACTTTAAGATTTTTGCACTTTTACAGTTCCATCTCATATTTTATCTTGACTTACCTTTCGCTGAAGTTATACTCACGTGTATAACGAAGTGATTGCTAATTTTGTTTGTTTCGTTCGAAGTAATTCTTATTGACAAGATGAATCATAGATATGGTTCGAATGACCATCAATAACAATCTTTTTTACTATGTCCTAGGATCAATCTAGTCGATCCTGCGAGTAACCAAATCATATTTATTATAGTTTGGAAGACTAGCGGTTGTTTACCGGAAATCACCGTAAACAACGGTGCAGAAAGTAAAAGCAGAAATTAAAATCCTACGCTATTACAAGGCTTCGGGATGGGGGGTACATGACCAATAAAAAGCGCTGCGGGAAAGTAAAGGTGCGGAGAGTAAAGTCCTACTTAAAACTATTAAAACCTCGAAGCAGTTACAATTATTTATACAAATAAATGGATAGGGGACGATTCGAATAGTCAAGAAAATATTGGACGGGTGGAGATGAATGGAATTAGGGTTAGGAAAAGGTAATTTAAGTAAAAAAAACCCAATTATTGAATTATTCACTAAGTTAACCTAATTATAAGTTAATTAACCTAATTAAATTCTAATTATGTACAAATATTAAATTGATTAATTAAAATTGAACTAAAATCTAATGTCTAATTAATATTAATTATCAAACCTAAAAAACGAATTAAATCCTAATGGCTAAGTTAATCAAGAAATTATGTCAAAAATAAGTTTATTAAGCCACCTAAAAAGAAAACCTAATTTTTATTGTATTTTTTAAATGATTTCTTTATGATTAAGTTAAAGTCCTAATTAAATTAAAATTATTAGTTAATTACAATTAAGAAAAATCAGACTAGTAAAAATCCTAACTTAATTTGTTAGTTAATTGGTTAGTAAAAAGGGGTAAATTAGTTAATTAAAGAAAATCAACAAGCATAAGAAGCTGAAGTAAAAAAAAGGAAAAATATGGTTGAAGGGCGATGGGATCGAACCCAGGCCCTCATGGTTCAAGCTCTTCACACGTTGCCATCTGCGCTGCGATGTTAAGCTGATAATGTAATGAAACAAAATAATAAAATAGGTAAACGCGTCTGATTGGTAAATTCAAACAAGTGGTCAAACGGGTCCCACGTACTTATGTACTAGCCAATAAAAAACGGAGAGAGGATCAAAATTATTGACCGGCCAGTAATAATGCTTGAAATTGCCACGCGTACGAGTCAAAAATTCCACGCCACTGTTCATCGTCTTCCACATTGATTAACTACGAAACGGCCTCAAATTTTCTACGAATTTAGCCACGTTTTTTCCGTAGCAAAAACCCAGAGATTCTAAAAACTCAAAAACAACGTTAAACAAAACATCAGACCGCCTAGATCACTCAATTGGGATGTTATGAACACGATGGTGGCAATGGTTTGGTCTAAAAGTTCCTGCACAAAGAAATTCGAAGGAATGGAATTTTGTGCCATAACAATGGCACTTCACGGTTCCGGCATCAAAGCTTACATGAAACACGTCAAAATTGTTTCAAAGAAGGTCCTAAACACATCTAGGCACGCAACATTAGTCAACAAAGTATGGTTGAAGAAAGAGTTTCAAATTTTTACCTAAATGATGAGTTTGAACGCACGCGTTCTGGGCACAATGGAGATTCGTCTTGGACCTGGGGAGACTCCTGGGAATCTCAGAAGTGATGTTTGATCACTGACTTGGGCTGAAAACTTCTTGAAATTTGATTTTGAATTTCAACTATTCTTGAGAAATTTTTTCTCTTTGAACCCTATCTCTCCTTCTCCTAATTTTCGTCCTTCTCCTGGTCTGCACTTGCTGAGTATATATTATATGAGAGATTAGGTTAAAAGCTTTTGGAAAGAATCCATGTGCATTATGAAAAAATTTGATTTGAAAATTTGCATTCAATCTTTCTATATTTGGTTCAACTCTATTTCCAGCCTTTTTCCATTTGTTCCTGACCCTTGGATTGATTTTGGAATGATCATGGCTTGACACATCAATTATGTGATCTTTTAATATTTAATCATGATTTTATTTGATTTATTTTAAATTTAAATGAATAAATTAAAAATAAATGAAATAAAAAACGTAAAATAAATAATAATTGACTTATGGGTCTCTTATAAGCTTGAATCCACATGGGTAACTCAAAATTATAGGCCCAATACTCAAAAGTTCAAAATTCACCAATTAGGGTTTCATGATCTTCTTGAAATTTGACCAATGTGTGCAATTCATAACTTCCTCAATTTTGATCACATGAAGGTTTTCTAAGACTTTTTGTAAATCTCAAAATGTCCTCTACAAGCTCCTTTTGGTTTCATATCAATTGAGTCTACCATGTTCATGTACCACTCTTTGAGAAAAAATCACTTTTTGTTGACTTTCAAAAGGACTTATAATGTTTTGGTCCATATCTCTCAAATGATGCATTTTTGGCCAAGTCCTTAGAGAGACAAAATTATAGAGAATGAGATTTCCTTTAAAATGAGATTTGTTTGGACCATTTCTGATGAACCATGTGAAAGTTATGGCTGGTCAAAGTTCAATTGACTTTCTCTCCTAAAACCCTATTTTAGTAAGTATGAGTTTTGTTGATTTCTGAGCTTTTCTGGATGAATCATGATCAAAACTTGATCAAATGATTAATTTAACCTTAAATTATTGATGTTGACCAAAAACCTTGAAGTTTGACTGTATTTTGACCACATTTGACTTTTAGGTCAACATGGTCGACTGTTGACCATTTGAATCGTTGACTGAGCAATCCTGTGATTCAAAGCTTGAAACTTGGTATGAGGATACTTTGAGTCATATGAGATACCACTAAGTCCACTTGATGTCTTGAAGGCTCCATTTCCTTTGACTAAATTTAAACCCTAGTTAAGGGTCTATCACTTAGGAGGAAGTTTTGTCTGATGAAAACCCTGAGTCTTCTTGAACAACTGAGAACCCTAGGAGATGAGGAGATCATTTTGAAACCAATTGTCTTGAATATGTGAGGTAACATTTGAGGGTGCAACAACAACTATGTTAGCATACGTTATAAGTGCCAAAATTTCAATTGGTATCAGAGCAAACACCATGTTTGTTTATTGGGTGAGCTTTAGGGAGATATTTTATTGTACTACTTGTCTTTTGGAAAGCTAGAGTAATAACATTATAGAAATCAATGGCTAGTAGAATCTTGAAGTTTGACAGGTTAAAAGAACCATGGTGTTAAAAAGACAGAAAGGGAAGAATTTAAGTTGGCTCTTTATCACTATGAAATTATCAACTTCATTTATGGGATTGGTAAGCACTCTTTATCACTTGTATTATGGCCAAAGATACTTGGGAATTTCTTGAGCCGACTCATAAAGGCACATCTAAGTGTGTTTGGAAGAAAAAAGTTTAGATGTTAAGCTGATCAATTAGAAGTACTATGCAAGGTTGTTAAAATCTCGATTTAAAACCTAAACTCTATAGATTTCACGTTTTTAGGTCAGCATTTCGTGTTAAATCGCAGGTAAAAAACTTTTTATGTAAAATCGTATTCCGAAATGATTTTAAGTGATTTAAATCATTCTGAAATTGGTAAAATCATGTAAAATCGTTGGATTTTACTCTCTGACCTGATTTTACTCTTTGCCCCATAAAATTCTCTCTATATATTTTTAATTTTATTCACATTCATATATTGGTTATAATATTAAAGAATCTTTAACATTAATTTGGAGATGGATTTAATCAAGTCGAATATGAATGTTCTAATGAAGATGATGTTATAGAAGGATTGAACTTTTGATTAAGTTGAAGATGAAGATGAAAAGATTTGTTTTTTTGAACTTGAAAAACTTATGAAACTATTGTTTTTTTATAACCTTTTGGATGTTACTTTTTATGATTTGGATGATAACTAGATTGTCCACCCGTACTCCGCACGGATATATTAGAAATAAAATTACATTATTTTATAATAATTCATATTAAATTTTTATATTTGCATATAAAATTAGTTTATAGTCCACTTATGTTTGAAATTATACTTTTAATTTTTTAATTAGAAACAATAATATCTATTATGGTTGCATTTATATATTAAAACATTAAGAGTATAAAAATATTACTACTTGAACTATAATAAGTTTAACATTTAATTTATAATTTATATTAATTTTTGTACAAATGAATATAATTGTAATAATCGTAATATCGTAGAAATAAAAAAAATAGATTTAAAATAAATGTATTTATGTCAACAACAATTGCATATTTATTGTTAATATACTAAAAATATCAAATTTGAGAAAAAAATAATTTTCACAGTAGTGAAAAATATGTAGCTATTAAAATTTCAAAAGCACAATTATGAAATTACGTTCTAGTAAATCACGTTATTCTATATATAAAACATTTACATGTAATAAATCTATATAATACACAAATGGTTGAATATGCAATTATTGATTTTATTTTATTAATTAGATCATATAGTATTGATTAAATAAATATTTTATGGGTAATGCTAACGAGTGCCCCAGGGGCACTGGTTAAGAGATTTAAAAGGTAAGTTGAGCATCATTTAATAAAGTAAAAAGATAAGTTTTTTAACCAAAATATATGTATTCAATGCATTGAAACCATAAATAATTAACTCTTCCATAAAATATTGTCAGTATTCAATGCATTGAATATATAATTTTTTCTTTATTAGGAATGCTTAACCAGTGCCCCCGGGGCACTCGTTAGCAGGACCCATATTTTATTTATTAGCATTATTATTAATAGACAAATTTAACGATTTTGCTTTGAAACAATAATCCACTTTACTATATTGAAAATAAAAGGACAATCAACTTTACTATATTGAAAACAAAATGACAATCAACTTTACTATATTGAAAATAATAGGACAAATCAATTGCACAACATGCTTGCAAATCCCAATTGTTCTGATTATTCTCATTTTGGTTATCATCACACTTATTACTATTCTCATTTTGGTTATCATCACACTTATTACAGTATAATTTATATATTCTCCTTTCTCCCGAGCATTCAAATCAGGTAAAAATTTGCATTTGAAGCCCTTAACACACTGACCCAATTTAAAAAACTCACATAATATAGACTTGGGATCAACCCGTAACAAAATTCAGGACTCCTCCACTATCTCCAAATTGCACAACATGCTTGCAAATCCCAATTGTTATGATTATTTTCATTTTGGTTCGACTCCTCCACTATCTCCAAATTGCACAACATGCTTGCAAATCCCAATTGTTATGATTATTCTCATTTTGGTTCGACTCCTCCACTATCTCCAATGTGGTTGTCATTCCTGTCATTCCTCGCTAGAAAAAAATGAAAATGAAAATTCATCAAAACCAAAACAATAACAAACAAACAACATCAATGAACCACATATCATCATCACACTTATCACAGTATAATTTATATATTCTCTTTTCTTCGAGCATTCAAATCAGGTAAAAATTTGCATTTGAATCCCTTAAGACAGTGACCCAATTTAAAAAACTCACATAATATAGACTTGGGATCAACCCGTAACAAAATTCAGGTACATTAGTTTCCAGCACCACTAAATAACACAAACTTGTTAAGAAAAGAGCATGAAAAAGATAGAGGAAGAATAAAAGAAAGATGATGGTGAGAATATGAGTTTTGATGGAAACCCTAGCAAAGTGATTTGGAAACCCTATTTGCACTTTTTTCTCTTGTCGAAGTTGAAGAGATCGGATGAAGTTAATAAGCAAACAGACTTGAATCCAAATATATAGGTGGAAGTGAGAAGAAGAAAAAAGTCTATCTAGACCTGCAAATGAAGTTATTAGATTTACGGTTATTTATGGGATATGTGATATGTAACGGTTGTAGGAACCGTTTTTTTTTGCATATGGAAGATAAACTATTTTGTAACCGCGGTAGAAGGAGAAGGATGCACCAAATGTGAAATTATCGTAGAAGTTAAAAGAAGAAATATCACGTTGGATATTTTACCCATTAATAAAAAATAGTAACCGAAAAAAAAAACAGAAATAAAATATTGCATTAAAATAGTAATTTATGGCACCTTTAATGAATAGTTAAAGAGATGAAAAAAAACTAAAAATTAAAAAGTTGTAGATGGTTATGAAATAGAAAAGATATATATATATATATATATATATATATATATATATATATTAAAAAATATAATGATAATTTTTTTAATATAAATTTACATTTTGAAATTAAACAATGAATGCATCAATTAAAATTAAATTTTATTATAACAATGGTAAAATGTAACCGATTTTTAAATAATAATATCTTTATAAATGTTATTATATTTTATGGGTAATGCTAACTTGTGCCCCAATGGCACATGTTTAGAAATTTATAAATGGAATGTTTTTGTTGAATATAGAAACTTTGTGTTTGAAAATTGTGCATTGATTTGATTAAAAGTTCATAATTTATTTATTTATTTATTTTTTCACAAACATTCAATTTATATTTTCTTAACATGTGCCCTTGGGGCACAAGTTAGCATTACCTATATTTTATTAGACCTCATTAATAATTGAAATATGAATGTAAATATTTTTATAAGGCTTAATATTTTAATTTATAATTGGAATTGGGATATAAATAGAAAAATAATAATAAAGATAATAGTAATAATATTAAAAGATATTTATTAATATTTTTTAATATTTCTTATGATATATAGAAAAATTTATTTGATATATATATATATATATATATATATATATATATATATATATATATATATATATATATATATATTAAAAAATATAATGATAATTTTTTTAATATAAATTTATATTTTGAAATTAAACAATGAATGCATCAATTAAAATTAAATTTTATTATAACAATGGTAAAATGTAACCGATTTTTAAATAATAATATCTTCATAAATGTTACTATATTTTATGGGTAATGCTAACTTGTGCCCCAATGGCACATGTTTAGAAATCTATAAATGGAATGTTTTTGTTGAATATAGAAACTTTGTGTTTGAAAATTGTGCATTGATTTGATTAAAAGTTCATAATTTATTTATTTATTTATTTTTTCACAAACATTCAATTTATATTTTCTTAACATGTGCCCTTGGGGCACAAGTTAGCATTACCTATATTTTATTAGACCTCATTAATAATTGAAATATGAATGTAAATATTTTTATAAGGCTTAATATTTTAATTTATAATTGGAATTGGGATATAAATAGAAAAATAATAATAAAGATAATAGTAATAATATTAAAAGATATTTATTAATATTTTTTAATATTTCTTATGATATATAGAAAAATTTATTTGATAAACTTATTTTCAAAAACAGTTTTAAAGTTTTAAAAAATTAGTAATTTGAACTTTAAAAATTATCGTACTAACTTATATAAATAAAAAAATATATTTTATTGAATGCCAAGATTAAAATTTGAATTATATAAAATTAAATATATGATTTAGCCCCAGAATAAAATTGAGACAAATTCAATTTTTATAATAATTTATACCAAAATATATTATTACTATTAAAATTAGAGAAATATTAAAAAAAAGTCATTTGATAAATTATTTTTCAAAAACAGTTTTAAAACTAAAAATAAATTTTTTACTTTTATATTATCATAATTGTAGTATATTAGTTATAATTAAAGTGATTATAAAATGGATTTTATTGTTAAATTTTTATTTTTTGAATTAAAATAAAAAGAATGAAGAGTTTTATTTTTTATTTTTAATTTATAACTGAATTGGAATATTTTTTTATTTTCCGCTATTGCAAAATAGATAAATAATTGTAATTTTTATAAATCATATTATTTATAATCGTGGTAGCTGAATATTATATTATATTATTACTATAACTGTTATTATTTTATTTTTTATTATTAGATGAATATTATATTATAATTTATTATTTATAATATTATTTTTAATAGTGATGGGTGATTATTATATTATTATTATTAATATTATTTTAGTTATTTTAATTAGCTTCATAATTATTATTTTTATTATTATTATTATTATCATTATTATTATTTTAATTATTATTATTATTATTATTATTTTGTTTATTTTTTTTTGACACACATTATTTTGTTTATTATTATTGTTATTGTTATTAATATTTATTTTTATTAAGGGACAATTTATTATGTTATTATTATTAGTATTATTATTTATTTTTAATATAGGGTCAATTTAGTAAATAACACATTAAGGTTTTTATTAAGAATAACTATCATGGTGACACGTGGTTAGGGAATAGCTATCATAATGACACGTGGCTAGGGTTGCCATCATGACAACCTTCCATTTATATATATTAAGATAAGATTAAGATTAAGATTAAGATTGATATAGTTTGATACAAATTTGTGAATATTCCACTTTATTATAATGATATAGTATATTTTTATTTTATAATTAAATTATAATTTTAAATAATTAATGCATTTAGAATATTATATATATATATATATATATATATATATATATATATATATATATATATATATATATATATATATGTCGTATATATAAATTTAAGGGTTAATAGTAATTCACCTCTGTAATGTTAGCGAATTTTGCTTTTCCCCCCTCCCTACCTTTTGGCAATCGTTTTTAAAAAAAAAAACATTGCCAAAACCTGCCTTTGGCAACGGTGGGGGATAAACTGAAACACGCTCATATTATAGGGGGTAAATTACTATTAACCCTAAATTTAATATAATTCTAATATAAGGGAAACTCTATGATTTTATGTTTCGATTTTACGTTTCGATTTTACCTAGGTAAAATGAGTCAAGGTAGAAACTCGATTCTGACAACCTTGGTATTATGGACTCTAATAAAGAGGTTTGGCAAGAAAGTGACGAGCTATTGAAGAAGAACAAAAGTGTTCTTTGATTCCTAACTCTGTAGGAGCTTGTATTAATGGTGTCTTATTGCTGTTATGTTCCTTGGAAGGCAATCCAACCAGTTTTTGAGGAGAATGGACTGAATGTCTATAACATCTATTTTAACATCAATAAGTCTGTGATGCTCAAGATAAAGTTGGAAGCTGGAGGTAAATCCAATTAATGTCCAAACATTCAATAATATGAGTGTGAAGACCTTGGATTCTTTGTGGAGCAGAATGCCCTACCTATCTCAAGAGCAACTGTACTGGTTTTTACTTATTGGCTTAAATGAATGATATGTTCCTAATTTTATTTCTACCAAGGATGTTACTTGTTAGACTGGAAGATGGATTTCTAATGTAGTCTTCTGTATTGAAGAATTATCTCATGATGAGCTGTCTGTTTATTCAAAAGATTTGTGCTTCAAGAATAAAAGGGGTTGTCAACCATGAATTGAATATGAGGTGACTATTTATCATCTTATGTCTTAAGAGAAAGAAGATTGTTTACCATCTATTACTTGCAGAGTAAGGTGAATCTATATGATGATCAAATCTTTGAGGATAACTCTGATCAGTTGGAGGAATTTCCTCAAAAGGGAAGATGAATGAAAGCCTATAAGGTATTGGATTTTTCATGCCGTAATTAGCAATGAGAAAACTCAAGTGACAAAAGGTTGATTTTCATCAAAAGGCAAACTGAGTCAAGGATATTAATCTAAATGTCTCAACATTGTGTTAGACATCAGGTTACTCAAGCTATAGGTAGATACTTGCACTAAAGACATTTCTTTTGTGGTAAGTTGATATTAACAAGGTCTTTTGTTTGTTTTTCCTTGACTTCTATAAGTTCAAAATCGGCATTGGTTAACCAAGCAGTGGTTAAAACTCAAGGAAGGTAATAATTGCCTAATTTCTCATACCTATATTAGATCTTTAACTAAGATAATTGGTATTTCGACTCTGACTACTCCAAACACTTAACTGTAGTAAGAGTGTTACTGGATATGTGTTTAGTCTCATTCTATCAACTATTACCCTTCTTGTTAATACTAAAAGGGAAATTAAGGGCATTGGATAGCTAGAGATTACATGATAAAGTATCTAAGTTTTAGTAATGATCTTATTACCAAAGGACTGATGACTATTCTAACAAACATAAGTTTGTTGTGTGATCAAGGTCTGAAGGTATATGTCATCAAGATTTTTTTGTCTCTACTTAGATATATGGAGTTCTTATGAGGATTTAAAAACAATTGCTATTTGTGGACTCCCCAAGTATTTAATTGCTTATTCTCTTATTCGGTGTTCAATGAAGATTAAGTCAAGATGTCACACCAGAAGGTGAAATGTAACACCCCCTTAACTCCACGGAAAATATATTGCATAATTAGAGTAAAAGTATGCATATCAAAGAGGGTGTCACATGTATTTTAAAATAAAACAAAATAAAACAACATAAATGCATCTGATCATGTTCATCACACGCATATCATGTTTCATATGCACATCACAATGGAATAATAAAATGATACCAATAATGAAGTCTCGTAACGTAAAGACATGCATACAAGCATTAGACACTATGGTCACATATCACATGATCTCAGCATATCCAAAATACAAAGAGAGTATAAAAACAATATCTCAAAACATAATTAATAAAAACGAGTAAAATGATCCCCATGTTACACAACCATAGCATGAACTCTCTACCTAGGAAATGCGATAAACAACGCAATAGCTCTACTAATCCTCGTAAGCAAGCATCTCTATTCTTCGGTACCTGAGCGATGTCGTACAAAACATTATTTCAACAAAAGGGTGAGAATTCATATCATTATAGAGAATATATAATAATAAGCAATGTATATTGACATACAACAAAGAATTCCACACACTTGATACATCCATGTATTCAACACTTTATATATATATATATATATATATATATATATATATATATATATATATATATATATATATATATATATATATATATATATATATATATATATATATATATCATATGTTTGCATAAACAACATGGCTCAATAGATTCAAGATAATCAAGTAAATCATTCACAATTATCAACAAAGTACCAATCACACAATTATCACATAATCACACCAAAACACAATTCATATTGACACAAGTGACTCCAATGCGACTCGATGCAAATGCATGTGGTACCAATGTTATCCTTAAAGGATTCCCCGGGTCCATCTCATAGACAGATAACCACCAAAAATAAACTCGTCCTCTAGGCTTCAATCCCATCTCCAAAGTTTGGGGAAAGTCACTAGTTTCCACGAAACTAACGAACATCGCCTCTTTCTCACCTGATAAATGAATGCATGTGTGAATACTGACAACTATATGCAATTAAGACCATCTCCAAATCTTAATCATACAAGCACATACCTCACCATTCATCATATATGAATCACCTCATATTTACACAAACATACACATATCATGTTATCAGTCACATATGAAAACACCTTCATATCACTCACCAAATCAACACATCACAATTAACATGTAGAAAACAAGGCTAAAAAATGTTAATCCCAATCAATTGTAATTCACAACATACATACATGCAAAATTCAAGTATTATGTTCATACAAAGAATTGCCTCAAAAGTCATCCAAACATCAATTCTCAACATATATATACACACTTACATATCATTTTACACAACCACACAATGATTAAGTCACCTAATGCTAAAAAAACAATTTTTATTGAAAATAATGTCGCACTAGCTTCCTAATGCTTCGAACGCGGACCCAAACGAAGTTACAGTTCAAAAGTTATGAATTTTTGAAGTTTTGCAAATTTTCTGGCAAAACGTTCAGGAAATTGATTTATCCTTTTCAGAAATTGATTTCCTCCACTTCAAAAGCAATTTTTCCCAGTTTTTGACTTGGAAATCGATTTCCAAAAAGGATAAATCATTTTCCATTGTACCTAAACCAAAAAGTCAGATTTTTATGCTACCAAACTTAATTCCAAAACCCCAAACTTCTTCTACCAATAACCCAGTATTTCATATCATCAACACGACATATATGTATTAGTTACTAATATCAAAATATGTTTCTAACATCAATTTCATGAATTCTCGACAAAACCTAACATGTCAAAACCTAAAATTGAAATCCCCAATCTTACACATGTTACTATCCATTACTCATTCATCATATATCTCATAACAAGATGAAGATCCACCCTTACGTTAGTTGATTTCTTCCCCTAGGGTTGCCTTCTTCTTCTGTCTTTCCCTTTTCTCTTCTTTCTCCTATTTTCTTCCTCTCTCTTACTATCTTTCTAATTTTTTTTTCTCTTATTTTGTTAAACTCTCACAAACATAACATTCTAAACGGGATTACTAAACATTAACCCCCACCTTTACTCATTCTAACACACCATTAGGCCCAATTAATTGTTTTATCACTCTCACACCAAATAACCCAAAACATATATATATATATATATATATACACACAATTTAATTAATTATCATATCACATAATAATTAATGAAAAAAATAATAAAATAACTAATAAATAAAAATGGATGTTACAACTCTCCCCCACTTATAAGATTTTTGTCCTCGAAAATTATCTCAAACGAACAACTCAGGATAAGACTCCCTCATATGACTCTCAAGTTTCCAAGTCACATTCCCATTTTCCGGTCCTCCCCAAACTACCTTCACAAAGGCAATCTTTTTACCACTAAGTTGTTTCAACTCTCGATCCTCTATCCGCATAGGTAATGTCTCCACATTAAGGTTATCCCTAACCTGCACATCATATATTTGGACTACATGCAAATGATCCACAATTTACCTCCTCAACTAAGACACACAGAACACATCATGGAGATTAGAAAGAAACGGTGGCATAGAAATCTGATAAGCCATTTCACCTATTCTTTTCAAAATCTCATAAGAACCAATAAAATGCGACGTCAACTTATACAACTTCAATGCTCGACCAACACCCGTTATCGGAGTAACTCTGAGAAACACATGATCTCCAACTTTAAACTTAAGTGTTTTCCCCTTCTTATCATGATAACTCTTATGACGACTCTGAGAATCCTCCATCTTCTCCTGAATCATCCTAGTCTTATCCGTAGTCTGTTGAACTATCTCAGGTCCAACCACAACACTTTCTCCTGACTTATACCAACACAAAGGCGTCCTACACCTTATACCATAAAAAGCCTCAAATGGTGCCCTTTCAATACTCGAACGAAAATTGTTGTTACAAGTAAACTCAATCAACCGCAAATAACTATCCCAAACACCTCATTGTTCTAGTACGCAAGCTCTAAAAAGATCCTCAAGTGACTGAATCATCCTCTTAGTCTGACCATCTGTTTGCGGATGATAAGCCAACCTCAAACGTAACTTAGTACCCAAGGAACTCTACAAACCTTCCCAAAATCTCAAAGTAAACCTCAGATATCTATTGGACACAATACTATACGAAATACCGTGCAATTTGACAATCCTCTCAATGTACAACTTTGCAAGCCTCTCCATCGAATAATCCATCCTCATCAAAATAAAGTGAGCAGATTTCGTCACTCTATCCACAATAACCCAAATAGCATCACAATTACTTGGTGTCCTAGGTAAACCAGACACAAAATCTATAGAAATTCTATCCCGTTTCCATTAAGGAATGGATAACGGTTGCATCAAACTATATGGTTTTTGATGTTCAATCTTCAACTTCTGACAGATCAAACAAGATTACACAAATTCCACAATCTCCTTCTTCATACCTTGCCACCAAAATAATGTCCTCAAATCTTGATACATCTTAGTAGCTCCAGGATAAATACTCAACCACTATGATATCCTTCCTCAAGAATACTCTTCTTCAAATCTAACATGCCCAGAACACAAACTATATCACGACATCCCATAATACCATTCTCATCAATTTGAAATCACCACTTAGACCTTGATTAATCAACGTGAATTGATCAACCAAATTCAAATAAGATTTATGACCTTTTCGAATTTCATCAATAATGCCACTAGTAAGCTTCAACATAAGAAAACTTAACTCCAGAAGAAGTCTTTTCACAAACCAAACTCATATCTCTAAATAGCTAAAGCAACTCCAACTCTCGCACCATTAACATCGACATATACAAAAACTTCCTACTCAATGCATCAACTACAACATTTGCTTTACCCAGATGGTAATTAAATCCAAAATCATAATCTTTCAAGAATTCAAACCACCTTCTCTGCCTCATATTCAACTCTTTCTAATCGAACAAATACCTTAAACTCTTGTGATCATTGAACACATCAAATCTCGACCGAAATAAATAATGCCTCCAAAGTTTCAACACAAACACAACAATAGCTAACTCTAAGTCATGCACCAGGTAATTCTTCTCATGCACTTTAAGTTTCCTTGAAGCATAAACTACTACTTGTCGATTATGCATCAACACACCTCCTAAACCCATCAACGAAGCATCACAATACACAACAAACGGTTCTACAGAACCCGGCAAAATCAAAATAGGAGCGGTCATCAACCTTCTCTTAAGCTCTTGAAAACCAGCTTCACACTACGAAGTCCAAATAAAAGCTTGACCCTTTCTAGTCAACTGTGTCAACACTAAAGATAACTTAGAAAATCCTTTAATGAACTTCCGATAATAACCCATTAAAACAAGAAAACTTCTAATCTCAAAATCAGATCTCAGAGCTTCCCATTGAGATACAACCTAAATCTTCAACGGATCAACAACAATACCACCACTTGAAATCATATAACCAAGAAATTCACTTCCTTCAACCAAAACTCACACTTAGAAAGTTTAACATACAACTGCTTATCTTTCAGCACAGAAAGTTTAACATACAACTGCTTATCTTTCAACAAACTTGTCCAAATACTGATAAAAAATCATATTCATGTATTCCCTAAATACACCAAGAGCATTAGTCACATCGAATGGCATCACAGAATATTCATAGTGACCATTCCTCGTCGCGTTGATGAGGGCCATAACGATTTTTTTCAATTTGGCGGTATCTGAGTTTTGGACCCTGCAGGGCCTTGCTTATGAAACATATGGGTTTTTTGCCCTTTCAGGAGTTTCTCAGATAAGGGCTGCACTGACAGCCTCGGTTGCTTATGAAACATATGGTCACCTCGTCGTTGGGTCGGGAGATGACCGATGGTTTGGAGAATGCTTGCTTGAGGTGGAGGAGAGCCTAGTCGCACTCGTCCGTCCACTCAAAAGTTGCTTCCTTTCGGAGGAGTTTGAAGAGGGGAGCGCATGTTGGGCATATTTTGCCACGAAGCGGGATAACAAGGTGAGCATCCTGCTCAATGATTGGATTGATTTCTTTGAGCTTGGTGTCAGAAACTCGGAGAAGACCATGCACTTGTCGGGGTTAGCTTCGATTCTTTATTCTGTTAGGTAGAATCCAAGGATCTTTCTTGCCCATACTCCGAAGGTGCACTTCTCCAGGTTGAATTGTAGTTTGCATTTTCATGCCTGGTCGAAAACCTTTTTTAGGTGGAGCGCATGATCATTTTACTCTTGCATTTTCGTAATTTCTCATGCATTTTCATGTGTAATCTTTCTTGTTCTTGTTCAATACTGTCTATATGCAATACTTGTTTGTTTTTGAACTATAATAACGATGCATTGGATGTGTTTGTCTTGAAAAAATTCATTCGCTCTCGCTCTAATATGTTCTTATTTGCTTGTGATACCAAACTCTCAATGATAAAGCATGATGACTCTGAAGGGAGAATGACGAACACATAATACCAATAATCTCAAATGGTGTGCTTTCGAGTAAAACCCTGTTGATGATGTACAGGCATTGTTTCAGATTCCCAAACACTGGAGATATAAGGAAGTTAATCCCTTGCCAACCCCTTTTGAGCCTTGAAGTAGGAGTTTCTTTTCTATACGAAAAAACCCTCACATTTAACCTAGGGGCAGGGTAGTGTTCAGTTAACCTGATTGGGTGTTCAAAATTCAGCAGGACCTCGCACCTAAGGAAACAATAATGGTTATCCTTCAAAAGGTTCAGGAAAAGTCGAGACCGCAATGGTCACCTCTCGCGTAATAAGAGGTCAAATATGACGATACAACAACGACTATCCCTCGTCGACCAAGAAATGAGGCAGTCACAATCTTTCCAAAAAGACGTCTCAGGATCATACGACTTGCTCAAAAAATAAAAAGAACGAATTAAAAAAAAAAAAAAAAAGAAAAAGAGAAAAGAAAGCCCGCTAAGTCAATAACTTGAAAACAAATGACTAAGGCAAAAGTTAGGGCATCCCGCTGGACTTCAAACTCAGAATTCAAAAGAATTTGTCCAGGCAAAAGTTAGGGAAACAAAAAAGATCCTCAACAAAAGGGGCAAATTCGTGTGTCTATAAATTCAAGATCGTGTGATCAGACGCCAAGAATAAAAGGTAAGTGACTGTCATGTCCAAACACCTTGTCGATTCCTCAATCGTCTCAAACTCCTCTTGAAGGATGAATGCTCGCGTCGAGTTAACTGAACTTAGGTTGGAGAACATCACGAAGGGGGTGGGCACCAATAAAATTTTGAGCCTAAACATCCATTTTTTCTAAAACCATTAACCTGGCCACGTTACAACCCTCAAAAGTCCTAATTGAAGCAGGGTTAATTCGAAAGCATACTATAACGAGAAAACGGTAAACCGACTCCTAGGAGTTTTGCTAAAACATTTGAGTTGGTATCACGCCACTTTTCACAAAAAATCGATGTTTTGACATCCTTTCAAAAAAAAATATATTTCAAGACAAACATGAACTTTGCATTAGATTTATATTTCTCATACTAAACATTCTTTGCATATGAACAAGTACTTAACACCAGGAAAACTTCCATCATGAGCTGCAGATGAAAAGTTTAACCCTCTCAAGGGACAAGTTGTCTTCGGAACTCCGTTGAGTTCGAGCATGAACATCTCAAATTATAATCACCCTCAGGGTCACAAAAACGGTTGAAATACCCCATGGACTAAGCGTTCAGATATTCGGGGCAATCAAGCCAAGATTCAAAGGATCTCTCAAAACTGCTGAAATTACCAGGAACCTTCACCCAAGCACAACTAGAATTATCTCCAACCCTGATCAACCAGAGGCATGATTCCTAAGTTCATGATACAGGGGCATGTTGCTTATGATAGCACGAATATCAGAAAGTTCCCCGATTGATAAAGCTGCAGAGACGTCTCGTACGCCCGACTCAGTCAGTTAAAAGCTTGTATATACAAGGGGCATGACATATCTCATTCATCAGGGGCAATCAAGTCAAGATTTCGAGAATCTCTCAAAGATGCAAAAAACAATCAGGGGCATGTATCCAAGTAAATCTTAGTATATTTCCAATCAACATGGGGCATTGTCCTGGGCCAATGATTACGAGGGGCATGACGCCCATAGTGCACATCTCATAAAGTCCTCGCGAGGCGAATCTTTCCGAAGTCCCTACTAACTGGGGCAAATCTATGCAAGTCCAGTTTGACAGCTTGATCAATACTCAGTAGGGTGTCCTAAATCGAATGGTAGTTACTACAATACTGGGGGCAATTTTCAAGACACCCATGTCTCCCCTCAGGGTCGGGTTCACAAGATCATATCCCCACAGAGTAATTATTAAGAAGATATCTTTAAACGCTCCCGACAAAAGACATGGCTCCCCAACAGAGTTTACATCTTCAACACCACCGGTTCTCCGACACTTTGCTCTTCTCCAACATGGCTTACTAATATCTTTATCTCCAGTCAGGGTACATTAAGTTACTGGTTATCCCCAAGCAAGAATCATAAATTCCCAGCTCAGCATCTTCAAAACAAGATCAGACATCAAAACCACAAAGGCATAGAGATTTATTTTCTCAATAAAGACAACATAAATCATATTCACATATCGTATGGCATAAACATATTCATACATTGCATACATTACCTCATAATGAATTCATCCATAACATACAAAGTTTCTCTTTTTCTGAGGGACTCATTACATAATACATGCATCATGACATTGCATAACTATACCTATTGCAGGATACAGGCACAGACAAATGAACGAAATCTCCAACTTTCCAAGATCTAATTCAGCTACTACGAATAGTACTGACACGGTCAACGCTCGATCTAATTCATTTACCACAAATGGTAATGACACGGTCATTTTCAAAGATCTAATTCGGTTACTACGAACGGTGCCGACACGGTCAACTCCCAGAGATCTAATTCTATCATCACGAATGGTGTAGACACGATCACTGACTTTCCAAGATCTAATTCAGCTACTACGAATAGTACTGACACGGTCAACGCTTGATCTAATTCATTTACCACGAACGGTAATGACACGGTCATTTTCAAAGATCTAATTCGGTTACTACGAACGGTGCCGACACGGTCAACTCCCAGAGATCTAATTCTATCATCACGAACGGTGTAGACACGATCACTGACCTTCCCAGTCTAATTCAGTTACTACGAACGGTGCTGACACGACAAGAGAATCTAATTATATCATCACGAACGATGTAGACACGATTATCTCTCCAAGATCTAATTCGGTTACTACGAACGGTACTGACACGATCAACTCTCAGAGATCTAATTCCATCATCAACGGTGTGGACACGGTCAACTGTTTCTAAAGTCTAATTCAGTTACTACGAACGGTGCTGACACGACAAGAGATCTAATTCCATCATCACGAACGATATGGACACGGTCAACTATTTCCTAGATCTAATTCAGTCACTACGAACGGTGCTGACACGATCGACCTTCAAAGATCTAATTCTATCATCACGAACGGTGTAGACACGATCATCTTCCAAAGTCTAATTCAGT
Organism: Vicia villosa; assembly: GCF_029867415.1. Taxonomy (NCBI): domain Eukaryota; kingdom Viridiplantae; phylum Streptophyta; class Magnoliopsida; order Fabales; family Fabaceae; genus Vicia; species Vicia villosa. The sequence goes on along the minus strand of NC_081183.1, from coordinate 115,501,099 downwards.
TACTACGAATGGTGCTGACACGACCAACTCTCCAAAAATCTAATTCATCTATTACATGATCAACATTCAAACAACTACTTCTCAAACACTTCAGTCTCGACATCTGGATGGCATCTTTAAGCCCATCTCCAACAAATATTCCTCAATACAAAAAAAAAAAAAAAAAATTCAGCCTAACGCACAACATTCCAGACATCTACGGATGCAATTTGGATTAGTCTAACGCACGACTCATCCATCAACCTGACGCATGGCTTTCCAGACATCTGAGGATGCAATTGAGAATAGTCTAACGCACGACTCATCCATCAACCTAACGCACGGTTTTCCAGACATCTAAGGATGCAAGCTTGACCCAGTCTAACGTACGACTCAACCCAAGTTTAAGGCTCAGAAACAGTCTAACGTACGACACATTCTGACTCTCAAGTATATCAAGTCGGATGGCATCTTCAAGCCCATTTCCGACAAAAGTCCTTACTTCAGCTAGGGCAAATTTCTTGGTATTCTAGTGTTCAATCATCTTCCACCTTCAGATACCGACTGGCATACAAACCACTCTACATCTTCAGGTTTAAGATAATTGAACAGGGGCAGCTGTCATACCCCAAAATTTGCCCACACTTTTCAAAAATTCGAAACTATTTCAAAAAATTGGGTTTTTATAAAATCTAGGTTTCATTTACATTGATATCCTGAATTTTATAAATATTCGATTTAAAATCTATTTTAAAATATAATAGTTTACTCTTAAATTGTTATATTTTAAATAACAAAATGTTGATTGATGCTTCTTAAACTTTCAATTGGCTCTTTATTTCGAATAAATAATATAGCACAATTGGTAAGGAAGTAAGGTTTGCAGGTACAAGGTCCCGGGTTTGAATCTCACTTCCGACATTTTTCCTTTTATTTCTTTCTAACTTTAATTTTAATTTTTATTTCAAAAGTCACGAAAAAATGTATTTTTTTTATTATTTAATTGAATTTTCGTTTTTTTAAATTAAGCATTTTTTTATATATTCAATTTTATGCTTTTATCCACTTTTTATTCAAAAATAAAAAAAATTATAAAATAAAAAAATGATTTAGATGTTACTTCTTCAAATATTAAATTATTTTAAATAACTTTTTATTAGGTAGTTTTTTATAATTATCATTAGTTTTATTTTATTATTTAGAGATTTCAAATTCTTTCCAAAACAGTGAATGGACAAAATCCTCTAACATTCCAAAACAACTTCAAGACAAATATCTTCAAAAATGGAAAAAGGTTAAAGTGGTGGACAACACTCATAATGTCAATAATTTTGTTTGTTCTATATCATATGGGAACCGTCAATTTCATTCGGGGGAGAGAACCAACACTATTCACGTACAAAAACACCAAACCTCAAAAAAAACTGTACTTTTACACTCGGTACATTTTTCATCACCAGTAATTTTAGCTCTCTCTTATATTGCTTCACTGTAAATACTTTTCATTTTTTCACAAACATATACACACCCATTCGAACCAGTAAATACCTTCATCAGCATAAATTCTACAAAACCATATACCACAAGGCCATACTAACACAATTCTAAAATTAACAAAACTATTAATTTATCAAAAACAAACCTTTAACAAAACGTGCAAATAAAATATAACAAGCAACAACTTTTGTTTCTTTTGTTTTTATGACAGGTACAGGCCAAGAAATTTGGGATAAATCCAAAGAATCATTCCGGCAACCCAAAGTCCACACAACACCGACCTTCCCTCTCCGACGCTCCTCCCTTTGCCGTATTCACGTCACCGGTGTAACCTCTGGTGTATCACCGTCAAAGCCCTTTGATTCGGTAATCACATTTTTATTAGTTAGCCTGTTTAACCGTTCAATTGATTGTTATGTTGTTGATTTGGATCTGAGTTTTGGATGCTTCGATTTGCATTTGAGCGGAGAACAATTTGTTTTTAGTCTGCTATGTTTAGTGACGGGAGAAGAGGATATGTGTGGTTCTAAGTTGTTGTTAACTATAACTATTCCTCTATTTCTAATGTTTGTATTTTATTTTTATTTTTTTAAAATGCCACTTGTCTCATGCTCATTTGAGATGTTGTTTTTATGGAAAAGTCAAGCAATGGCTATAATCAAGGGAGCCATGCAGGTTCCCACGTTTCTCTTTTCTTTTTTTTTAGTTTTTTTTTTAGTTTTTCTCTCAATTAACTTATTTAATATTTTCAATTAGTTTTTGTTGTTATAATTTGGATGTTGGGCTCTAGGCCCATTAATATTATTTATATTTCTACCATACACCTGTTTTGAATTAATACTCTAGTCATGTATTTTATCTAATTTCTTTCTTATTTTTCTTTTGGCTAAGTTATTTAATTAATTTAATTTAGTTTAATTATTATTAAAAAAAATTCAAAAAAAGATGTTATTTTAGTTAGCATTTGTTTATAAATTAATATGGTTGGTTTATCATTGTTCACATTCTTATCATTTTAAATCATGCATCCTTTTATGTATCCTTAACTAACATTTTCTTGACTTTTGTGAGGTACTATCTTTGAGGACTTGAGGCATTTCTTGTGGACATTCGCAAGTCACTAATTTTGTACCTTTAACTATTTTATTGTCGTTTTATTTTCATTTGGTTGTTGTAATATTATTTTTTATCCCCGTTTTGGCAATTTGTAATCCCCCTCTCGAAGCCATGTAATAGCGTAGGAACTCTATTTTCCGCATTTTAACTTTTTGTACAAATATTAACTGTTAGATGTATGGTTAATAGGATTGCATGGAAAGACTAAAACTGAACATAGCTAACTAACTCAAGATAAGAATAACTGAATATGACACACTTGCACGCACTCACCCTTAGGGTACGCCCCTCTTGGTTGCCTTCGATTAAAAGGTCGTGTCCCTCGAATGTAGAGGTACCTGTTAGCAAAAGTCCCTCGGCTAAAAAATCATCGCAAAGATCATAAGTCCCTCGATGACCCACGATGTTGCCTACGATGATATGATCTAGTCCCTCGAATGGTTGCCTACAAAGCGATGATCGTCCCTTCGAGATTGCTAAAGGCACCTCTACTTGTTGCCTTCAAACGACCTCGATGACCCTTCGATGACCCGCACGTCCAATATAACAAGGACTACCTACTCTTATATAGTATGGATAGTCCTGGGAACTTTAAAATTTACAGAAAAAGACCAGTCAAATAGGGTAGTACTCTTAAACTGCCTAGCTCAATAAAAATATCTTTTCAATATCATTTCAAAAAACTAAGGCTACGCATTTACGCTAAAGTCCTTATGCCCCTTTTCAACTCAAAACAAACAAACATGAGCTAAGCAAGTTAAGAGCCCGTAGATAACTACGGATGAAAAGGGTGCTTACACCTTCCCTTTTCATAACTTACCCCCCGAGCCTGTTTTCTTTCAAAAAGGTTTTTTTCTGTACTTTTTACCTTTCCTAACATTGGACAAAATAAAAGTCGGTGGCGACTCATGCTCACCGCAACATTGTTGCACATTACAAATAAAAGTCAGTTCACCGAGTTACAGAACTGGCGACTCTGCTGGGGAGTCTTTAAGAGGGGTTTACCTTAGGGCTTAGATCACTAATTTGTTTGTTTGATTGTTTTAAATTTTCATGGTTGCTTGGGTTTTGTGGAAGATGAATCCTATACCCGGATTCGAGTGCACTTTAAGATAGGAGCGGCATAGTCATGGAGACCTCCCTTGTGCATGCTTGGGATTGGTCAAAGTGAAGTTCGCGCTTGAGTTAGGCCTCCATTGGTTATTGTGTACCTCTTTTGCATGAGAGAGGTTTACGCATGTATCTTTGGGTGCGCCGGAGCTCAAGGACCTTTAGTCACCTTTAACCCATCTTAACCTTTAGGAACGTAGTGGGAGGGCTATTCTTGGTGCATGCCAAGTTATGGTCGCGACCCGATACTACAGCTCAGATAGGTTTCTTCCTAAAGTATCATTGCGTGGTATGCATGTACCATGTTCGAGGGTGCTTTAGAAGGGGCTGACAATTCTGGGTCACTGGTAGAACCCGTTGCTGATATCATCCTTATCCTTAGAAGTACCTTTGGGGAAGGGTAATCACCTGGTCATACTCCATGCAAGCCGTAAACCTAAGGACTCTTGTGTGACATGTTTGTTATCTAACCACTTGATCTCCTTGCAGGTTTTGTTTGCAGGACTTACTTGTCCGTACTACCCTATGCTTTTACATAACATGCTGACTAACCTTTTTCAGGGATCTTAGGTATTTAGGACGCATAATTCCCAGGAACTGTTATGGAAGGACTATCCAGAGCCTAAATTTCTATCCAGGGGCAAGAGGATTCATTTTCCTCTAGCCAGATACCTTCAAACTCGAAGGTACAGTTCCCATCAAGGGGCAAGAGGATTTATTTTCCTCTAGCCAGATGCCTTCAAACTCAAGGGTACAGTTCCTATCAAGGGGCAAGAGGATTTATTTTCCTCCAGCCAGACGCTTTTTCAAACTCGAAAGTAGAATAAACTTCTGTCAATGGGCAAGAGGATTTATTTTCCTTTATCCAGATGCCTTCAAACTCAAGGGTACAGTTCCTATCGAGGGGCAAGAGGACTTATTTTCCTTTAGCCACATGCTTTTAAGCTCAAAAGTACCATACCCCGAATCAGAGGCTATGACCCACTGGATATGGTGAGCCTGATTCTTAAAGAAGGACGTTCAAAGACAGAAGTCGAAGTTCTTCAACAAAGCTGCAACTACATGTCAATGTTGCAAATTGGGTTCCAAAAAGATCCTTGAAATCATTGCATATGCATTTGCATACATATCGTTGCATAACAGGTTTCCAGACAACGAGCTTCTCATTTTCTACCTCAAATCCCTAAAGCTTGATACTTACAACTCCTTTGTGGCTTCGTCAGAATCTTCTTCTTAGAAGTAATCTGTAGTTCAGATACGAACGCTTGGTTTGGTTTCCCCTCTGGGGCACTTGGTCAGTCGATCGATAATTGCCAACCAGTCCGAGATAAGGTACAAGACCTGATTGATGCAAAGGCTATCATATTCACACCTGCAGGCCAGATTTGAAGTTCTCCTTCGACTCAATGGACTTTCTGAAGCAATAAGTCCATACGGAGAAAATCTCCTCAATATTGGCAATTCGTAATTTCTCATGCATTTTCATGTGTAATCTTTCTTGTTCTTGTTCAATACTGTCTATATGCAATACTTGTTTGTTTTTGAACTATAATAACGATGCATTGGATGTGTTTGTCTTGAAAAAATTCATTCGCTCTCGCTCTAATATGTTCTTATTTGCTTGTGATACCAAACTCTCAATGATAAAGCATGATGACTCTGAAGGGAGAATGACGAACACATAATACCAATAATCTCAAATGGTGTGCTTTCGAGTAAAACCCTGTTGATGATGTACAGGCATTGTTTCAGATTCCCAAACACTGGAGATATAAGGAAGTTAATCCCTTGCCAACCCCTTTTGAGCCTTGAAGTAGGAGTTTCTTTTCTATACGAAAAAACCCTCACATTTAACCTAGGGGCAGGGTAGTGTTCAGTTAACCTGATTGGGTGTTCAAAATTCAGCAGGACCTCGCACCTAAGGAAACAATAATGGTTATCCTTCAAAAGGTTCAGGAAAAGTCGAGACCGCAATGGTCACCTCTCGCGTAATAAGAGGTCAAATATGACGATACAACAACGACTATCCCTCGTCGACCAAGAAATGAGGCAGTCACAATCTTTCCAAAAAGACGTCTCAGGATCATACGACTTGCTCAAAAAATAAAAAGAACGAATTAAAAAAAAAAAAAAAAAGAAAAAGAGAAAAGAAAGCCCGCTAAGTCAATAACTTGAAAACAAATGACTAAGGCAAAAGTTAGGGCATCCCGCTGGACTTCAAACTCAGAATTCAAAAGAATTTGTCCAGGCAAAAGTTAGGGAAACAAAAAAGATCCTCAACAAAAGGGGCAAATTCGTGTGTCTATAAATTCAAGATCGTGTGATCAGACGCCAAGAATAAAAGGTAAGTGACTGTCATGTCCAAACACCTTGTCGATTCCTCAATCGTCTCAAACTCCTCTTGAAGGATGAATGCTCGCGTCGAGTTAACTGAACTTAGGTTGGAGAACATCACGAAGGGGGTGGGCACCAATAAAATTTTGAGCCTAAACATCCATTTTTTCTAAAACCATTAACCTGGCCACGTTACAACCCTCAAAAGTCCTAATTGAAGCAGGGTTAATTCGAAAGCATACTATAACGAGAAAACGGTAAACCGACTCCTAGGAGTTTTGCTAAAACATTTGAGTTGGTATCACGCCACTTTTCACAAAAAATCGATGTTTTGACATCCTTTCAAAAAAAAAATATATTTCAAGACAAACATGAACTTTGCATTAGATTTATATTTCTCATACTAAACATTCTTTGCATATGAACAAGTACTTAACACCAGGAAAACTTCCATCATGAGCTGCAGATGAAAAGTTTAACCCTCTCAAGGGACAAGTTGTCTTCGGAACTCCGTTGAGTTCGAGCATGAACATCTCAAATTATAATCACCCTCAGGGTCACAAAAACGGTTGAAATACCCCATGGACTAAGCGTTCAGATATTCGGGGCAATCAAGCCAAGATTCAAAGGATCTCTCAAAACTGCTGAAATTACCAGGAACCTTCACCCAAGCACAACTAGAATTATCTCCAACCCTGATCAACCAGAGGCATGATTCCTAAGTTCATGATACAGGGGCATGTTGCTTATGATAGCACGAATATCAGAAAGTTCCCCGATTGATAAAGCTGCAGAGACGTCTCGTACGCCCGACTCAGTCAGTTAAAAGCTTGTATATACAAGGGGCATGACATATCTCATTCATCAGGGGCAATCAAGTCAAGATTTCGAGAATCTCTCAAAGATGCAAAAAACAATCAGGGGCATGTATCCAAGTAAATCTTAGTATATTTCCAATCAACATGGGGCATTGTCCTGGGCCAATGATTACGAGGGGCATGACGCCCATAGTGCACATCTCATAAAGTCCTCGTGAGGCGAATCTTTCCGAAGTCCCTACTAACTGGGGCAAATCTATGCAAGTCCAGTTTGACAGCTTGATCAATACTCAGTAGGGTGTCCTAAATCGAATGGTAGTTACTACAATACTGGGGGCAATTTTCAAGACACCCATGTCTCCCCTCAGGGTCGGGTTCACAAGATCATATCCCCACAGAGTAATTATTAAGAAGATATCTTTAAACGCTCCCGACAAAAGACATGGCTCCCCAACAGAGTTTACATCTTCAACACCACCGGTTCTCCGACACTTTGCTCTTCTCCAACATGGCTTACTAATATCTTTATCTCCAGTCAGGGTACATTAAGTTACTGGTTATCCCCAAGCAAGAATCATAAATTCCCAGCTCAGCATCTTCAAAACAAGATCAGACATCAAAACCACAAAGGCATAGAGATTTATTTTCTCAATAAAGACAACATAAATCATATTCACATATCGTATGGCATAAACATATTCATACATTGCATACATTACCTCATAATGAATTCATCCATAACATACAAAGTTTCTCTTTTTCTGAGGGACTCATTACATAATACATGCATCATGACATTGCATAACTATACCTATTGCAGGATACAGGCACAGACAAATGAACGAAATCTCCAACTTTCCAAGATCTAATTCAGCTACTACGAATAGTACTGACACGGTCAACGCTCGATCTAATTCATTTACCACAAATGGTAATGACACGGTCATTTTCAAAGATCTAATTCGGTTACTACGAACGGTGCCGACACGGTCAACTCCCAGAGATCTAATTCTATCATCACGAATGGTGTAGACACGATCACTGACTTTCCAAGATCTAATTCAGCTACTACGAATAGTACTGACACGGTCAACGCTTGATCTAATTCATTTACCACGAACGGTAATGACACGGTCATTTTCAAAGATCTAATTCGGTTACTACGAACGGTGCCGACACGGTCAACTCCCAGAGATCTAATTCTATCATCACGAACGGTGTAGACACGATCACTGACCTTCCCAGTCTAATTCAGTTACTACGAACGGTGCTGACACGACAAGAGAATCTAATTATATCATCACGAACGATGTAGACACGATTATCTCTCCAAGATCTAATTCGGTTACTACGAACGGTACTGACACGATCAACTCTCAGAGATCTAATTCCATCATCAACGGTGTGGACACGGTCAACTGTTTCTAAAGTCTAATTCAGTTACTACGAACGGTGCTGACACGACAAGAGATCTAATTCCATCATCACGAACGATATGGACACGGTCAACTATTTCCTAGATCTAATTCAGTCACTACGAACGGTGCTGACACGATCGACCTTCAAAGATCTAATTCTATCATCACGAACGGTGTAGACACGATCATCTTCCAAAGTCTAATTCAGTTACTACGAATGGTGCTGACACGACCAACTCTCCAAAAATCTAATTCATCTATTACATGATCAACATTCAAACAACTACTTCTCAAACACTTCAGTCTCGACATCTGGATGGCATCTTTAAGCCCATCTCCAACAAATATTCCTCAATACAAAAAAAAAAAAAAAAAATTCAGCCTAACGCACAACATTCCAGACATCTACGGATGCAATTTGGATTAGTCTAACGCACGACTCATCCATCAACCTGACGCATGGCTTTCCAGACATCTGAGGATGCAATTGAGAATAGTCTAACGCACGACTCATCCATCAACCTAACGCACGGTTTTCCAGACATCTAAGGATGCAAGCTTGACCCAGTCTAACGTACGACTCAACCCAAGTTTAAGGCTCAGAAACAGTCTAACGTACGACACATTCTGACTCTCAAGTATATCAAGTCGGATGGCATCTTCAAGCCCATTTCCGACAAAAGTCCTTACTTCAGCTAGGGCAAATTTCTTGGTATTCTAGTGTTCAATCATCTTCCACCTTCAGATACCGACTGGCATACAAACCACTCTACATCTTCAGGTTTAAGATAATTGAACAGGGGCAGCTGTCATACCCCAAAATTTGCCCACACTTTTCAAAAATTCGAAACTATTTCAAAAAATTGGGTTTTTATAAAATCTAGGTTTCATTTACATTGATATCCTGAATTTTATAAATATTCGATTTAAAATCTATTTTAAAATATAATAGTTTACTCTTAAATTGTTATATTTTAAATAACAAAATGTTGATTGATGCTTCTTAAACTTTCAATTGGCTCTTTATTTCGAATAAATAATATAGCACAATTGGTAAGGAAGTAAGGTTTGCAGGTACAAGGTCCCGGGTTTGAATCTCACTTCCGACATTTTTCCTTTTATTTCTTTCTAACTTTAATTTTAATTTTTATTTCAAAAGTCACGAAAAAATGTATTTTTTTTATTATTTAATTGAATTTTCGTTTTTTTAAATTAAGCATTTTTTTATATATTCAATTTTATGCTTTTATCCACTTTTTATTCAAAAATAAAAAAAATTATAAAATAAAAAAATGATTTAGATGTTACTTCTTCAAATATTAAATTATTTTAAATAACTTTTTATTAGGTAGTTTTTTATAATTATCATTAGTTTTATTTTATTATTTAGAGATTTCAAATTCTTTCCAAAACAGTGAATGGACAAAATCCTCTAACATTCCAAAACAACTTCAAGACAAATATCTTCAAAAATGGAAAAAGGTTAAAGTGGTGGACAACACTCATAATGTCAATAATTTTGTTTGTTCTATATCATATGGGAACCGTCAATTTCATTCGGGGGAGAGAACCAACACTATTCACGTACAAAAACACCAAACCTCAAAAAAAACTGTACTTTTACACTCGGTACATTTTTCATCACCAGTAATTTTAGCTCTCTCTTATATTGCTTCACTGTAAATACTTTTCATTTTTTCACAAACATATACACACCCATTCGAACCAGTAAATACCTTCATCAGCATAAATTCTACAAAACCATATACCACAAGGCCATACTAACACAATTCTAAAATTAACAAAACTATTAATTTATCAAAAACAAACCTTTAACAAAACGTGCAAATAAAATATAACAAGCAACAACTTTTGTTTCTTTTGTTTTTATGACAGGTACAGGCCAAGAAATTTGGGATAAATCCAAAGAATCATTCCGGCAACCCAAAGTCCACACAACACCGACCTTCCCTCTCCGACGCTCCTCCCTTTGCCGTATTCACGTCACCGGTGTAACCTCTGGTGTATCACCGTCAAAGCCCTTTGATTCGGTAATCACATTTTTATTAGTTAGCCTGTTTAACCGTTCAATTGATTGTTATGTTGTTGATTTGGATCTGAGTTTTGGATGCTTCGATTTGCATTTGAGCGGAGAACAATTTGTTTTTAGTCTGCTATGTTTAGTGACGGGAGAAGAGGATATGTGTGGTTCTAAGTTGTTGTTAACTATAACTATTCCTCTATTTCTAATGTTTGTATTTTATTTTTATTTTTTTAAAATGCCACTTGTCTCATGCTCATTTGAGATGTTGTTTTTATGGAAAAGTCAAGCAATGGCTATAATCAAGGGAGCCATGCAGGTTCCCACGTTTCTCTTTTCTTTTTTTTTAGTTTTTTTTTTAGTTTTTCTCTCAATTAACTTATTTAATATTTTCAATTAGTTTTTGTTGTTATAATTTGGATGTTGGGCTCTAGGCCCATTAATATTATTTATATTTCTACCATACACCTGTTTTGAATTAATACTCTAGTCATGTATTTTATCTAATTTCTTTCTTATTTTTCTTTTGGCTAAGTTATTTAATTAATTTAATTTAGTTTAATTATTATTAAAAAAAATTCAAAAAAAGATGTTATTTTAGTTAGCATTTGTTTATAAATTAATATGGTTGGTTTATCATTGTTCACATTCTTATCATTTTAAATCATGCATCCTTTTATGTATCCTTAACTAACATTTTCTTGACTTTTGTGAGGTACTATCTTTGAGGACTTGAGGCATTTCTTGTGGACATTCGCAAGTCACTAATTTTGTACCTTTAACTATTTTATTGTCGTTTTATTTTCATTTGGTTGTTGTAATATTATTTTTTATCCCCGTTTTGGCAATTTGTAATCCCCCTCTCGAAGCCATGTAATAGCGTAGGAACTCTATTTTCCGCATTTTAACTTTTTGTACAAATATTAACTGTTAGATGTATGGTTAATAGGATTGCATGGAAAGACTAAAACTGAACATAGCTAACTAACTCAAGATAAGAATAACTGAATATGACACACTTGCACGCACTCACCCTTAGGGTACGCCCCTCTTGGTTGCCTTCGATTAAAAGGTCGTGTCCCTCGAATGTAGAGGTACCTGTTAGCAAAAGTCCCTCGGCTAAAAAATCATCGCAAAGATCATAAGTCCCTCGATGACCCACGATGTTGCCTACGATGATATGATCTAGTCCCTCGAATGGTTGCCTACAAAGCGATGATCGTCCCTTCGAGATTGCTAAAGGCACCTCTACTTGTTGCCTTCAAACGACCTCGATGACCCTTCGATGACCCGCACGTCCAATATAACAAGGACTACCTACTCTTATATAGTATGGATAGTCCTGGGAACTTTAAAATTTACAGAAAAAGACCAGTCAAATAGGGTAGTACTCTTAAACTGCCTAGCTCAATAAAAATATCTTTTCAATATCATTTCAAAAAACTAAGGCTACGCATTTACGCTAAAGTCCTTATGCCCCTTTTCAACTCAAAACAAACAAACATGAGCTAAGCAAGTTAAGAGCCCGTAGATAACTACGGATGAAAAGGGTGCTTACACCTTCCCTTTTCATAACTTACCCCCCGAGCCTGTTTTCTTTCAAAAAGGTTTTTTTCTGTACTTTTTACCTTTCCTAACATTGGACAAAATAAAAGTCGGTGGCGACTCATGCTCACCGCAACATTGTTGCACATTACAAATAAAAGTCAGTTCACCGAGTTACAGAACTGGCGACTCTGCTGGGGAGTCTTTAAGAGGGGTTTACCTTAGGGCTTAGATCACTAATTTGTTTGTTTGATTGTTTTAAATTTTCATGGTTGCTTGGGTTTTGTGGAAGATGAATCCTATACCCGGATTCGAGTGCACTTTAAGATAGGAGCGGCATAGTCATGGAGACCTCCCTTGTGCATGCTTGGGATTGGTCAAAGTGAAGTTCGCGCTTGAGTTAGGCCTCCATTGGTTATTGTGTACCTCTTTTGCATGAGAGAGGTTTACGCATGTATCTTTGGGTGCGCCGGAGCTCAAGGACCTTTAGTCACCTTTAACCCATCTTAACCTTTAGGAACGTAGTGGGAGGGCTATTCTTGGTGCATGCCAAGTTATGGTCGCGACCCGATACTACAGCTCAGATAGGTTTCTTCCTAAAGTATCATTGCGTGGTATGCATGTACCATGTTCGAGGGTGCTTTAGAAGGGGCTGACAATTCTGGGTCACTGGTAGAACCCGTTGCTGATATCATCCTTATCCTTAGAAGTACCTTTGGGGAAGGGTAATCACCTGGTCATACTCCATGCAAGCCGTAAACCTAAGGACTCTTGTGTGACATGTTTGTTATCTAACCACTTGATCTCCTTGCAGGTTTTGTTTGCAGGACTTACTTGTCCGTACTACCCTATGCTTTTACATAACATGCTGACTAACCTTTTTCAGGGATCTTAGGTATTTAGGACGCATAATTCCCAGGAACTGTTATGGAAGGACTATCCAGAGCCTAAATTTCTATCCAGGGGCAAGAGGATTCATTTTCCTCTAGCCAGATACCTTCAAACTCGAAGGTACAGTTCCCATCAAGGGGCAAGAGGATTTATTTTCCTCTAGCCAGATGCCTTCAAACTCAAGGGTACAGTTCCTATCAAGGGGCAAGAGGATTTATTTTCCTCCAGCCAGACGCTTTTTCAAACTCGAAAGTAGAATAAACTTCTGTCAATGGGCAAGAGGATTTATTTTCCTTTATCCAGATGCCTTCAAACTCAAGGGTACAGTTCCTATCGAGGGGCAAGAGGACTTATTTTCCTTTAGCCACATGCTTTTAAGCTCAAAAGTACCATACCCCGAATCAGAGGCTATGACCCACTGGATATGGTGAGCCTGATTCTTAAAGAAGGACGTTCAAAGACAGAAGTCGAAGTTCTTCAACAAAGCTGCAACTACATGTCAATGTTGCAAATTGGGTTCCAAAAAGATCCTTGAAATCATTGCATATGCATTTGCATACATATCGTTGCATAACAGGTTTCCAGACAACGAGCTTCTCATTTTCTACCTCAAATCCCTAAAGCTTGATACTTACAACTCCTTTGTGGCTTCGTCAGAATCTTCTTCTTAGAAGTAATCTGTAGTTCAGATACGAACGCTTGGTTTGGTTTCCCCTCTGGGGCACTTGGTCAGTCGATCGATAATTGCCAACCAGTCCGAGATAAGGTACAAGACCTGATTGATGCAAAGGCTATCATATTCACACCTGCAGGCCAGATTTGAAGTTCTCCTTCGACTCAATGGACTTTCTGAAGCAATAAGTCCATACGGAGAAAATCTCCTCAATATTGGCAATTCGTAATTTCTCATGCATTTTCATGTGTAATCTTTCTTGTTCTTGTTCAATACTGTCTATATGCAATACTTGTTTGTTTTTGAACTATAATAACGATGCATTGGATGTGTTTGTCTTGAAAAAATTCATTCGCTCTCGCTCTAATATGTTCTTATTTGCTTGTGATACCAAACTCTCAATGATAAAGCATGATGACTCTGAAGGGAGAATGACGAACACATAATACCAATAATCTCAAATGGTGTGCTTTCGAGTAAAACCCTGTTGATGATGTACAGGCATTGTTTCAGATTCCCAAACACTGGAGATATAAGGAAGTTAATCCCTTGCCAACCCCTTTTGAGCCTTGAAGTAGGAGTTTCTTTTCTATACGAAAAAACCCTCACATTTAACCTAGGGGCAGGGTAGTGTTCAGTTAACCTGATTGGGTGTTCAAAATTCAGCAGGACCTCGCACCTAAGGAAACAATAATGGTTATCCTTCAAAAGGTTCAGGAAAAGTCGAGACCGCAATGGTCACCTCTCGCGTAATAAGAGGTCAAATATGACGATACAACAACGACTATCCCTCGTCGACCAAGAAATGAGGCAGTCACAATCTTTCCAAAAAGACGTCTCAGGATCATACGACTTGCTCAAAAAATAAAAAGAACGAATTAAAAAAAAAAAAAAAAAGAAAAAGAGAAAAGAAAGCCCGCTAAGTCAATAACTTGAAAACAAATGACTAAGGCAAAAGTTAGGGCATCCCGCTGGACTTCAAACTCAGAATTCAAAAGAATTTGTCCAGGCAAAAGTTAGGGAAACAAAAAAGATCCTCAACAAAAGGGGCAAATTCGTGTGTCTATAAATTCAAGATCGTGTGATCAGACGCCAAGAATAAAAGGTAAGTGACTGTCATGTCCAAACACCTTGTCGATTCCTCAATCGTCTCAAACTCCTCTTGAAGGATGAATGCTCGCGTCGAGTTAACTGAACTTAGGTTGGAGAACATCACGAAGGGGGTGGGCACCAATAAAATTTTGAGCCTAAACATCCATTTTTTCTAAAACCATTAACCTGGCCACGTTACAACCCTCAAAAGTCCTAATTGAAGCAGGGTTAATTCGAAAGCATACTATAACGAGAAAACGGTAAACCGACTCCTAGGAGTTTTGCTAAAACATTTGAGTTGGTATCACGCCACTTTTCACAAAAAATCGATGTTTTGACATCCTTTCAAAAAAAAAATATATTTCAAGACAAACATGAACTTTGCATTAGATTTATATTTCTCATACTAAACATTCTTTGCATATGAACAAGTACTTAACACCAGGAAAACTTCCATCATGAGCTGCAGATGAAAAGTTTAACCCTCTCAAGGGACAAGTTGTCTTCGGAACTCCGTTGAGTTCGAGCATGAACATCTCAAATTATAATCACCCTCAGGGTCACAAAAACGGTTGAAATACCCCATGGACTAAGCGTTCAGATATTCGGGGCAATCAAGCCAAGATTCAAAGGATCTCTCAAAACTGCTGAAATTACCAGGAACCTTCACCCAAGCACAACTAGAATTATCTCCAACCCTGATCAACCAGAGGCATGATTCCTAAGTTCATGATACAGGGGCATGTTGCTTATGATAGCACGAATATCAGAAAGTTCCCCGATTGATAAAGCTGCAGAGACGTCTCGTACGCCCGACTCAGTCAGTTAAAAGCTTGTATATACAAGGGGCATGACATATCTCATTCATCAGGGGCAATCAAGTCAAGATTTCGAGAATCTCTCAAAGATGCAAAAAACAATCAGGGGCATGTATCCAAGTAAATCTTAGTATATTTCCAATCAACATGGGGCATTGTCCTGGGCCAATGATTACGAGGGGCATGACGCCCATAGTGCACATCTCATAAAGTCCTCGTGAGGCGAATCTTTCCGAAGTCCCTACTAACTGGGGCAAATCTATGCAAGTCCAGTTTGACAGCTTGATCAATACTCAGTAGGGTGTCCTAAATCGAATGGTAGTTACTACAATACTGGGGGCAATTTTCAAGACACCCATGTCTCCCCTCAGGGTCGGGTTCACAAGATCATATCCCCACAGAGTAATTATTAAGAAGATATCTTTAAACGCTCCCGACAAAAGACATGGCTCCCCAACAGAGTTTACATCTTCAACACCACCGGTTCTCCGACACTTTGCTCTTCTCCAACATGGCTTACTAATATCTTTATCTCCAGTCAGGGTACATTAAGTTACTGGTTATCCCCAAGCAAGAATCATAAATTCCCAGCTCAGCATCTTCAAAACAAGATCAGACATCAAAACCACAAAGGCATAGAGATTTATTTTCTCAATAAAGACAACATAAATCATATTCACATATCGTATGGCATAAACATATTCATACATTGCATACATTACCTCATAATGAATTCATCCATAACATACAAAGTTTCTCTTTTTCTGAGGGACTCATTACATAATACATGCATCATGACATTGCATAACTATACCTATTGCAGGATACAGGCACAGACAAATGAACGAAATCTCCAACTTTCCAAGATCTAATTCAGCTACTACGAATAGTACTGACACGGTCAACGCTCGATCTAATTCATTTACCACAAATGGTAATGACACGGTCATTTTCAAAGATCTAATTCGGTTACTACGAACGGTGCCGACACGGTCAACTCCCAGAGATCTAATTCTATCATCACGAATGGTGTAGACACGATCACTGACTTTCCAAGATCTAATTCAGCTACTACGAATAGTACTGACACGGTCAACGCTTGATCTAATTCATTTACCACGAACGGTAATGACACGGTCATTTTCAAAGATCTAATTCGGTTACTACGAACGGTGCCGACACGGTCAACTCCCAGAGATCTAATTCTATCATCACGAACGGTGTAGACACGATCACTGACCTTCCCAGTCTAATTCAGTTACTACGAACGGTGCTGACACGACAAGAGAATCTAATTATATCATCACGAACGATGTAGACACGATTATCTCTCCAAGATCTAATTCGGTTACTACGAACGGTACTGACACGATCAACTCTCAGAGATCTAATTCCATCATCAACGGTGTGGACACGGTCAACTGTTTCTAAAGTCTAATTCAGTTACTACGAACGGTGCTGACACGACAAGAGATCTAATTCCATCATCACGAACGATATGGACACGGTCAACTATTTCCTAGATCTAATTCAGTCACTACGAACGGTGCTGACACGATCGACCTTCAAAGATCTAATTCTATCATCACGAACGGTGTAGACACGATCATCTTCCAAAGTCTAATTCAGTTACTACGAATGGTGCTGACACGACCAACTCTCCAAAAATCTAATTCATCTATTACATGATCAACATTCAAACAACTACTTCTCAAACACTTCAGTCTCGACATCTGGATGGCATCTTTAAGCCCATCTCCAACAAATATTCCTCAATACAAAAAAAAAAAAAAAAAATTCAGCCTAACGCACAACATTCCAGACATCTACGGATGCAATTTGGATTAGTCTAACGCACGACTCATCCATCAACCTGACGCATGGCTTTCCAGACATCTGAGGATGCAATTGAGAATAGTCTAACGCACGACTCATCCATCAACCTAACGCACGGTTTTCCAGACATCTAAGGATGCAAGCTTGACCCAGTCTAACGTACGACTCAACCCAAGTTTAAGGCTCAGAAACAGTCTAACGTACGACACATTCTGACTCTCAAGTATATCAAGTCGGATGGCATCTTCAAGCCCATTTCCGACAAAAGTCCTTACTTCAGCTAGGGCAAATTTCTTGGTATTCTAGTGTTCAATCATCTTCCACCTTCAGATACCGACTGGCATACAAACCACTCTACATCTTCAGGTTTAAGATAATTGAACAGGGGCAGCTGTCATACCCCAAAATTTGCCCACACTTTTCAAAAATTCGAAACTATTTCAAAAAATTGGGTTTTTATAAAATCTAGGTTTCATTTACATTGATATCCTGAATTTTATAAATATTCGATTTAAAATCTATTTTAAAATATAATAGTTTACTCTTAAATTGTTATATTTTAAATAACAAAATGTTGATTGATGCTTCTTAAACTTTCAATTGGCTCTTTATTTCGAATAAATAATATAGCACAATTGGTAAGGAAGTAAGGTTTGCAGGTACAAGGTCCCGGGTTTGAATCTCACTTCCGACATTTTTCCTTTTATTTCTTTCTAACTTTAATTTTAATTTTTATTTCAAAAGTCACGAAAAAATGTATTTTTTTTATTATTTAATTGAATTTTCGTTTTTTTAAATTAAGCATTTTTTTATATATTCAATTTTATGCTTTTATCCACTTTTTATTCAAAAATAAAAAAAATTATAAAATAAAAAAATGATTTAGATGTTACTTCTTCAAATATTAAATTATTTTAAATAACTTTTTATTAGGTAGTTTTTTATAATTATCATTAGTTTTATTTTATTATTTAGAGATTTCAAATTCTTTCCAAAACAGTGAATGGACAAAATCCTCTAACATTCCAAAACAACTTCAAGACAAATATCTTCAAAAATGGAAAAAGGTTAAAGTGGTGGACAACACTCATAATGTCAATAATTTTGTTTGTTCTATATCATATGGGAACCGTCAATTTCATTCGGGGGAGAGAACCAACACTATTCACGTACAAAAACACCAAACCTCAAAAAAAACTGTACTTTTACACTCGGTACATTTTTCATCACCAGTAATTTTAGCTCTCTCTTATATTGCTTCACTGTAAATACTTTTCATTTTTTCACAAACATATACACACCCATTCGAACCAGTAAATACCTTCATCAGCATAAATTCTACAAAACCATATACCACAAGGCCATACTAACACAATTCTAAAATTAACAAAACTATTAATTTATCAAAAACAAACCTTTAACAAAACGTGCAAATAAAATATAACAAGCAACAACTTTTGTTTCTTTTGTTTTTATGACAGGTACAGGCCAAGAAATTTGGGATAAATCCAAAGAATCATTCCGGCAACCCAAAGTCCACACAACACCGACCTTCCCTCTCCGACGCTCCTCCCTTTGCCGTATTCACGTCACCGGTGTAACCTCTGGTGTATCACCGTCAAAGCCCTTTGATTCGGTAATCACATTTTTATTAGTTAGCCTGTTTAACCGTTCAATTGATTGTTATGTTGTTGATTTGGATCTGAGTTTTGGATGCTTCGATTTGCATTTGAGCGGAGAACAATTTGTTTTTAGTCTGCTATGTTTAGTGACGGGAGAAGAGGATATGTGTGGTTCTAAGTTGTTGTTAACTATAACTATTCCTCTATTTCTAATGTTTGTATTTTATTTTTATTTTTTTAAAATGCCACTTGTCTCATGCTCATTTGAGATGTTGTTTTTATGGAAAAGTCAAGCAATGGCTATAATCAAGGGAGCCATGCAGGTTCCCACGTTTCTCTTTTCTTTTTTTTTAGTTTTTTTTTTAGTTTTTCTCTCAATTAACTTATTTAATATTTTCAATTAGTTTTTGTTGTTATAATTTGGATGTTGGGCTCTAGGCCCATTAATATTATTTATATTTCTACCATACACCTGTTTTGAATTAATACTCTAGTCATGTATTTTATCTAATTTCTTTCTTATTTTTCTTTTGGCTAAGTTATTTAATTAATTTAATTTAGTTTAATTATTATTAAAAAAAATTCAAAAAAAGATGTTATTTTAGTTAGCATTTGTTTATAAATTAATATGGTTGGTTTATCATTGTTCACATTCTTATCATTTTAAATCATGCATCCTTTTATGTATCCTTAACTAACATTTTCTTGACTTTTGTGAGGTACTATCTTTGAGGACTTGAGGCATTTCTTGTGGACATTCGCAAGTCACTAATTTTGTACCTTTAACTATTTTATTGTCGTTTTATTTTCATTTGGTTGTTGTAATATTATTTTTTATCCCCGTTTTGGCAATTTGTAATCCCCCTCTCGAAGCCATGTAATAGCGTAGGAACTCTATTTTCCGCATTTTAACTTTTTGTACAAATATTAACTGTTAGATGTATGGTTAATAGGATTGCATGGAAAGACTAAAACTGAACATAGCTAACTAACTCAAGATAAGAATAACTGAATATGACACACTTGCACGCACTCACCCTTAGGGTACGCCCCTCTTGGTTGCCTTCGATTAAAAGGTCGTGTCCCTCGAATGTAGAGGTACCTGTTAGCAAAAGTCCCTCGGCTAAAAAATCATCGCAAAGATCATAAGTCCCTCGATGACCCACGATGTTGCCTACGATGATATGATCTAGTCCCTCGAATGGTTGCCTACAAAGCGATGATCGTCCCTTCGAGATTGCTAAAGGCACCTCTACTTGTTGCCTTCAAACGACCTCGATGACCCTTCGATGACCCGCACGTCCAATATAACAAGGACTACCTACTCTTATATAGTATGGATAGTCCTGGGAACTTTAAAATTTACAGAAAAAGACCAGTCAAATAGGGTAGTACTCTTAAACTGCCTAGCTCAATAAAAATATCTTTTCAATATCATTTCAAAAAACTAAGGCTACGCATTTACGCTAAAGTCCTTATGCCCCTTTTCAACTCAAAACAAACAAACATGAGCTAAGCAAGTTAAGAGCCCGTAGATAACTACGGATGAAAAGGGTGCTTACACCTTCCCTTTTCATAACTTACCCCCCGAGCCTGTTTTCTTTCAAAAAGGTTTTTTTCTGTACTTTTTACCTTTCCTAACATTGGACAAAATAAAAGTCGGTGGCGACTCATGCTCACCGCAACATTGTTGCACATTACAAATAAAAGTCAGTTCACCGAGTTACATCAAGGCTACGGGCATGCTGGCCTCATCCAAGGGGGGTTACTCCTCCTCGACGCTTTGTCGTTTCCCAGGGCTCATGTCGAGCATCATCCCTTTACTTCGTGTATTGTTTGAGATGATCGTCTCAGATCAGGATCTCAATGGCATCCTTGAGGTGGATGCAGTCCTCTGTGGTGTGCCAGTGGCTCTTGTGGAACTGGCAATATTTAGTTTTATTCATGTTTGGTTTGACATATGTTTTTCGGGTAAAGCGGACCCCGACTTGGTGGAACTTTGAGTTGACACAGATAGATAAGATCTTTTCTTGTGAGGCGGCTAGTGGCGCTTGGCCATTGGTTCATATCTTGGGCTGAATTAGGGATCCAGACCCAAAATATGTGATTGCAAGGAATCTAGGCGTAAAAATAGGAATTTTGGAGGGCTTCCCGAAACTAGCCGTTGGGACGGGCAGAGACGTGCTTTTGGGATGCCTAGTGAGCAGGTGACCATTTGCTCCTGACTGTGGGGGCAGAATAGACGTCTTGTTGTTGGCTTAGGTGGAGGATTGAGCAAGGACAACGATGGTTTGCCGGCCCTCTGGCCAGGTGAGGATACGTCTCCAACGGAGGGGCAGGAGGAAAAATGCTTCCTTTTGCCCTCAACTGGTCGAGCCAGAACTACTCGGCTGTTCTGGGTGCGGAAGTGGATTGGGACTTGCCTAGCTATTGGGTTAAAACGAAACAAGGAGGATCAATTTTGAGATGCAACATTCACACCAAAATCAAATAATACTTCGTAGATGCAATGGCACAAACTTTAGATTTATCGAAACATGTCCCAATACAATGTTAAAACCGATCATTAAGAAAATTCCTAGTAAAAATATTTTTTTTGATTATTTTAATTATTTAAGTAATATATTAATTACTTAATATTTATATTAATTCCATTAATTATTGTTTTTATATAACTTTTTAGTTGTAAATCTACAAAAAAAGAGGATATGTTAGTAGTAGAAAAGGAGTGTGCTAACATAACATCTAACGATTTACATAAGCCCAACATAAAAACCGAAAAAGAAAAGCCCACAATCCTATATAACACAAAGTCCATAACTCTAACAAAACCCTAATTCATAAATCACTCCATTTCATTGCTCTGTGAGCTTCCTCCGCCGTCTACAATTCTCACCACAACAGCACGAGTAAGAATTCTCTCCATCTCAATTTCATCCTCATTCTGTATTCATATTTCATTTTCCACCGATCTCTGTTTTTGTTTTCTGATACCATTTCGTGAATCCATAGAATGGCCAAAGTGGAAGCAAAAACCGTTGTTCCTGAATCTGTTTTGAAGAAGCAGAAGAGGAACGAGGAATGGGCTTTGGTGAAGAAGCAGGAACAGGAGTCAGCGAAGAAGAAGAGATCTGAGACAAGGAAGCTCATATGGAGCAGAGCCAAGCAGTACGCTAAGGAGTATGATGACCAGGTATTGCGGTGATTTTGATGGAGTTGGTTTATTGAAATGAAATTGTTTATTTGTGTGGTTGTTTATGTTTGTTTGATTTGTGTTTCAGCAAAAGGAGTTGATTAGCTTGAAGCGTGAAGCTAAGCTTAAGGGTGGGTTTTATGTTGACCCTGAAGCTAAGCTCTTGTTCATTGTCAGGATCAGAGGGTAATTTATCTTTTTATTATTTTTTGGTATAACATAATTTGCTACTGGTTAGTTCTTGTAAATGTGTCAATGTTAAAGTTTAGGACTTAATCTTCACCCTATGCTAGTCTTTATTTTGGAAAAGTGATATATGAAAACCGCCCATTTTAGCCCCTAAATTAAATAAAATGTACTTAATTTTTAAGTAGGAAAGTTTTAGACCCAACTTAAAGAAGTTATTTAGTTTTTGTAAGTTTGCCATTACCTATGTATCATGTGTGGATTATTTCTTATTGTTGATTTTATTAATAGGAAATTTGTAATTTTTTTGAATTTCAGTATCAATGCCATGGACCCAAAATCAAGGAAGATTTTGCAGCTTTTGCGTTTGAGACAGGTATAGATCAGATTGTTTTTTATTTGGTCACTCCATGAATTGGTACATGGCATGTTCAATTGAATATAGTTTAATATAATGTCTGAGATTGTAGGCATTGGACTATGGTATCTTGTTTTCTTATTCCCACAGTATTGTGTTTTGTTTTTCTGTCAATTCTTGGAGTTGTTTGCTTTATATCATTTACCTCATTTGCAGATCCTTTCATGGAACTTTTGATCCTTGTTAATTTGTTTAGATATTTAGACCTCATCATGTGGAGTGTGTTGAATATTATCTATAGATAAGTTGTGATTTGCTGCTATCTCCATGCATTGTTTTATCAGTCAAGCCTGTAGTGCATGTTTTCTTTTGTTAGAAGGATAGAGCCATTTACCAAATTTTTATTTTGCTCTAGTATTTCTCTTATATTTGGTTCACTCTTCATATCCTCGAATGGTCCATGTTCAATATTTATACACTTATACTATGATTACTGCGTATCCTTATTCTTCCATTTCTTTTGGGTGCAGATCTTTAATGGTGTCTTTCTCAAAGTTAACAAAGCCACCGTTAACATGCTCCACAGGGTAGAGCCATATGTTACCTATGGGTATGCAAAATCTCAAACAATGTAGTATTTAGATTTTTTACTGTTTCATTTTTACATAGTACAAGTTCTTAATATTTAGTAATTTATTTCAGGTATCCTAATCTGAAGAGTGTCAGGGAATTGATCTACAAGAGGGGATATGGAAAGGTTGACAGGCAGAGAATTGCTTTAACTGACAACTCTATCATCGAACAGGTCTGTCTTTGAATTGGATTCCTTTCTTCGCCTCATTCTCACAGTAGTAAATTTGCACTGTCTGGCCTAAATGAAATTGGCCCTCATTTTGGCCTAATATTTTATCCAATTTGATCAAGCCAAAATATATTTTGTTAGGATTTAAACTATGGTGTTATTAAACTATGGTGTTGCTATCATAGTTGTTTTTGTTGCCTCACTACTTTCTACTGACATGCTATTCATTAATAGGTTCTTGGAAAGCACGGGATCATTTGCATTGAAGATCTGATTCACGAGATCTTGACTGTTGGACCTCACTTCAGAGAGGCAAACAACTTCCTATGGCCCTTCAAGCTCAAAGCTCCTTTGGGTGGCATGAAGAAGAAAAGAAATCATTATGTTGAAGGTGGTGATGCCGGCAATAGGGAAGAATACATCAACGAACTTATTAGAAGGATGAATTAGATTTTGGCACATGGTTCTGCTAAGGATTAATTATCCAGTTATCCAGCTTAAGACATTTGTTTTTGTTAATTCCAGTTTTGTTTTAAAAGATTTTTGTGGTGTTATTTTGAATGCTGAGCAGATTGAGATGTTTAGTTCATTGCTTGCATTAAAAAGTTTAATTTGCTTAATAACTTTGCTGATTTTGAGTTTTTGATGCATACTGTTTTGTTTAGGGCTCTTTAATGTTTGCTAATACTAGAGTGAGAATCCAAAATTCTGAAACAACCAATTATATTATGACAGAATTTTTTATAAAATAAATTTCTTTAAGTTAGACTTTTGTGGGTTCTTAGTCCTTAGTTTTGATCTGATTTTATATTTGCTTTTTATAAGATAATGTACCATAGGTCTTCCTAGATGATGTTTAGGTTTTCAAGTTACACTTCTAAATCATTTGATTATGTACAAAATTTGGTCAACACTGTCATTATACAAAAGTAGTCTTTAATATATATATATATATATATATATATTATGTTAGTAAAATATAAAATTTGAAAAAAATTAAAATATTATTCTAACAATTCTTCCCCCAAAATAAATGAGTCTTAAGCCCCGTACTTAATCCCTTAAAAACTAACATTAAGAAGCTTAGAAAGCTAGGGAAAAAAAAAAACACTCCCTTGTTAAGGATCTACGAAAGGGGCTAGTAAGAGCTTACTTCCTCCGAACTACTCCTCCGTTTTTATTATAAGTCGTTTTGGAAAAAAATTATGCTACTTTTCCTATTATATCCTTAAATATTTATTATTCTCTCTTCTTTCAATTATATAAATTTATCTTCTATATGTCATTAATGAAAGATAATTTTGTAAAAACCTTCATAATTTCTCATTTTCATACAACAATTATTATTTTTTTTAAACTGTGTGAAAAGTCTAAAACGACTTATAATAAAAAACGGAGGGAGTAATTTATAAGAATTTTTTATTTTATTTTTCTTGTTACAAATTATAAATAAAGAACATCAATTTATTTTATTTAATTTGGATTCTCTCTTATTTTTTACAAATAGCAATCAATTAAAATTATTTTTAATATTCTTATAAAATATATTATAAAAACGACAAAAATTTAAACTTTCTTAATAACTCTGCAAGATTAAATTTTTACTTATAAATTGGTACTTAGTAGTATTAAATTGGATTTTGTGATTTTGAACTTATTTAACACCTCTAATAATTTATATATTGGAAAATTTTCATTATGCCCCATGCCATGCCTTTCTTACACACCTTAGAGAAATTTTAAAAATATTTTTAGAATTTAAATTTTAAAATTCGAACGCATCAAGTACACAACAAACTCTCTCTGAAAGAAAAGTAATAAAAAAACAGGTTAAACAAAAGTAATAAAAAAAAAAAAATCTGGTTTTGGAATTCGGATGCACCCTAAACCATCTCAGAACCAAGTGAAAACAAAGTAAAAAAAGTTCGGGTTTCAAAATTCAAAATTACATTACGAATATTGAAATCCAGACACGTTCATTTAAGTATTTGCGACACGTTCATTTAAGTATTTGTGACACGTCTTTCTCTCTTCTTTCTCTTTCATCTCAACAAAGTTGACAAGTGAAAACCTAGCTCGCGAGCCTACTTCTATTCAAGTATTTTTCAATCTTTCTCACAACTTCTACTCCACCATATTCAAGTTTAGCACATCTTTCAACTTCTACTCCACTACATTCAAAACAAGATCATCCATCTCTCACAATTGGTAGGTTTGTCATTTTCTTAATGTTTTTGATTTGTGATGCATGCATTATCTTGATAGGTTATAGTTATGCTACATTATGTTACATTTAGTAGAGCTGTTATATTTGTTTTATCCTAATTAGATTTAGTAGGAATTTTGAACATTTGAGGCAAGGTTCATAAAGTTTTGTTTTTGTTTATACTATGAGTTTGTGCAATTTGGATTTTGAAATCGTGACCCTTAGTCTGGATAACAAAATCTAGATTTTTATGTTTTACGTTCTGTTTTAGTCCAGTTTGCCAATACATTGTTTCCACTTCTTTGATTATGATATGTATTTTCTTGTTTGATTATAGGAAAAATGGTTGACAACCAACAAAGATTGAGACCTGATAGAGTGGTCTAATATGCGTTAGTTGTAGGGACAAAGCTAGATCCACGGGGCTAGTAGTTGGAGAATCGTCATATGCTGCTAAAACATCATTCTGAATTCTTGTGTCATCGACTCATTATGAAGCCCCCACTGCTCCAATACATGCTATTGTACCCGATGCTTGCGTCTATGATAGTTTTCCTGGAGGCCCCTCAGAACTTTCACTACTTCTATTTGCACATGATGCTGCTAGGCACATGTGGGAAGGAGAGATAACAACAATCTTTAATTACTATTTTTAAAAGTTGTATTATAATAATTGAAATGTCTGATAGTGTATTTAATTTTACAATACCATGAAACATTGAAATGTATAAACCACAATAGAAAGGTAGCATAGCTGTTGCAACTCGATGAACCATGGTTTCTAAATGTCCTGCAGCTATATAGGCAGAAGAACTTTTGCATGACTGTATATGGTTATATTAACCATGGTTTATTATCCACGTATGTGGGGAGATGTCACGAAGAGACATCGTCATTTCATCTTTTGATCGGTGAGATGACCATCACACTAATGATGTATCATGCCTCCTACATCTTCCGATCACATGAACATTATTAGATCACTCTAGAATCAGTAGACTTGAGGCACTATACTTGATGATGACATATTTAGGAGCTAATATGTGTAAATTCCAACATGAGATATACAACACCAAAGGATATCACACCATATTTTCTTTCCTTATGACAAATTATGTCGACCGCATGAATACACTTATGGATGCTACGAGTGATGATGCACGAGTTACATATCATAAAGTATGCACAATGAGGTCATACTCTATGGAGATGATATCATGGTATTTTTATGGATACCCAAAGACCCCATGTATACCTGAGTGAGTACATGTATTTTCATGGTATACCCAAATACCCCATAGTTGTTGCTCTTGCCATTGTCCACCGCAACGATGTCAATGTGATATTTGCGGACTACCATGAGCATATGGTGTCCAATGGTTTTATAAAGTGTCACATCCTTTATGACACAACATGCAAAAGGAGAGCCCCTAGGCCAACTCATAAAGAGATACTAGAAAAGGAACATGCAAGGGCATACCATATAGCGGATGTATTACCTATATATGTTATTATATTGTGGATATTGGGAGAGAGGTTATTACTAGAGGAGGGTTTCAAAAAGGCACTACTCAAATGGTCAATCTATAGGAAATCTTAATAGAGGCATGACATGCATTACAATATAAGAGACAGGGGAGGAACATTGACGTTAGATATATCTAATAATTGTAATTTAATTTGTATTTTGATATTGACATTTTGAAAATTGGTATGATACATTGTATTTTAGGAACACTGATGTATGAATTACCAACATTTTGTTTGAAAATTTGATCTTATTAGTGAATAACTAATGTGTATGATTTATTATGGGAATGCTTTATAAATAACTTATAATGTATGGTGTATTAATAATGAAAAATTTCTTATAAGTTACTGTCGAGGGGTGGGAATACTGTCACGGGGTTCGTCCGAATTTTGAAATTCAGATTCATCCTATTGTTATGGAATAAACACCCAAGAAACAATAGAAAACAACCCAAGTATTTGTCTGAATTTTGATATCCAGATTCAACCATTGTAGTAAAACACAAACGCAGATCCAAACAATTGTTGGGTTTACCTGGAGATTGGAATTCAGACATATTTTTGGCAAAAATGGAGGTGTCTCTCTTTTATAAAGTGATTTACTGTATGATAGGTGTCTCTGAATTTCAATGTCCAAATACTCGAATGACATTTTTGGATTCTATAGGATCAGGGCCGGTCCCGACTTTTAAGAGGCCCAGGGCAAACAAAAAAAATGGACCCCTAACAAAAAATTAATTTTTTAATCGCCTCCAAAATAAAAAAGAATTCTGAAGACAAGTTCAAAAGATGAAGTCTTGGTTGTTTTTAACAACAAAAAGAATTTCAACACGGATAAGAAGTCATATGCAAATTATTAAAGAATTCAAAATTACAATATGATTCACTAAATTAAGAATGAGAATCTTTTAAGGACCTTAATTGCTACAATTTTTAGGAAACAAACATTATCTCAAATAAAAGTGTATTTTCTCTTACTTTAGTTGCGGAAAATCAAATCATATGGCTAAGAAAGGTAGGACTAAGCCTAAACCATATCTTGACCCTAATACACAGATTTACCTGATTGATAAAAAAATTATTTCTATGATTAAAAAAATAATAAATCACAGTACAAAAGGATAATAAATTTAATTTAATTTATAAAAATTTGATAATAAATAAATTAGTTGTATCATAAACTTTTAAATATTAAATTATAATATATAAATAATCTATAAAATTTATACTAAAATTAATTAATATAAAATTATAAGAGTTATGATGAATACTAACTATTAAAAATTAATTTTGATTTAAAATATCATTAATTTCAATTGTTTATATAACATTATTTTATAATTAAAATTTGAGAAATATTAGCTTTCAAAAATGTGTAATTAGTTGTAACCAAAAAAAAAAAAAGTGTAATTAGTTGGAACTACATGTCACTTTACCTCCATCTTTATTTACTTGCAATGAAAGAATTAATC
Organism: Vicia villosa; assembly: GCF_029867415.1. NCBI lineage: Eukaryota > Viridiplantae > Streptophyta > Magnoliopsida > Fabales > Fabaceae > Vicia > Vicia villosa. The sequence continues at coordinate 115,472,562 of NC_081183.1, read as the reverse complement.
AAATGATAATTGCTGCCACTTTACCTATTGCAATGAAAAAAAAAATTAAAACAAGTGATAATTAAAAACATGGTTGAAGCTGAGTTTCGAACTTGTGACAACAAAATTACTAAGGCATAGCAAGTACCGCTGCGCTGCAAACAAAAATATGTTTTGTAATTTCGCTATTATATATATATTTTATAATATCAGTATTATAATTTTTTAACATACCTTCATATTGAGGCCCCCATTTATTTGAGGCCCTGGGCTATGGGCCTGCTTGCCCGGGCCCGGGGCCGGCCCTGTATAGGATGCGTGATCACTATATCGGGTGTATAGTGAACACCACCCTTATATGTTTTTTTAAAATTCAGATTTGTTAAATAGTTGTTATTTATTATCTATAGGATAAATAGTTCTCATGACTAATTTGATATTTCATTTCCTAAGAATCGTACAACAATGCCTCATGCATGCAATACTATTTGTATATCTATTTGCAAATTTTATGATATTGTTAAACAAGTTAAATCTCCAACATTATCTCTGAGATTATTTTACAATAAGTCAAAGGATTCAAGAATGTATAATATACCAACTTCAGACTAAGTAACAGGTTTGATAGTTGATGACTTTGATCATTATCATGAGTATTATAAGTTGGGTAGAGACATAATAAAGCATTATGTATGTAAGAGTTTAGTAGTAATACATGTTATAATGAAGAACATATGCCAACAACCCCATTCGACAAGTTCTGAAGAAGTCCGATATTGCAGGAAGAGTGATATCATGGGAAATTGAGTTATTTGAGTATGATATTCAATATGTGATTGAAGGGGAGTATCAAGTGGCAAGTGCTGACTAATTTCTAGAAGAGTTTAGTTCTCCAACATGCGAGGAGACTCCCCATATATGGATCCTATATGTGGATGACACCTTGAACCTGAAAGGAAGTGGCTCTAGAATAATGTTAGAGATATCAAACGAACTTTTGATAAAAAATTATTTGAAGTTTTAGTTTAATTTTAGTAATAGCAAACTCGAGTAAGAAGTTCTCATCACAGTCATAGTCCTTGCCCTTGAGATGGGCGCCTCAATCATCAAAGCCAAAAGCGACTAATAGTTAGTTGCAAGCCAGGTCGTCAGGAAATATGAAACAAATGATCCAAACTGATTAAATTTATAAAAAAGGCACGCAAGTTATCTTAATGATTTAAAGCTTTTGTGATAACATATGTCCCATGAAACAAAACTCTAGGGTTGACCTTCTCTCTAAGCTCTCCATCACAAAAAGAGCAGCCCATAACCTGACTGTAATTCAAGAAACTCTCGCCGCCCCCAGTATTGAGGCTAAGGAAACTAATACTCTAGAAGTCACCTAAACCACCGGTTGGATGGCACCCACAATACGCTATCTATTGTTATGTGAACTTCCACCAAACGAGATAAATTTGGAAAAGATTCAAAAAACTTGTAGCAAAGTATACCGAGATGTCCAGAAAGCTTTACAAGATGGGAAAAACCTCCCCCATGCAAAAATGTCTAGAGGAAAATAAAATCTCCTGGTCCTCACAAAGGTCCACCAAGGCACATGCGGTAGTTGAAGGATAGAAAAACACTTAGAAAGGGGGGGTTTGAATAAGTGTAGCTTTAAAACTTGTAAGATAAAAACTATTTGCACAATGATTTTTATCCTGGTTCGTTGTTAACTAAACTACTCCAGTTCACCCCCTTGGAGTGATTTACCTCACCTGAGGATTTAATCCACTAATCACACAAGATTACAATGGTTTTCCACTTAGACAACTTCTAAGTCTTCTAGAGTATACTGATCACAACCTGATCACTCTAGGAACAATCTGCTTAGATACCCTCTAAGACTTTCTAGAGTATTCTGATCAACAACTTGATCACTCTAGTTCTTACAAATTAATGTAAACAAATTCTATTAAGAGTTACAATGCTTCTTAAAAAGCAATTATCACAACTGTGATTTTCTCTTAAGTTTTAGCTTAATCTCACTAATATATTACAACAGAAATGTAGTGAGGTTGAAGATGAAGTTTGAGAGCTTTTTGAATTTGACAGTGTTTCTGTATATTTGCGCAAGTGTTGTATATAGCTTCTCATCAGAAATTCAATTTATAGGCGTTTGAGAAGATGACTGTTGGGAGCATTTAATGCTTTGCGTAATCCGTACAGCATTGTATTTAATGTTTCACTCTTTTGTCAACTACCTCGAGCCTTGCTTTCGCTGTGTCGACTGACGTTGCCTTTAATAGCTTCTAACGTTCCTTTTGTCAGTCAGCGTAGCCTTCCATCTTGTACTTGCTTCTGATCTGATGTTTGTGTAAAAAAACGTTTGAATATCATCAGAGTCAAACAGCTTGGTGCAGAGCATCTTCTTGTCTTCTGACCTTGAAGTGCTTCTTAGCGTGATACCATGAGAACTTCAGTGCTTCTGCTTCTGATCTCAAGTCCTTCTGATGCTTCCATAGACCATGTTCTGATTCTGCTTGACCATCTTATGATGTCTTGCCAGACCATGTTCTGATGTTGCATGCTGAACCTTCTGAGTCAGTGCTTCTTGCGCTGATTTTGTGCATACTCTTTATGTGATTCCTGAAATGGAAATTGCATAGGATTAGAGTACAACATTATCTCATACAAAATTCATATACATTGTTATCATCAAAACTAAGAATATTGATCAGAACAAATCTTGTTCTAACAATCTCCCCCTTTTTGATGATGACAAAAACATATATAAATGATATGAATTTGCAATCAGAATATAAGACGACTAAAGACAATTACACAGTTATAGCATAAGCATATAAACATAGTGTGTGAATATGTCTCCCCCTGAGATTAACAATCTCCCCCTGAGATAAATAATCTCCCCCTGAAATAAATACCGGAAGAAATTTCTAAATAAAGGACTTCCCTGAGTATTTTCCATTTCAGTTGAGACGATCACATATGCTTAGATCTTCAGAACATTCATAGCTTCTGCTTCTTGCTTCCATAGGACAACTTCAGAGCTTGAATTTCTTCTTGAATCATTGCATGCGAGATTGTATCAGAACATTGTTGAATGTACCAGAGCATCATCAGAGCATCTCTACATCCTGAAATGTTACAGAACAAACTAAACGACAAAAGTCAGAGCATGAATGAATCAGAACATATAATATGTATCAGAGCAAAAATAATAATGTTTCAGAGCATATTTAGAACAAAAACATGCATCAGAACATATAAGGAATAAGAATGAGTTAGAGCATATTCTATCATCAGAATATCATAACATTCTTCCTTCATGCTTCTGATCTTGAAGCTTCACAGCACTCAGCTTGCTTCAATTTCCATGAGCTTGTTTCCATATAGAATTGCTTTTCCTCATGTCTTTGCTTCTCGTGTTGAGCTTTTAAGATTGTCTTCAATCCTGCAAAACACTTAAAGACACAGAACTTGCAAATTCTTGTTAGAAATGTGGAGACTTTCTCCCAGCAACTGATAAAATAAATCAGATCATTTATCACAGTTTCTTCCCCTTTTTGTCATAACATCAAAAAACACAAAAGATTCAGATGAAAAACAAAACAATATGAGAGAAAAAGAGGATAATTTTCATTGATTGCAAAAGAGAATGATCAGAAGATACAAAGGAGATGCAAGGAAGACAGATGCAAGAAACAAAGAAACAACTAAGACACAGAAGACTAAGACGACCCTAGCTTAGACATAATCTTAGCCAGCATGTCATGAATCCCAGCATTGCTCTCAGTCTGCCTCTCCATGAATGAGCGAAACTCATCATTGATAACATCTTGCTTGTCCATACGAGAAGCTAACTCAACCTGATTCTTCTGAATAACCTCTAGAGTCTTCACCAAAAGAGAGGGTTCACCAGAAGAAGCTTCACAACTTCTGTCCAGAGGGACAACATTCTCAACTGCAGCTTCCATTGTCAGATCATCATCATGATTTTCCTCAACAGGAATAGTCTCAGCAGGATGATCTTCAGCATCAGCTTCTCCCATAGAAGCATCTTCTTCATATTCTGGAGCAGGAAGATCAGAATCTCCATTCTCAAGAGCTTGAAGAATGGCAGCAAGATTCCTTGGAGCAGAAGGACCTTCAACTTCTGGAGGAATAACAACTTCTGGAATGACCATATTGGGGTCCTCCTCAGAAGGATTTTCCCTCAGAAAGTCAAACAGTGACTTGAAGTCTCCAGTCAGAACTGGATACTTAGGTCTCCAAATCACAACCTCCCTGCAAGGATTATCCAGCAATTCATCAACAAACATCTTCTCCTCAAGAACTCTCTTGTTTCTGATGGGATGATAGTATACACCATCATCAGCTTCAAGACGATATCCAGCATAACCAGGTGCAACAGCCACTAGTCTCTTCTAGACTCTCATAGCTTCAACCTGAAAATCCTATCGAAAGCTTCTCCAAAGGTTTCTAGTAGAAACATCATCAAGGTCATTGAAGAAGGCATCTCTCAAGAGATCCAGCCTATAGACAAATTCATGCTTGAACAACTCCAGGAAGATATGAGGTTCAGGTTCAGGAGGGTTGAAGGTGAATTTGTAGTCAGGGTAAAGGAGGCAATATGGATTGGATTTTCTGGAAGGTAAGGGATGGGATAGAGAAGGTGGAGCAGCTGTGGTGGATGAAGATGGAATATCTATGGGGAGGGTTGATGAGGATGGGATATCAGAAGGTGTTGGGGGACAGACAGTTAATGGAGTGGGGTTCAAGACAGGTGTAGAAAGAGATGGTTGGGGAGGATTTGGAATGGTGAAGGTGTTGTGAGGTTCATAAGGAGGAGGTTGGTATACTTGCCTGGGAAAATTGTTAGTTCTTTCAGCACGGAAAGATTCCCTGATGCACTGCTTTTGATATTCTTTGGAGTTTACTTTGACAGGATCAAAGGTGACCCTCTGCTTCTTGGCTTTCTTGGCTTCTTCTTCTTGAGCCTTTCTCTTCAGCCGTGCTTCTTTCTTCTTCTGATCCTTCTTCTGTAAGTCAGCCAGAGAAGGAAGGGCTCTTCCACGAATCCATGCAGGATCAACAGAAGATTGAGCTCGTACAAAAGCTTCCAAATAACGCTTGACAGCCTTGTTAAGTTCAGCTTGGAACAAGGTAGCAAAGCCTTCAACCGGAATTCTTCTGGTCAAAATATCTGGGAAGATTACAGGAACAGAAGTTACCTCCCTGATAAGTTCCAACCTTTGCAGATCAAAACCATTAAACTCGTGCCCTTGAATAACTCCAAAGAACTTGGACGTTCCAATAGTCCTTAGGGAATCCATCAAATCACTTTCTATCAGAATGTCTGAAATCATTCTGGCGAAAGGAATAGTAGTTTTTGGAAGGTGAGGATACTTCTCACGTTCTTCATCTCTTGACTCTTCAATAGACGTCTTAAAATTCTGAAAAAGAATGTTGGAGATGTTGAGTTCAATTCTTCTTCCAATGCAGAAGAGAGTATATTTATGATCAGGACTGATGTACGATGAGGAGAACGATCTTCTTCTATGATGGAGAGATCCCAGAATAATCTCAGCCCAAACTTGGTAGAACGGCCTCAACACACCAGTTTGATGAGATTCAATACCAGTAGCATTGGATATTTGTCTATCAACCTGTGGCCAACAAACTCTGCCATGAAGAGGACCAATATATCCTTCTTCATTATCCAGGTTGTTGTTACCCTAGGATTTCGACTTACTAAATGAATGGGCAACTAAGGCCCAAAATTGGCAATTGGGCCTCAATTTGGTAAAAAGGCCCCAAATTGGTAATTGGGCCTCAAGTTAATATCTACATTACCAGTTGGGTCGAAGCGTTTCGACCAAATAACGCTTAGTAGTCGAAGCTATTCGACTAGAAAGATGATCAGAGGCTTCAGCGTTCGACCAGACCAAAAGGATGCGAAGACTTAAGGATTTTTGGCTACAGAAACTGAAGTGGAGGTCGAGAGGCAGTAGAAGTTAAGAGGCAGTTCCAGGCAGTTTTTCTGGCAGTTCTCACAGGACGCGTGGAAGTCTCACAATTGAAGATCTTGCATGTCGAAGACACATGTTGACTGATAGCCAGTCGACCGTTAGTAGTAGTTATTTTATTTTTCTATTTAAGCAAGTTTCATAGGAATAGTTAGAGGTCCGCATTTTCTACATAAACACGAGTAAACTCAAATCTCTGCGCAATGAGTAACGAGTGCAACTTTGGAATGTATGTATGCGTACCAGTTTAATTAAATGCAATCATTTTACATTACATTTTATTTTTCAGTGCACATTTACTGCCTTCTTTTTTATTGCTTTGATTTACTTTAAAGCCTTTAATTTCAGTGTTTACTTTTACGTTAAAGTCACTATTTTACATTTAATACAAATCAGATACACATAACATAACAAAATAAAGCAATCAGTCCTGGAGTATTCTAGTTGACTCCGCAAAGTAACCTTTAAAAAGGAAACTAGCGCTTGTTTACCATTTTTCTGGGTAAACAAATTGGCACGCCCAGTGGGACCCGTCGATTGTTCTTTATTTTTTCTTTAGTTATGAATGATATTAAGAAGTGGTCGGAAATTAACTAACATGGCGGAAGTTAATACAAATAATTCTGATCTTTCTGGAAATCAATGAGGTGTTCTGACCGGAGGAACACCACAAAATGCCGCAGATTCGTCCCCAGTTGGAGCAACAAATACTGGTGGATCGACGACAGCAATAATGGTATCATCACCAACGAATGTACGGTCACCGTTGAATCCATTACGACCGCCGTTTCATGGAATGATGCCTCCACCAGGTTTTACCCCTCAGTTTGGAATGCCCACGTCTATGATGCAAGGTTTGCATACAAATCCTTCATTATATTCTGACAGCATGATGGCTACAAGCACATCAAATCCAGGGGGTCGACCTATAGGCATAGGATATAATCACCAGGTTTTGCCATCTTTAAGTACTACGTCAATGTTGTCAATTCGACAACAAATGGACGAAAGTAATCATGAAATGGTGAATGCCCTTACTCAACAAATGGGAACTGTTTTTACTCCCATGATTAATAACACAAATCAAAGTTATGAAATATTGGCGGGACAAATGGCCAGAATTGCAGATTTCTTTGGAGCGCCCCCACAACCAAACCTTTCGACTACTCAAGGGTCGAATGTGAGAGGGGTCGAACCTATAGGACAAGGAGATCAAATTGAGCCAGAGATCCCTAGAATAGTACAAAGGCATCAAGATGCTGACCAGGTTCTTAGGAACATCCAGCAAGATGCCAATATTGGGCACAATAATATCTCTAATGTGGTCGAACAAATTTTAGTTCAGAATGGAATAAATGTAGGTTTGCATAGACCAAATTTCGTTTCCCCGTTGTCAGAATATGTAAGGCAGACAGAATTGCCTAGGGGGTGGAAAGTCCCAAAATTCACCAAATTTGCTGGTGAGACTGGCGAGTCGACGGTCGAACATATTGTTAGGTTCCAGACAGAGGCTGGAGAAATAGCAAACAATGAAAATCTAAAGATGACGTATTTTCCAAGTTCTTTAACGAAAAATGCATTTACTTGGTTCACGACCTTATCTCCCCAATCTTTGTTCTCATGGAACCAATTAGAACGATTGTTTCATGAACAATTTTATATGGGGCAGTCGAAAATTAGCTTGAAAGAATTAGCAGGAGTTAGACGAAAGGGTACAGAACCAGTCGATGACTATCTAAACCGTTTTAGGTTACTGAAAGCTAGATGTTTTACACAAATTCCTGAACATGAGTTAGTCGAAATGGCTGCAGGTGGGTTAGATTATTCCATAAGGAAGAAATTAGACACCCAACATTTGAGAGATATGGCACAACTGGCAGATAGGGTACGCCAGGTCGAAAGGCTGAAGGCTGAAAAGGCTAGGGCTAATAAGTATCATAAGAAAGAAAAAATAGCTTATGTTACTACAAGTGAGTTCGACTCTAATAGCGACAGTGAATACGAAGAGGGAGAGGTCAACGTGGCTGAATTAAAACCAGGGCCACCATATATCTGTAAATTGCTTAAACCTTCAAAAGATAAAAATCTGGTTGAAAGTAAGAATGAAAAATTTTCTAGTAAAACGTATTCATTTGATATAACGAAATGTGATGAAATATTTGATTTGTTGGTTTCTGATGGGCAAATCATAGTACCCCCGGGACTTAAAAATCCTCCTCTTGAACAAAAGAAAAAAAGAGGATTTTGTAAATTTCATAATTTCTTGGGTCATAAAACTTCTCAATGTGTCCTTTTCAGGGATTTAGTGCAAAAAGCTTTGAAAGAAGGAAGGTTACAGTTTGGAGAAAAGCCAAAGTCATCAATGCAAGTTGATACTGATCCTTTGCAAGTCGAAGAGGCTCACTATACTGAGCTTGCTGATGTGATGATGGTCGAGACTACTGATGGTTTCGTTAGAAAGCAAAACGGTGCTACTGATGGCAAAGTTTTAAACATGGTTTATCCTGAACCAAAAGAAAGTCTTTTGAAATTCCTGGAGAGATGCCACAATAACAACTCTCAAGTTGGATTATGTCCAAGGTGTGATGCTGTTTTCAATTTCGATGCTGCAAACAAAGTGAGGTTCGACCCTCGTCGAGGCAAGAATCGTCAATTCATGTATACAGGAGAAAACAGTGGCCGAAAGGCTGGAGAATACAGGAAGATGTTTGAAAAACCAAGGACTTTCCGTCCCAAGACGGATGTCCCTGAAGACAAATGGGTGAAACCCATTAACTTCAGAGGTAAACGTCCAGAATGGCAGATTCAAGGCGATGGAACCAATGCTGAAGGTTCTTGGACTGATAGTGGATCTAAAAGAAAAGATTACATATCTCCAAACTAAAAAGGAAAGAACCCCATGACTCGAACGCAATGGAGGCGTTACCAAAGAAGCCACAAGAATGGACAAGAGGGTTCAAAAATGGTGCAGGCAGGATTTTCTCACTATCAGTCAAAACCCTTTCATAGGAAGTTGACTGAGGAGCAGGCTAAAATAGCAAATGAAAGATTAGCTGCTGGGATGATCCTAGGAAAGAAATTGATCAAAGAATTGGTCAACGACGATGCTACAATCCCAAATACAGAAAAAGAGCCTGAGTATTCTCCATTGTCAGACGAAGAAGTCGATGATAACTTTGACATAGAGTCAGATGAATTGCTAATCGACTGTGGGATTGTTTCTGTACTCCCGGCTGAGTTCGACAGAATCTCTGAGGTATCTGAAAATGAAGATGATTTTCTTCCTGACGAGAATGTGGAAGAAACACCTGTTTGTTACTACGTGATGGGAAAAGGAGTGGTAGAAGAGCAAAAGGCTGTGTTTGAGAGGCCAGGTCGAGGAATGATGTATCATTTGAAGCCTTTATTCATAAGGGCGAAAGTGGATGGTGTTCCAATAAACAAAGTGTTTGTCGATGGTGGGGCTACTGTAAACTTAATGCCCTATTCTTCACTTCAGAAAGTGGGAAAGTCGGATAAGGACTTAAGACCCCATAATATGGTACTGTCAAATTATGAGGGCAAGACAAGTGGAATACTTGGAGTAATTCAAGTAAAACTAGCTGTTGGTTCGTCTGTCAGGTCAACTGTCTTCATGGTGATTGCATCGCAGGCAAATTTTAAACTGCTGTTGGGTCGAGAATGGATCCATGGTATTGGGGCAGTTCCTTCCACCTTACATCAGCGTGTGGCTATTTGGAGGTCAGATGGTATAGTGGAGAATATTGAAGCTGACCAAAGTTATTACAAAACTGAAAGTGGTCGCAGACACTTCGACCAGCATTTGGCAAATGTAGCTCCTTGCTACAAAGCAGAAGATGTATATCCTTCTGATGAAAGTGTGTCTAAGTATCTGAACTTAGACCCAAATTATGGTTTCATTTGGAATAAAGAAGATCCTAATGAACCATTAAACCATGAAAGTCCTCCAGAGCAGAGGACAACAATCAAAGACGATGACCACTGAGTCAGATTACCTGGCTCGAATAACGGCCTATTTGGCCGAGAACAAAGAAAAAGCGGCTTTAGAAGCCGAACTAGAGAAAAATATGACGATTGAGGCCATGATAGTAAAAAATGAAAACAATCAAGAAGTCGATCACCAAGTCGAACGACTTGACGGGATATACGATGACGAACCTTTAGGTTTCGAAATGGATCCATCAGGATCGGTAAAAAGGATGCAAGCTCAAGATCCTCTTGAGGAAATTGACTTAGGTGATGGAGTCATTAAAAGGCCTACTTATGTAAGTACAAGGCTTACAAGTGACCTAAAGACCAAGTTGATTCGACTTTTGAAAGAATACAAAGATTGTTTTGCATGGGATTACAATGAAATGCCTGGTTTAAGTCGACATGTGGTGGAACATCGACTACCACTAAACCCAGGGAAGAAACCTATCAAGCAGCTTCCTAGAAGATTTGCGCCAGAGGTTATGGAAAAAATCAAAATAGAAATTGAAAGATTGTTGAAAAGCAAGTTTATTCGAACTGCGAGGTATGTCGAATGGTTAGCTAATATAGTGCCTGTCATAAAGAAAAATGGTAGCCTTCGTGTATGCATAGATTTCAGAGATTTAAATAAGGCTACTCTTAAAGATGAATATCCCATGCCAGTTGCTGAAATGTTAGTCGACTCTGCAGCCGGATTTGAATATCTCAGTTTATTGGATGGATATTCAGGCTATAACCAAATTTTTATAGCTGACGAAGATGTACCTAAGACGGCGTTTCGATGCCCAGGTGCTTTAGGAACTTATGAATGGGTGGTAATGCCTTTCGGTTTAAAAAATGCTGGAGCTACATACCAACGAGCCATGAATTCCATGTTTCATGATTTTATTGACAAGTTTATGCAGGTTTATATTGATGATATTGTAATAAAATCTAACTCCAGTCATTGTTGGGGAAGATTAATTTCTTGAGGAGATTTATCTCAAATCTAAGTGGCAAGACGAAGATATTTTCACCACTTGTGAAACTCAAGAACCAAGATCAATTCAAATGGGAACAAGAACATCAACAGGCATTCGACCAAATAAAAGCATATTTAACTAAGCCTCCTATTTTGTTACCCCCCAATAGGACAAAAAGTATGAAGTTATACATAGCTGCATCAGGCTCGACAATTGGGAGTATGTTGGCCCAAGAAGATGATAATGGCGTCGAAAGAGCCATATATTATCTAAGTCGAACCCTAGTAGATGCTGAAACTAGGTATAATGATATTGAAAAATTATGCTTATGCTTGTATTTCTCATGTAACAAACTTAAGCAATATATAAAGCCTGTTGATGTGTATGTGTCCTCTCATTTTGATATCATTAAACATATGTTGTCTAAACCAATTTTGCATAGTCGAATTGGTAAGTGGGCATTAGCGCTAACTGAATTCTCCTTAACATATGTTCCTTTAAAAGCTATGAAAGGACAAGTTGTGGCTGATTTTATAGTCGACCATGGGTTAGTCGAATTGTCTGTAAATCAAGTCGAGCAAACTAACTGGAAATTGTTTTTCGATGGTTCTAGTCACAAAAATGGTTCAGGCATTGGAGTCCTAATTATTTCCCCTAAGGGACTTCCAACTAAGTTCCATTACAGAATGAAAGAAGTATGCTCTAATAATGAAGTCGAATATGAAGCCTTGATTACTGGTTTGAAGGCCCTAATAGATTTAGGGGCAACCCGGGTTGAGATTCGAGGTGATTCTGAACTAGTGATTCGACAAATCAAAAAAGAGTATAAGTGCATTAAAGAAAATCTAATAATGTATTATGCAATTGTGATACGCTTATTAGAAAGCTTCGAACATGTTGAGATCTTGCATGTACCAAGATCCAACAATTACATTGCCAATGAATTGGCACAAATTGCTTCTGGGTATAGAGTTTCTAAAGACAAGTTGGAAGATATGGTCGAGATCAAGAATAAAGAAACTCATGAAGTATTAAATAAATTGGGTCAATTGTCGACGTCAAAATTCGAGGGGGTAGATGATGACGTTGAAATTGAAAATTTGTATGCATTGGAAATTTTTGCCATCGACAATATGACTGATGCTGATTGGAGAAACCCATTGGTCCAATACCTAAATAATCCAGTCGAAGGAACTGATCGAAAGATTAAATATAGAGCTCTAAACTATGTGATATTAGGAAATGATTTATACAAGAAAACAGCCGAGGGTGTATTGTTGAAATGCTTAAGTGAAGCTGAAGCATATTTGGCTGTGTCAGAAGTTCATAGTGGTGTTTGTGGAGCTCATCAATCAGGCCATAAGATGAAATGGTTGTTGTTTAGACAGGGTTTATATTGGCCAACAATGCTAAAAGACTGTATTGAATATGCAAGAGGATGCCAAGAGTGCCAGAAATTTTCAGGCATTCAACATGTTCCAGCCAGTGAATTGCATGCGATTATTAAACCTTTGCCTTTTAGAGGATGGGCTTTGGATTTAATAGGAGAGATTAAATCTGCATCTTCCAAGCAACAAAGATTCATCTTAGTAGGAATAGATTATTTTACTAAATGGATAGAGGCAATCCCACTAGTTAATGCTGATCAAGAAGCAGTGATTAGTTTCATACAAAAACACATTATCTACAGATATGGGATTCCAGAAACTATCACTACTGATCAAGGAACAATTTTTGTTGGTCAAAAAATGCAAGCTTTTGCAGCAGAAACAGGGTTTAAATTGTTAACATCTACTCCATATTATGCCCAGGGAAATGGTCAGGTCGAAGCTGCTAATAAAGTTATCATAAATTTAATAAAGAAGCATGTGGGGAAAAAGCCAAGAAATTGGCATCAAACGCTCGACCAAATCCTTTGGGCTTGTCGAACATCACCAAAGGAAGCAGTAAAAACTACTCCATTTCGTTTGACATTTGGGCATGATGCTGTGTTGCCTGCAGAAATTCACCTACAGTCAACAAGAATTCAACGACAAAACAGTCTGTCGTCTGACGAATACTGGAATATGATGTTAGATTAGTTAGTCGAATTAGACGAAGAGAGGCTAATAGCGTTGGATAGGTTAATAAGACAAAAGGAAAAAGTGGCGAAGGCTTACAACAAGAAAGTCAAGGAGAAGACATTCATGGTAGATGACTATGTATGGAAGGTTATTCTACCCATGGATCAAAGGAATAAGTTATTGGGTAAATGGTCCCCAAGTTGGGAAGGACCGTTTAAAATTTTGCAAGTGTTTTCAAACAATGCATATGAAATTGAAGAACTAAATTCAGATGGTCGAATCTTGAGGATAAATGGTAAATATTTGAAAGAATATAAACCTATGCTTCAAGAAATTCACATAAGAGAGTAAAAAACTAAGAGATTATATTAAAATGGCTAAAAGTCTTGGCCAGTCATTACAAAAAGTGCCTTCATAAAAGGCGCAGTCATTACAAAAAAAAAAAAGAGAAAAAAACTGGCAAACCCTAAAGCCACTAAAATATCCAATCTTAGTGAACTCTTTGGTCGATGTCCTCCAAAGATAGTAGAGGCAGACTTTCGGCTTCGAACATCTCTACGCGCCCGGCCCTGCGCATTTTCCTCACTACACCTTGCTTGAGAAATAGGTAAGACAAGAATCTTCCATAAGGAAGACAAGTCACCATTCCTTGACGAGAGGCCATCGAAGAGACAGCTTCCACGAGTTGTTTAAAAATCAAAAGAGGAAAGTTGATTTTCTTCCCTTGAAGAGCACAAGAAATGAACTCCAAGTCTTCCACCATGATGTTATTTTTATTATGGTTGCGCGGACGAAAGTTGCCTACCAAAAGTTGGTGCCAAATTTTGATAACTCTGGCACAAAAGGGGTCATTGTCCATGAGATCCCTTAACATATTAGAAGTGTTCATGTCGAAGGTGTTGTCAACAAACGTTGCACCGGTATTGCTGCATTTCAACAAATCAGAGATTGTTGAAGGAGTGATGATGACATGAGCCCCTCGAATGGTGGAGGTTATGGTAGTCCTCCCTTCTGGATCTATGCGCAAAGATGCAAATCTCCAGAACTCAATCAACATGCAAGGATAGATGTTTCCATCTAGAATTTCAGGATAAAATGCAAGCCCCTGGCTAGCATAGAGGGCACGAGCATTGATATGATTCGCATCAAACTCTTCTGCAGAAAGCTTAAATTCTTTCTTAATGCAGGATCTTATGTTGGCATTTGTTAAAGGTTGTGCCATAGTTTGAAAAGATTGAAAAGATGAAAGAGTTTAAGATGTTGTGCGTAAGGAGATGTAAAAAAGAAGTGGAAGGAATGAGGCTATATATAGAGAATGTGTAGTTACTTCAGTAAGACAAACGTGGGAGAAGGAAGTTAGAAGATCAAAAATCGTATTAAATATCTTGGAAACTGACACAAGCAAGCTGGAAGCAGTTAATAGCCCACTAACCCAGCGTTTAGGTAATAATTAGTGCCTGGGAAAATGAAACGTAATCATGGCGTAATGGGAAGTAACAAAAGTCGAAATCTAAGGAAGAACTGAAACAACATTTCTTCTCTTTCCTAAAAAGTCAGTCGAAAGAAGTCGCTTGGAGGGGCAATTTGTTACCCTAGGATTTCGACTTACTAAATGAATGGGCAACTAAGGCCCAAAATTGGCAATTGGGCCTCAATTTGGTAAAAAGGCCCCAAATTGGTAATTGGGCCTCAAGTTAATATCTACATTACCAGTTGGGTCGAAGCGTTTCGACCAAATAACGCTTAGTAGTCGAAGCTGTTCGACTAGAAAGATGATCAGAGGCTTCAGCGTTCGACCAGACCAAAAGGATGCGAAGACTTAAGGATTTTTGGCTACAGAAACTGAAGTGGAGGTCGAGAGGCAGTAGAAGTTAAGAGGCAGTTCCAGGCAGTTTTTCTGGCAGTTCTCACAGGACGCGTGGAAGTCTCACAATTGAAGATCTTGCATGTCGAAGACACGTGTTGACTGATAGCCAGTCGACCGTTAGTAGTAGTTATTTTATTTTTCTATTTAAGCAAGTTTCATAGGAATAGTTAGAGGTCCGCATTTTCTACATAAACACGAGTAAACTCAAATCTCTGCGCAATGAGTAACGAGTGCAACTTTGGAATGTATGTATGCGTACCAGTTTAATTAAATGCAATCATTTTATATTACATTTTATTTTTCAGTGCACATTTACTGCCTTCTTTTTTATTGCTTTGATTTACTTTAAAGCCTTTAATTTCAGTGTTTACTTTTACGTTAAAGTCACTATTTTACATTTAATACAAATCAGATACACATAACATAACAAAATAAAGCAATCAGTCCTGGAGTATTCTAGTTGACTCCGCAAAGTAACCTTTAAAAAGGAAACTAGCGCTTGTTTACCATTTTTCTGGGTAAACAGTTGTACAGCTTCCTTATCAACTTTTCAGTTATCACAACTTCATGCCCTAACACGAAGGAGATGATTGCAGTTGGGGTAACCGTTGCATGAGCCTAGAAATCTTTCACAAGAGCAGGATAAATTGGTCCAACCAATCTATCAAGGTAGTTTGACCAGCCTTGAGCCATTGTCTTTGCTTCGGGTTTGAAACCATGTACTTTCAGATTTTCAAAATCCACTGAAGATTCACAAAGAACTTCCATTTCTGATGTAGGAATGGAACATGTCTTCAATGGAGCATACCCATGCTTGCTGAAAACCAGATGAGTGGAAGAAACTTCTGCTTGGCTTGAAGAACTTGACGAAGGATTCATGGTGAAACGCTAAGATGCAGACACAAACTAGGGTTTATGCGTTGAATGCAAAAAGAAAGAGATGGACAAATGAAGAGAGAGAGAGAGAGAGTGAAAAAGATGAAATGAAGGTGAAGAGGAGTATATAAAAGGTTGGATACAAGAAAATAATAAATGCAATATGGTTTAAGTGAAATGATTACAGAAAAACATGACATCAATTTGCATTTAATGAGATATGACGTTAGGAGAGATAAAGTGACAAAATGAAATGATTTGCACAGTTACCTAGGGCGGCGTCTCCTCAACTGCACGCATGCTTGTCCAAAAATAGTGAACACGTGTTCATTTTCTGGAAACACTGGTGATAGCTGTTTTACTTTAAAAGAGATTTTGAATCAAGTTAGATAATGAAACGTTAGTAATAACAGAATCAGAACTTCTAATTGATCATTATCAGAACTTCTTATAAAAACATAATCCCAACATATTTCAGAACTTAGCCATACATAAGATCTTCTCATCTTCTCATTCTGGGCATAAATCCATACTGATATTCTTCAGAATGAACTTAAGCCTATCTTCAGCAAGGGGTTTTGTAAAGATATCAGCCCATTGATGGTCTGTATCCACAAAGTTTAAAGAGAGAACACCCTTCTGAACATAGTCCCTAATGAAATGATGTTTAATCTCAATATGTTTAGCTTTGGAATGTAAGATAGGATTCTTAGATAAACATATGGCAGAAGTATTATCACAGAAGATAGGAATGTTACTCTCATATATTTGATAATCTTCTAGCCGACTCTTCATCCAGAGCATTTGTGTGCTACAACCAGCAGCAGCAACATATTCTGCTTCTGTTGTTGAGAGAGAAATGGTAGCTTGCTTCTTGCTGTACCAGGAGATAAGGTGACTTCCAAGAAATTGACAACTTCCAGAAGTACTCTTCCTTTCAATTCTATCTCCAACATAGTCAGCATCACAAAATCCTACTAAGTTGTATTCTTTAGATCTTCTGTAGACTAAACCAACATTAGTAGTACCTTTCAGATACCTCAGAATTCTCTTAAGAGCAGTCAAGTAAGATTCTCTAGGATCTGATTGGAATCTAGCGCACAAACAAACACTGAACAAAATGTCAGGTCTAGAAGCAGTTAAATATAGAAGAGATCCAATTGTAACACCCTTCTAAACCCCGCGGCAATTAAACAATTAAATCAGAGTTACATGCACAAGGGCGTCACAATTAATAAATAAAATAAAACAACATCTGTCATAGTCATGCATTCACTGAAGGAAAACGTCTTAACATAACTCATAAATCAAATAACTCATGTTTACAAAGCAGAATAATCATCGACTAGCATCACATCATTAATGCTTTCAATCTTCAAAATAAATTAAACAAAACAGAGTTAATGTCATAAACTTAAAAACAGCGTTCCCCAGTGTTACACCTATTAGAGCATGACCCGACGCTAACCGACACATTGACTCATGAGCTAATCCTCACCGAGTCGAAGCCGCTATCCTCAATCTGAAAAATATAGTGTAAGGGTGAGTCTCATTCGCAATTAACAAATATTATTGCATTATAAATAACAGTACATTAACAGTTATATTATTCACCCAACTCATCTATATCCAGATCGTCCATCAACATACATACACATATCATCACAATAATATAAGAGTATACATATAGTCATGTTATCAAATCCATGAAAATGAATGCAACTGACTCTATGCATGTGGTACCAATCATCATCAATGGGAATCACCCACCGACCGATCTATCATCATCCAGATACGGCCCTGCCAGCACAAATTCCACACAATGGGAATTCTGCCATTCATTGAATCCTCTCATCATCTAGGATTCAGCCCTCTTCAATGCTTATGAATGCATGCAAACATATATATAACATACTTTCATCATCTCCACTCTATGAGTAGCATCATCTATACTCATTTCATCATCATCATCATTACTAAGCATGTTCATATATACATTAACATCATTCAATACAATCAATCATCAGTAAACCACAAAATCACATCACAAGGTTTACACAGTCTCAAACAGCACACAAAACAGGTCTACAGATCGAAAGTTACACATCATTGAACTTTCCAGAAAAATCACAAAACAGAATTTTACACATACAGCGACCATACGCGTATCATATAGCCTATACGCATCCATACGCGTATCACCATGCCTCATACGCGTATCATACGCATTTCATCAGAATCTAAAATGGCCTAAAACCAACTCATACGCGTATCAGCCTTGCCATACGCGTATCACCAGGACCAATTTCCTCTTTAAAAATTCTCATACGCGTATGAGCATCCTCATACGCTCCTCATACGCAAATCACCAGTACAGGGTATTTGGGACAGGGCAGCTGCGTATCATACGCGTATAGCCCTTGGGGAATGTCCCTCATACGCGTATGACCTCATCCCATACGCGTATGGCACTGTTTCATACGTGAAACACCAGAAAAATGTCCAGAACCTGCAACTTCGTAACAGTCCAAAACACACTCGTTTTTACTCATACCAGTCCACGATTTTGAGTCTAAAACAGTCCAATTTCACGTTTTCATTCACAGGATTCATTCATACAAACTAATATATCATCATATATCAATCAACACATCCAAATCCCGAAATCTAACCCAATTCTTAGAACCCCAAAACCTAACTCTGACATACCAACAGAATTGACTCAACAACACAACTATTCATACACTATTCATCTATAATCACGATAAGAGATGATAATTGGAAGAGTCCCCCCTTACCTTAGCCAAATTCTTGCTCTTTGGTCTCTTCCTCTTTGTTCCTCTTCTACGTTCTTCGTGTTCCAACTTCTCTCTTTTCACGTTCTGTTCTTTCTTTCCCAATTCTAATTATTTTATGAAAAATAATATTAAATTAGTAAGGGCTTTACTACACCACACCCCCTCTTCTTACTAATCTCACACATGGCCCAAATGCCATTAACCATCAATTTTCCATTATTTTCATAAAATCCATAATAATAATAATTATTAATCTAATATTCAAATTAAATTAAAATTAAAATTATACGGGTGTTACAACTCTCCCCCACTAAAAGAGTTTTCGTCCTCGAAAACATACCTTAGGTAAAGAGCTCTGGATAAGAATCCTTCATCTGGCTCTCTAGCTCCCAGGTAACATTTCCTTCAGCCGGTCCTCCCCAAGCTACTCTGACTAAAGCTATTTCCTTACCACGCAATTGCTTCAGCCTTCGATCCTCAATCCTCACAGGCAATGCCTCAACCGTTAAGTTGTCTTTTACCTGTACATCATCTACTTGGATCACATGGGAAGGATCTGAAATGTATTTCCTCAACTGAGACACATGAAACACATCATGTAAGTTTGCAAGCATCAGCGGTAAAGCGACACGATATGCCACTTCTCCCACTCTTTCAGAAATTTGGAATGGTCCAATAAAACGTGGAGTCAACTTCTTTGACTTCAATGCCCGACTAATACCTGTCATAGGAGTAACTCTCATAAACACATGGTCTCCCTCTTGAAACTCAAGTGTTTTCCTCCTCTTATCATGATAACTCTTCTGACGACTCTGAGAAGCTTTCATCTTCTCTTGAATCATCTTAATCTTCTCTGTGGTCTCTTGTACAATTTCCGGACCAATCACAGCACTCTCACCAGATTCGTACCAACACAACGGCGTCCTACACCTCCTACCATACAAAGCCTCAAACGGAGCCATACCGATACTCGAATGATAACTGTTGTTGTAGGTAAACTCAATCAAAGGCAGATAACTATCCCAAGTACCTCCTTTTTCTAACACACAAGCACGCAACAAATCCTCTAACGACTGAATCGTCCTCTCAGTCTGTCCATCAGTCTGCGGATGATAAGCAGAACTTAGTCTCAACTTAGTACCCAAATCTTTCTGCAAACCTTCCCAGAACTTAGACGTAAACCTCGGATCTCTGTCTGACACGATACTTGAAGGAATACCATGTAGACTAACTATCTTCTCAATATACAACTGAGCTAGTTTCTCCATCGGATAATCCATTCTCACTGGTATAAAATGTGCAGACTTCGTCAACCTGTCCACCACGACCCAGATAGCTTCACAATTTCTGACAGTTCTCGGCAAACCCGAAACAAAATCCATCGATATGCTATCCCACTTCCACTCAAGAATAAACATTGGTTGCATAAACCCAGATGGTTTCTGATGCTCAATTTTTGACTTCTGGCACGTCAAACAAGAGTACACAAACTCAGCAATTTCTTTCTTCATTCCAGGCCACCAAAACAACTTTTTCAAATCATGATACATCTTGGTAGCACCAGGATGAATACTCAACCCACTACGGTGTCCTTCTTCCAAAATACGTTTTCGTAGTTCAGCAACATCAGGAACACAAACTCGGTCACCAAACCTCAGTATACCATTCTCGTCAATTCTGAATTCACCACTCTTGCCTTGATTAATCAAAGTCAACTTATCGATCAATTCAACATCAGCTTTCTGACCCTCTCTGATCTCTTCAAGAATACCGCTAGTCAGCTTCAGCATACCCAATTTGACACTAGTAGGAGTACCTTCACACACCAAACTCAAGTCTCTGAATTGTTCAATCAAATCCAATTCCTTCACCATTAGCATAGATATATGCAAGGTCTTCCTACTCAATGCATCAGCAACAACGTTTGCCTTACCCGGATGGTAATTCAAACCAAAATCATAATCCTTCAGAAATTCTAACCACCTTCTCTGTCTCATATTCAACTCTTTCTGATCAAAGAGATACTTTAGGCTCTTATGATCACTGAATACTTCAAATCTCGAACCATACAAATAGTGCCGCCACAACTTCAAAACAAAAACTACAGCTGCCAACTCCAAATCATGAGTCGGATAATTCCTCTCATGTACTTTGAGTTGTCTCGACGCATAAGCGACTACTTGTTGATTTTGCATCAATACGCCACCTAAACCCATCAGTGATGCATCACAATAAACCACAAATGATTCTGTCGGATTCAGAAAAATCAAGATAGGAGCACTAGTCAACCTCCTCTTCAGCTCTTGGAATCCTTCTTCACACTTTGCATCCCAAATAAAAGCTTGTCCCTTCCTGGTTAGTTTAGTTAACGGCAATGCTAACTTTGAAAATCCTTCAATAAACTTTCTGTAGTAACCTGCAAGACCAAGAAAGCTACGAATCTCTGACACTGACTTCGGAGTTTCCCACTGAGATACAACTTCTATCTTTGTAGGATCAACAGCAATACCATTCTTAGAAATCACATGCCCAAGAAAACTGACTTCCCTTAACCAGAATTCACACTTCGACAGTTTGGCAAAAATTTGCTTCTCTTTTAACAGTTCCAATACCGTTCTGAGATGTTCGGCATGTTCTTCCTCATCCTTAGAGTATATTAGGATGTCATCTATAAACACCACCACGAACTTATCGAGATAAGGATGAAAGATCCTGTTCATATACTCCATAAAAACACCAGGTGCATTAGTAACTCCAAACGGCATTACAGAATACTCATAATGTCCATACCTTGTTCTAAAAGCAGTCTTCTGAATATCGTCATCTTTCACACATATCTGATGATACCCAGACCTCAGATCAATTTTGCTAAACACACGCGCTCCAACCAACTGATCCATCAAATTATCAATCCTCGGCAAAGGATACCGATTCTTGATAGTAACCTTGTTCAATTGTCTGTAATCTACACAGCCTCATCGAACCCTCTTTCTTCTTCACTAGTAACACAGGCGCACCCCACGGAGAAACACTAGGACGAATGAATTTCTTCTCCAGCAATTCTTCTAACTGCTTCTTCAGTTCGGCCAACTCAGACGGCGACATACGATACGGTGCCATCGACACTGGACTAGTTCCCGGAATTAAATCAATAGAAAACTCCACTTCTCTTTCCGGTGGTAATTCATTCACATCTTCTGGAAAAACTTCTGGAAATTCACACACAACAGGTAATTCGCTACTCGCCACTTTTTCTTTCACATTCATCAATGCGAACAACATAAACACTGTTGCACCATCCCCGATAGCCTCATTCACCTGTCTAGCTGTCATTTCCAGATTATCAGTACTAACCTCTTCGGGAAAAATTACCGTCTTCGCAAAACAGTTGATATGAACACGGTTGAACTCTAACCAGTTCATTCCCAGGATTACATCGAGTTGTTTCAACGGAAGGCACACTAAGTCCATCCCGAATTCTCTGCCAAAAATGTCAACCGGACAATTCAAGCATGCAGACGAAGTAGTTACTGAACCCGACGCAGGAGTGTCAATAACCATGCTTCCATTTATATCAGATATCTCAAGATTCAACCTCATAGCACAATCCAAAGAAATAAAAGAATGAGTTTCTCCAGTATCAATAATTGCAACTAAAGGTGTGCCATGAATGAAACACGTACCTTTAATCAGTCTGTCTTCTGGAGTAGTCTCTGACCCGGTCAAAGCAAAAACCTTTCCTCCCGATTGGTTCTTCTTTGGCTTGGTACAATTCGGACTAATGTGACCCTCTTCACCACAGTTGTAACAAGTCACACTCTTCCTCTTACAATCAGCAGCAATATGACCCACCTGGTCACACTTGTAACATTTCTTCTGATCATTCTTACACTCGTTCCGACGATGTCCCACCTCACCACAATTGTAACATCTGATACGAGCACTAGAATCTCCCCCACTGGGTTTCTTCCAATCAGCAGACTTACCTCTACCATATGGTTTACCTCTATCCATAGGCTTCTTCCCTTTTCTGTCAACTAACTCGCGAGAGTGAGATGACTTCAGCTTGATATTATCCTCCTCAAAAATCCTGCTACAATCCACCAAGTCAACAAACCTCCGAATCCTCTGGTACCTAATACCCTGCTTGATCTCATCACGAAGACCATTCTCAAACTTGACACATTTTGAGAACTCACTGGCTTCATCATTGTTGTAGTGTACATAATACTTTGCCAGCTCCACAAACTTTGCAGCATACTCTGGTACCGTCATGTTACCTTGGACCAGCTCCAGAAATTCAATCTCTTTTCTGCCCCTGACATCCTCAGGAAAATACCTCCTCAAAAATTCCCTCTTGAATATAGCCCAAGTAACTTCTACACCATCAGCATCCAGTTCAGCTCTGGTTGCTAACCACCAGTCATCAGCCTCTTCAGATAACATGTGAGTGCCATACCTCACCTTGAGGTTCTCAGCACAATCAATGACTCTGAAAATCCTCTCGATCTCTTTGAGCCATTTCTGAGCACCCTCAGGATCATGCGTGCCCTTGAACAATGGAGGATTGTTCCTCTGAAAATTCCCCAATTACCTATCAGCACCAATCCCTGCTCCTACAGCTCCCCCTCCAAGCACACCAGCAATCATGCCCAAAGCTTCAGCAGTAGCATCATCATTTCTTCCACCTCTTCCAGCCATTGCCCTTCTTAATCACAAACAATCCAGTCAGAAACAAAAGTATCGACAAATAACTCGTATTAGTCGCATACACAGAAAGACTGACGCTAAGACTCTGGTCACAACGACCGACTATGCTCTGATACCACTATTGTAACACCCTTCTAAACCCCGCGGCAATTAAACAATTAAATCAGAGTTACATGCACAAGGGCGTCACAATTAATAAATAAAATAAAACAACATCTGTCATAGTCATGCATTCACTGAAGGAAAACGTCTTAACATAACTCATAAATCAAATAACTCATGTTTACACAGCGGAATAATCATCGACTAGCATCACATCATTAATGCTTTCAATCTTCAAAATAAATTAAACAAAACAGAGTTAATGTCATAAACTTAAAAACAGCGTTCCCCAGTGTTACACCTATCAGAGCATGACCCGACGCTAACCGACACATTGACTCATGAGCTAATCCTCACCGAGTCGAAGCCGCTATCCTCAATCTGAAAAATATAGTGTAAGGGTGAGTCTCATTCGCAATTAACAAATATTATTGCATTATAAATAACAGTACATTAACAGTTATATTATTCACCCAACTCATCTATATTTAGATCGTCCATCAACATACATACACATATCATCACAATAATATAAGAGTATACATATAGTCATGTTATCAAATCCATGCAAATGAATGCAACTGACTCTATGCATGTGGTACCAATCATCATCAATGGGAATCACCCATCGACCGATCTATCATCATCCAGATACGGCCCTGCCAGCACAAATTCCACACAATGGGAATTCTGCCATTCACTGAATCCTCTCATCATCTAGGATTCAGCCCTCTTCAATGCTTATGAATGCATGCAAACATATATATATATAACATACTTTCATCATCTCCACTCTATGAGTAGCATCATCTATACTCATTTCATCATCATCATCATTACTAAGCATGTTCATATATACATTAACATCATTCAATACAATCAATCATCAGTAAACCACAGAATCACATCACAAGGTTTACACAGTCTCAAACAGCACACAAAACAGGTCTACAGATCGAAAGTTACACATCATTGAACTTTCCAGAAAAATCACAAAACAGAATTTTACACATACAGCGACCATACGCGTATCATATAGCCTATACGCATCCATACGCGTATCACCATGCCTCATACGCGTATCATACGCATTTCATCAGAATCTAAAATGGCCTAAAACCAACTCATACGCGTATCAGCCTTGCCATACGCGTATCACCAGGACCAATTTCCTCTTTAAAAATTCTCATACGCGTATGAGCATCCTCATACGCTCCTCATACGCAAATCACCAGTACAAGGTATTTGGGACAGGGCAGCTGCGTATCATACGCGTATAGCCCTTGGGGAATGTCCCTCATACGCGTATGACCTCATCCCATACGCGTATGGCACTGTTTCATACGTGAAACACCAGAAAAATGTCCAGAACCTGCAACTTCGTAACAGTCCAAAACCCACTCGTTTTTACTCATACCAGTCCACGATTTTGAGTCTAAAACAATCCAATTTCACGTTTTCATTCACAGGATTCATTCATACAAACTAATATATCATCATATATCAATCAACACATCCAAATCCCGAAATCTAACCCAATTCTTAGAACCCCAAAACCTAACTCTGACATACCAACAAAATTGACTCAACAACACAACTATTCATACACTATTCATCTATAATCACGATAAGAGATGATAATTGGAAGAGTCCCCCCTTACCTTAGCCAAATTCTTGCTCTTTGGTCTCTTCCTCTTTGTTCCTCTTCTACGTTCTTCGTGTTCCAACTTCTCTCTTTTCACGTTCTGTTCTTTCTTTCCCAATTCTAATTATTTTATGAAAAATAATATTAAATTAGTACGGGCTTTACTACACCACACCCCCTCTTCTTACTAATCACACACATGGCCCAAATGCCATTAACCATCAATTTTCCATTATTTTCATAAAATCCATAATAATAATTATTAATCTAATATTCAAATTAAATTAAAATTAAAATTATACGGGTGTTACACCAATCATACCTCTGTACAACTTCTGATCTACCTTCTTACTTATCTCATCCTTACCTAGGACACACGTTGGATGCATAGGAGTTTTGGATTCTTTGCTTTCAGAAAGGTTAAACTTCTTCAGATGTTCTTTCACATACTTCGTTTGATGAACATATGTTCCTTCAGAAGTTTGATTGATTTGTATACCAAGAAAATACTTGAGTTCACCCATCATGCTCATTTGAAATTCAACCTGCATAGTCTTAGCAAACTCCTTTCCAAGTGAAGCATTAGATGTTCCAAAAATAATATCATCAACATAAATTTGACAAATTAAAATGTCCTTCTAAGAGGTTTTACAGAAGAGAGTCGTATCCACTTGTCCTCTAGTGAAACCATTATCCAGAAGGAAAGAACTTAATCTTTCATACCAAGCTCTAGGAGCTTGCTTCAATTCATACAATGATTTCTTTAGTTTGAAAACATGTTCTGGAGACTTGGAGTCTTCAAAACCAGGAGGTTGGTGGACATAGACTTCCTCATCTATATAGCCATTTAATAAGGCACTCTTAACATCCATCTGATATAGAGTGATGTTATGTTGAGTGGCAAAAGAAATTAATAAGCGAATAGATTCTAACCTGGCCACTGGTGCAAAGGTTTATGTATAGTCAATACCTTCTTGCTGACTATAACCTTGAGCCACCAGTCTGGCTTTGTTTATTACCACTTCTCCCTTCTCACTAAGCTTGTTTCTGAAGACCCACTTTGTACCAATGATGTTGAATCCTTTTGGTCTAGGAACAAGATCCCATACATCATTCCTTGTAAACTGATTTAGTTCTTCTTGCATGGCAATTATCCAGTCTAGATCTTCTAGAGCTTGATCAACAGAAGTTGGCTCGATCAAAGAAACAAGACCTAATTGACATTCTGCATTGTTTTTAAGGAATGCTCTTGTTCTGATAGGATCATCTTTCTTTCCAAGAATCACATCTTCTGAATGAGCTGATGTGAGTCTAGAAGATCTTCTGACTGTTGGCTCTTCAGAAATTCTGAGATTCTCTAAAGATGCAGCAACTTGATCTTCTAATCCTTTGCTTATGAGACTTTCAGCTTCTGAAACTTTGCTTCTTGGTTCTTCAGCTTCTGATATATCAATATCTATATCTGCAAAATTCTCAAACTGCTTTGGCTTTTCAAGACCAAGCTTATCATCAAATCTGATATTGATTGATTCTTCTACAACCAATGTTTCAGTGTTGTATATTCTGTAGCCTTTAGAGCGTTCAGAATATCCAAGAAGGAAACATTTTTGTGCCTTAGAATCAAACTTACCAAGATGACATTTAGTATTCAGAATGAAACAAACACATCCAAAAGGATGAAAATATGAAATGTTGGGCTTTCTGTTCTTCCACAATTCATAAGGAGTCTTATTTAGAATAGGTCTTATAGAGATTCTATTCTGAATATAACATGCAGTATTTATTGCTTCGGCCTAGAAGTGCTTAGCCATATTGGTTTCATTGATCATGGTTCTGGCCATTTCTTGTAGAGTCCTATTCTTTCGCTATACAACTCCATTTTGCTGTGGAGTTCTAGGGCAAGAGAAATCATGGGCAATACCATTTTCTTTGAAGAACTCCTCAAAGAATCTGTTCTCAAATTCACCACCATGATCACTTCTGACCTTTATGATTTTGCACTCCTTCTCAGATTGAATCTGAGTGCAGAATTCAAAGAACACTGAATGAGACTCATCCTTGTGTTTTAAGAACTTTACCCATGTCCAGCGGCTATAATCATCTACGATGACTAATCCATATTTCTTCCCTCTGACAGATGCTGTTTTGACTGGTCCAAACAGATCAATGTGCAGAAGTTCTAACGGCCTTGAGGAAGAGACAACATTCTTAGATTTGAATGCAGGTTTGGAGAACTTGCCCTTTTGACATGCTTCACAAAGAGCATCTGATTTGTATTTCAGATTTGGGAGTCCTCTGACCAGATTTAGTTTGTTAATTTGAGAAATCTTTCTCAAACTAGCATGTCCTAATCTTCTGTGCCAGACCCATTGCTCTTCAGAAACAGACATAAGGCAAGTCACCTTCTGCTTCTCAAGATCTGAAAGATCAATCTTATAAATGTTGTTCTTTCTTTTGACCGTAAATAGGATTGAGCCATCCTTCTGACTTACAGTCTTGCAAGACTTTTGATTGAAGATTATATCAAAACCATTGTCAGTTAATTGACTTATGGACAATACGTTATGCGTTAATCCTTCTACAAGAAGTACATTAGTTATGGAAGGAGAGTTACCAATACTTATGGTTCCAGAGCCAATAATCTTGCCCTTCTGATCTCCTCCAAACTTGACTTCTCCACCAGACTTAAGCACCAGGTCTTGGAACATAGACCTTCTTCCCGTCATGTGTCGCGAGCACCCAGAGTCCAGGTACCATGACATTTTGTGCTTTGTCTTCTTTGCTGCTAAGGATATTTGCAACAGAAAATATCTTCTTAGGTACCCACAATTTCTTGGGTCCTTTCTTGTTAGTTTTTCTCAAGTTCTGATTGAACTTGGGTTTAGCATAATAAGTAACAGGAGGAACAGCATAATATTCTTTAGGTTTGGCAGCATGATATTTTTTAGGTTGTGTCACATGCTTCTTGGTGTGTGTAGTGTTAAAGCTTTTGGCATGTGAAGTGAGCCTAATATCATGTGAGTGGCCATATTTGAACTGATCATACAATGGCTTGTATGTGATTTTCATATCATCAACAGGTTCAAATTTTTGTGGGGTATCACCCTCATAGCCAACGCCAATCCTTTTATTTCCATAAACTCCATATATCATAGAAGCAAGATGACTTCTGCCAATACTTCTAGATAAAAACTTTCTGAAGCTCGAGTCATATTCTTTCAGAATATGATTGAGGCTAGGAATGGATTTTTCTGATTCAGAAGGAGATCCAACATCTTTGGATAATTTTAAAACTTTTTCCTTTAGTTCAGAATTTTCCACTTCCAGCTTCTTAGTTTCAGATTCAAATAGCTTTTTCAGCTTTTTGTATTTGATACTAAGATGAGCCTTGAGTTCCAGAAGTTCAGTTAAACTGGAAACTAACTCTTCTCTAGATAGTTCAGAAAATACCTCTTCAGAATCTGATTCTGATGTAGATTCTGATCCATCATCCACTGTGGCCATCAGTGCAAGGTTTGCTTGCTCGCCTTCAGAGTCTGATTCTGATTCAGATTCATAATCATCCCATGTTGCCATAAGACCCTTCTTCTTATGAAACTTCTTCTTGGGATTCTCCTTATGAAGTTTTGGACATTCATTCTTGAAGTGTCCAGGCTCATTGCACTCATAACAGATGACCTTCTTCTTGTCAGATCTTCTGCCTCCAGAAGATTCTCCTCTTTCAGGCTTCTTTGAACTTCTGAAGCTCTTGAACTTCCTTTGCTTGCTCTTCCAGAGTTGGTTTACTCTTTTGGAGATCATGGACAGTTCATCTTCTTCTTTTGATTCTGATTCTTCAGAATCTTCTTCTTCAGCCTGAAAAGCGTTAGTGCATTTTTTATAATTAGATTTTAATGCAATAGACTTACCTTTCTTTTGAGGTTCATTAACATCCAGCTCAATTTCATGACTCCTCAGAGCACTGATCAATTCTTCAAGAGAGACTTCATTCAGATTCTTGGCAATTTTGAAAGCAGTCACCATAGGACCCCATCTTCTTGGCAAGCTTCTGATGATCTTCTTGACATGATCAGCCCTTGTGTATCCCTTGTCAAGAACTCTCAATCCAGCAGTTAGCGTTTTAAATCTTGAGAACATCTTCTCAATATTTTCATCATCCTCCATCTTGAAGGCTTCATATTTCTGGATCAAGGCAAGAGCTTTAGTCTCCTTGACTTGGGCATTTCCTTCATGGGTCATTTTCAATGACTCATATATATCACAGGTAGTTTCCCTATTAGATATCTTCTCATATTCAGCATGAGAGATAGCATTCAGCAAAATAGTCCTACACTTATGATGATTTTTGAATTGCTTCTTTTGATCATCATTCATTTCTTGTCTTGTAAGCTTTACACCAGTAGCTTTCACTGGATGTTTGTAACCATCCATCAGCAGATCCCATAAGTCACCATCTAGACCAAGGAAGTAACTTTCAAGTTTATCTTTCCAGTATTCAAAGTTTTCACCATCAAATACTGGTGGTCTAGTATAACCATTGTTACCATTTCCATTTTGTTGCTCAGCAGAGCCAAATGTAGATGTATTTGTTGGATCTTCACCAGCCATCTTGACTTAAGCGTTTTTCTCTTCCTGAATCTTTTCTAAACACGGTTAAGTGCTTGCACCTTAGAATCAGCACTCTGATGCCAATTGAAGGATAGAAAAACACTTAGAAGGGGGGGGGGTTTGAATAAGTGTAGCTTTAAAACTTGTAAGATAAAAACTATTTGCACAATGATTTTTATCCTGGTTCGTTGTTAACTAAACTACTCTAGTCCACCCCTTGGAGTGATTTACCTCACCTGAGGATTTAATCCACTAATCACACAAGATTACAATGGTTTTCCATTTAGACAACTTTTAAGTCTTCTAGAGTATACTGATCACTCTAGGAACAAACTGCTTAGATACCCTCTAAGACTTTCTAGAGTATTCTGATCAACAACTTGATCACTCTAGTTCTTACAAATTAATGTAAACAAATTCTTTTAAGAGTTACAATGCTTCTTAAAAAGATATTATCACAACTGTGATTTTCTCTTAAGTTTAAGCTTAATCTCACTAATATATTACAATAGCAATGTAGTGACGTTGAAGATGAAGTTTGAGAGCTTTTTGAATTTGACAGCGTTTCTGTATATTTGCGCAAGTGTTGTATATAGCTTCTCATCAGAACTTCAATTTATAGGCGTTTGAGAAGATGACCGTTGGGAGCATTTAATGCTTTGTGTAATCCGTACAACATTGCATTTAATGTTTCACTCTTTTGTCAACTACCTCGAGCCTTGCTTTCGCTGTGCCTATTGACGTTGCCTTTAATAGCTTCTAACGTTCCTTTTGTCAGTCAGCGTAGCCTGCCATCTTGTACTTGCTTCTGATCTGATGTTTGTGTAAACAACGTTTGAATATCATCAGAGTCAAACAGCTTGGTGCAGAGCATCTTCTTGTCTTCTGACCTTGAAGTGCTTCTTAGCGTGATACCATGAGAACTTCAGTGCTTCTGCTTCTGATCTCAAGTCCTTCTGATGCTTCCATAGACCATGTTCTGATTCTGCTTGACCATCTTCTGATGTCTTGCCAGACCATGTTCTGATGTTGCATGCTGAACCTTCTGAGTCAGTGCTTCTTGCGCTGATTTTGTGCATACTCTTTATGTGATTCCTGAAATGGAAATTGCATAGGATTAGAGTACCACATTATCTCATACAAAATTCGTATACATTGTTATCATCAAAACTAAGAATATTGATCAGAACAAATCTTGTTCTAACAGTAATCACATTGGCAGAAGAACACCCTCTCATAAATTGCCCAAGGTGGGTTGTTAGTGGACCACCCTGATGAAACAAAGTGCAAAATTCGTCAGGAAATGTGATAAATTTTATAAACACGTTAACATACATCATGTTCAAGCCGATATCCTTCATTCAGTCATGTCACCATGACCATTTTACCAATGAGGCGTGGATATTCTAGGCTTTTAGGTAATAACGCATGTACAACTAAAGTTCTTGATTGTTTGAGTAGATGACTTCACAAAATGGATAGAAGCTGAAGTCGTATCTAAAATCACGGTAGAAACGGTTCACCACTTCTATTAGCAGTGAATCATGTGCAAGTTTAGTTTACTAGGAGTTATCATCTTAAACCATGGTATTCATTTTTCTATCTCCACTGTGGTGTAATTCTGTCATGACCTAGGAGTGTAGACTAAGTTTATTTTAGTTGTCATCTCACAAGCGAACAAGCAGGCTGAGTCGGCGAACAAAGTAATACTAGGAGGATAAAGAAATAGATGAACATAGCAAAGGGGATCTGAGTTGAACCACTCTATGAGTTACTATGGTCATATCATGTAACACCCCATTTAAATAATTAGTCATTGTGTGTCGATTGTGAAATTATATTGGTATAATTGAGGGTATGTGGTAAGGTTGGGAGTGAGAACTTAGTCTTAATTGATTAATTTAAATAAAAACCTTAGAATAATATTATAATGATATAATTTTTAATAGATGGGATATATATATATATATTATTAGTAATATTATTATTGATCTTAAGACTAAAATTAAGAAAAATAAAATATAATTAGGGAAAGGTTGGAAAGGGATTTTGGGGAAAACAGTTACCACGTGAAAAGAAAAGCAGAGTGAAGGAAGAGAAGCTAGGGCAAGATGGAGACTAGGAGATTCCACCATTGTTGAAGGATCAAAGCTCAAAATTAAGGTAAAGGGGGGGGGGGGGGGTGAATGGGTTCTTATAATGGCGATTGAACATGAGAGGATATTGAGTGGTCCTTCCCCTCTTAGGATTTTGCTATTATACTTGAATTCTGAAATTGTATGTGTGTTTGAGTAATCTATTGATAAAATTCACAATTGGATTGCATGAGTATAATGAGTGTGTTGTTGTATTACAAGTTCATGTTGTTCCTCTTGGTGTGTTTGAATTGAAGTTGTATATGTTGCAAAGAATGATACAATTGATGTGTTGATGTTATTGTTTGTGTGATTGCATGAAATTGGTGTTTAGATTTTGTGTAGTATGTTTTAGGTTATCATGAAATACAATATGAGACCTGAGGTAGTTATTTTGATTGAAAATTGAAAGTTTTGGGGTATATTTGGGTAATTTTTGTATTGCATAAAATCAGGAAAAATTAGATTTTTCACAGGTGTACCCAGGTACCAGTTTTGAGGTACCCCGTTCCCACTGCGAAGAAGTGAATAACTAGGCTACTGTCAGGGGGTGTACCCGAGTATTAGTTTTTGGGTTACCGGGTACCTAGTCAAATTTTGTGAAAAATTGGGGTTTTGGGAGGGGTGTACCCGGGTACTAGTTTTGAGGTAACCTGTTCCCACTGAGTCGAACATAAATATTTTCAAACTTCAAAAATTCATAACTTGAGTTGTGAATATCCGAATGATGCACAATTAGAATTGCTGGAAAGAAAATTTAACGTACTTTAATTTAAAATTATTTTTATATCAGTATTCCAACTCTTCGATGCGTAAAGGTGTGCTTTTGTAAGTGTCGAACTACGACGAGCTGTGGATTGAGTACGAAACTGTTTCGTACGAATATGGGATGAACCTATGAGTGTTTAATTGATGAATATGTGATGAATTGTGTAGTAAATTGTGATAACTTGAATTTTATAATTGATGAATGTGTGATGGAATAATTCGAAGGGAGAATTACAACGAATATGTGACTCACGGGTGATCAATGAAGATCATGGTATGTATAATGTTATAAAACTTGTGTATGTGGTATGTCATGCATTTATGTCATGTTATGTGGAGATGAGCCTAGATGAGAATCAATGAGGGGTGCCTAGTCTCGTCCGGACTCTGAGTAGAGTCGAGTGGAGATAAGTCGCAGTTCGAGGAAACGCTTAAGACTTATCCGAATTCCGACGGGAATCGAGTTTGTATTAAATGATCCGTATTGGTTGCGTTGGTACCACATACATAGAGTCGTGATGGTTGAATCATTTTGCATACGTAATTGAAATATGAGTCATGCACAGTGAAGGTGCGGGATGTTGTTATATAAGTTGTTGTACATGTGATTGTTGTGTTTGTTTTGTGAATAGATGCATGCTGAGATACTCTACCATGCCTCAGTTGTTCTTGGTTATTAACCATGTTACCTATAATTAAACAAGAAAAAACAAATAAAATAAAATCCAGACAAGAGACATTCAAAATCAAACCAAAAAATGCAAACACACATAATACGGAAATGTGTAACACCCAAAAGTAATTAAAATATTGTTTTATTTTCATTCAATTTTTTAATTGTATTTGAATGAATTTATTATATTTATTATTAGTAATATGATTATTTAGAATTAATTTATAATTTAGAAAAAAAAAAGAGAAATGGAGAAGAGGGAGAGAAAATGGGGAGAAATAGAGAAAAAGGGAAACAAAAGAAAAACACATATTTTTTTGTGAGAAAACAAGAAAAATCCTAGCCACTCTATTATTCTCCAAATAAACCCTTCTTATCCAAAAACCTAAGAGAAAATCTCAATTTACCAAGGAGATTACAATAAAGATTGCGAAATGAAGAGTTAGCTTCACGAAAGAATTTCTGCAATAACAAGGTAAGAGGGGAGATATATTTTATAACAATGGTATTTTAGCGTTTAAGGTAGTGGAGTTTCCCTTGAACCCCAAGTTCATTCTAATTCCTATGGGGATTTCCCTACAAAATAATTATTCATAAATCCTAGGTTATGAATATCTCTCATATCATCAATGAACTAGGTTATTTGGACAAATTGATGTATTTTACCCTAATTTACTTGTATGAATGTTAATACCATATTTTTATTTGTTGAATATGTGCTACCATGAATGGATAGTGTTTAATTGATTGTTATTTGATGCCATAATGTATTATGTTCCGTAAATTCGTGTTGGGGCTGTTGCTAGAGGTAAGATTGAGCATATACATGATTACTACTGCGAAAAAGTGAAAATTTGGACAGTGTGATCAATTAGACTCAAGGTGTAATCGATTACCACCCCTTCAACAACTATAAAAACTTAGGCAGAACAACAGTGTAGTCGGTTACACCAAAAATATAATCGATTACCACCCTTTCACTAGTTGTAAAAACTTAAACAGAACAACAGTGCAATTAATTAAGCCAAAATTATAATAAATACCGCCCCTTCGACAACTATAAAAACTCAAACATAACAACAGTGTAATAGATTACACCAAATGGTTAATCAATTACATGTCCGAGACTTACTGGAAACGTCATATCTTGAGTTTAGAAACTTTGATTGAGGCACAATTTAATGAGTTAGAAAACTAATGAAAAAACCTATCTTGTGGGGAGGTCTCATGATGATTATGTATGATTAATACTAAGAATAATAGATGATTATGAGGTAAAATTTAGGACATAGGTCTGAAGGATAGAAAAACACTTAGAAAGGGGGGGTTTGAATAAGTGTAGCTTTAAAAACTTGACCGATAAAAATAAATTGCACAGTTATTTTTATCCTGGTTCGTTGTTAACTAAACTACTCCAGTCCACCCCCGCAGAGATGATTTACCTCAACTGAGGATTTAATCCACTAATCGCACGGATTACAATGGTTCTCCACTTAGTCAGCAACTAAGTCTTCCAGAGTCTTCTGATCACACACTGATCACTCCAGGAACAACTGCTTAGATACCCTCTAAGACTTTCTAGAGTATTCTGATCCACACGATCACTCTAGTTACAACCTGCTTAGATAACCTCTAAGACTTCCTAGAGTATTCTGATCCACACGATCACTCTAGTTCCTTACAACTTAATGTAATCAATTCTAAGAGTATTACAATTGCTTCTTAAAAGCTATAATCACAAACTGTGATATTTCTCTTAACGTTTAAGCTTAATCTCACTAATATATTACAACAGCAATGTAGTGAGCTTTGATGAAGATGAAGATTCTGAGCTTTGAATAGAACAGAGTTTCAGCAAGTTAATATTCACAGAAATTGTGTAAGTTCGTTAACCTTGCTTCTCATCAGAACTTCATATTTATAGGCGTTGGAGAAGATGACCGTTGAGTGCATTTAATGCTTTGCGTGTTCCGTACAGCATCGCATTTAATGTTATACGCTTTTGTCAACTACCTCGAGCCTTGTTCACGCTGTGTCTACTGACGTTGCCTTTAATAGCTTCTAACGTTCCTTTTGTCAGTCAGCGTAGCCTGCCACATGTACTTCCTTCTGATCTGATGTTTGTGAATACAACGTTTGAATATCATCAGAGTCAAACAGCTTGGTGCAAAGCATCTTCTGATCTTCTGACCTTGAAGTGCTTCTGAGCGTGATACCATCAGAACTTCAGTGCTTCTGATCTCATGTTCTTCTGATGCTTCCATAGACCCATGTTCTGATTCTGCTTCGACCATCTTCTGATGTCTTGCCAGACCATGTTCTGATGTTGCATGCTGAACCCTTTGAGACAAAGCTTCTGAGCGCTGAATTATGCATACTCTTTATATATTTCCTGAAAAGGAAATTGCATTGGATTAGAGTACCATATTATCTTAAGCAAAATTCATATTATTGTTATCATCAAAACTAAGATAATTGATCAGAACAAATCTTGTTCTAACAATCTCCCCCTTTTTGATGATGACAAAAACATATATAAATGATATGAATTTGCGATCAGAAAGAGCAGACGGCAAAAGACAAATTACACAGCTATAGCATAAGCATGTGAATATGTCTCCCCCTGAGATTAACAATCTCCCCCTGAGATAAATAATCTCCCCCTGAAATAAATACTCGAAGAACTTTAATAAAAGACTTCCCTGATTATTTCGGTAGAGACGATCACATAAGCTTCTGTCTTCAGAGAATTCATAGCTTCTGACTTCTGCTTCCATTGGACAGCTTCAGAACTTGAATTTCTTTAGATCCCTAGAACACTCATAGCTTCTGATTCCTGCTTCCATTTAGGACAGCTTCAGAACTTGAGTTTTCTGGATCTTTAGAACATTCACAGCTTCTGATTTCTGCTTCCCTCGGATAGCTTCAGAGCTTTGAATTTCTACCAACATCACTTCATGCTAGATTTGTATCAGAACATTGTTGAATGTACCAGAGCATCATCAGAGCATCTCTACATCCTGAAATGTTACAGAACAAAAACTAAACGACAAAAGTCAGCATGAACGAGTCAGAACATAAAATGTATATTAGAACACATGATATGTATCAGAGCCATATAGGCTAAAATAATGTATCAGAGCAGATAGAATTTTGTCAGAGCAAATAGACAAATTTTGGATCAAATTCTATTATCAGAAATTCTGATCATTCTTCTTTCTTGCTTCTGATTTCTGAAGCTTGACAGCACTCAGCTTGCTTCAGTTTCCATAAGCTTATTCTTTTTACAGAATAACACTTCTTATGGTTTTGCTTCTTGTGTTTGCTTTGAAGATTCTCTTCACTTCTTTATACCTGCAAAACACTTAAACCATATAGAACTTGCAGTTCTTGTTAGTAAATGTGTGGGAGCTTTACCCAGCAACTGATAGATTAATCAAATCATTTATCATTTATCTTCTCCCCCTTTTTTGTCATAACATCAAAAAGAATATTTCAAAAGATTCAGATGTATAAAATCACTGGAATGTAAAAACAAAGAAACTTTTCATTGATAATCAAAAGATATTACATGAGAAGATGTTTAACAAGCAGATGCAACAAGGAAAGAAAACTACTAAGACCAAAGACTAAGACCCTAGCTAAGACAAAATCTGCGCCAGCATGTCTTGAACCCTGTCAAAATTTGCAGTTTTCCTTGCCATGAAGGAGTGAAACGCATCATTGACTGCTTCTTGGGCTTCCAGGCGAGGGGTCAGGGAGACTTGATTCTGATGCAGATTTTCCACAATCTCTATCAGAAACAACATTCTCAGCAGGTGAAGATGAAGAGATTTCTTTGGAATGGGTTGAGGGAGAGGAAAGGTTAGATGAAGAGGAAGTTGAGTCTTGAAGGTAAAAAGATGAGGAAGAAGATGGAGATGATGGAGGGCTTTCACCAGGGGGTTGAAACACACGTCTAGAATAGTTTCCAGACAACTTTGCTTCGAATGGATTCACCTTGAGAGGGTCATAGGTGATCTTTATCTTTTTGGGTTTGGAAAAAGATGTTTCAACAGCTTTTCTCTTTTTGTTTTGATCATTTTCATGGTTTCCTGGGCTTGATGAAGAGTTCATGATGGATTTGCAGATAATGAACAGCTAGGGTTTGATATGAATGCAAAGAGATAGAGAAAGAAAACAGAGACAGAGTGTAATAGAGAAAATATAAGAGGGAAGGAGAAGCGTTTGAAGAGTATTTAAAAGAAAATAAAATGAAACAAATGATGGATAGCATTTAATGTTACGTGACATGAGGATAGATAATAAAGACAAATGAGGTGACTAGCACAGTTACCTATGGTCGGCGTCCCTTCAACTGCACGCGCGCTTATCCATGAACAGTAAAGACAGGTTTACCATCCGAGATAAAACGTTACAGCTGTTTTGCTTTACAAGAGGTTCTGAATCAACTTAGACAATGAAACGTTAGTAATAACCGAATCATAATTTCTAAAAGATTTCAATCAGAACTTCTGATAAAAAATAATCCACTATCATTTCAGAAGATACTCATACATAAGAACTTCTCATCTTCTCATTCTGGGCATAAATCCATACTGATGTTCTTCAGAATGAACTTAAACCTATCTTCAGCCAGGGGTTTTGTAAAGATATCAGCCCATTGATGGTCTGTATCCACAAAGTTTAAAGATAGAACACCCTTCTGAACATAGTCCCTTATGAAATGATGTTTAATCTCAATATGTTTAGCTTTTGAATGAAGAATAGGATTCTTAGATAAACATATAGCAGAAGTATTATCACAGAATATAGGAATGTTACTCTCATATATCTGATAATCTTCTAGCTGACTCTTCATCCAGAGCATCTGTGTACTGCAACCAGCAGCAGCGACATATTCTGCTTCTGTTGTTGATAGAGCAATAGTTGCTTGCTTCTTGCTATACCAGGAGATCAAATGACTTCCAAGAAATTGGCAACTTCCTGAAGTACTCTTTCTTTCAATTCTGTCTCCAGCATAGTCAGCATCGCAGAATCCTACTAAGTTGTATTCTTTAGATTTTCTGTAAACTAAGCCAACATTAGTAGTACCTTTCAGATACCTTAGAATTCTCTTAACAGCAGTTAAATGAGATTCTCTAGGATCTGATTGGAATCTAGCACACAAACAAACACTGAACAGAATGTCAGGTCTAGAAGCAGTCAAATATAGAAGAGATCCAATCATACCTCTGTATAACTTCTGATCTACCTTCTTACTTACCTCATCCTTACCTAGGATGCATGTTGGATGCATAGGAGTTTTGGCTTCTTTGCAGTCTAGAAGATTAAACTTCTTCAGAAGTTCCTTCACATACTTGGTTTGGTGAACATACGTTCCTTCTGATGTTTGATTTATTTGTATTCCAAGGAAATACTTGAGTTCTCCCATCATGCTCATTTCAAACTCAGCCTGCATAGACTCAGCAAACTCCTTTCCAAGTGTAGCATTAGATGTTCCAAAAATAATATCATCTACATATATTTGACAAATTAAAATATCCCTTTTAAAGGTTTTACAAAAGAGAGTAGTGTCCACTTTTCCTCTAGTGAAACCATTATCCAGAAGGAAAGAACTTAAGCGTTCATACCAAGCTCTGGGAGCTTGTTTCAATCCATACAACGATTTCTTTAATTTAAAAACATGATTAGGAGACATGGAGTCTTCAAAACCAGGAGGTTGATGGACATAAACTTCTTCATCTATATAACCATTTAAGAAGGCACTCTTAACATCCATCTGATAGAGAGTGATGTTATGTTGAGTGGCAAATGAAATTAATAGACGAATAGATTCTAACCTGGCCACTGGTGCAAAGGTTTCTGTATAGTCAATCCCTTCTTGCTGACTATAACCCTGAGCCACCAGTCTGGCTTTGTTCCTTACCACTTCACCTTTCTCACTGAGCTTGTTTCTGAAGACCCATTTTGTACCGATTATATTGAATCCATCTGGTCTAGGAACAAGATCCCAAACATCATTCCTTGTAAACTGATTCAGTTCTTCTTGCATAGCAATTATCCAGTCTGGATCTTCTAGAGCTTGATCAACAGAAGTTGGCTCGATCAAAGATACAAGACCTAATTGACAGTCTGCATTGTTCTTAAGGAATGCTCTTGTTCTGATTGGATCATCCTTCTTTCCAAGAATGACATCTTCTGAATGACCAGAGATGAGTCTGGATGATCTTCTGACAGATGGTTCTTCAGAAATGCTTAGATTCTCCAGAGAAGCTGATACTTGATCTTCAGATTCTTTGCTTCTGAGAAGCTCTGCTTCTGATGCGTTGCTTCTTGGCTCAACAACTTCTGATACATCAATATCACAATCTGCAAAATTATCAAACTGCTTTGGTTTTTCAGAACCAAGCTTATCATCGAACCTGATATTGATTGATTCTTCTACAGTCAATGTTTCAGTATTGTATACTCTGTAGCCTTTTGAGCGTTCAGAATATCCAAGAAGGAAACATTTTTGTGCTTTGGAATCAAACTTACCAAGATGATCTTTAGTGTTCAAAATAAAGCATACACATCCAAAAGGATGGAAATATGAAATGTTGGGCTTTATATTCTTCCACAATTCATAAGGAGTCTTATTTAGAATAGGTCTGATAGAGATTCTGTTCTGAATATAGCATGCAGTGTTTATTGCTTCTGCCCAGAAATGCTTAGCCATATTGGTTTCATTGATCATGGTTCTGGCCATTTCTTGCAGAGTCCTATTCTTTCGTTCTACAACTCCATTTTGCTGTGGAGTTCTAGGACAAGAGAAATCATGGGCAATACCATTTTCTTTGAAGAACTCTTCAAAGAATCTGTTCTCAAATTCACCACCATGATCACTTCTAACCTTTATGATTTTACACTCTTTTTCAGATTGAATCTGAATGCAGAAATCAAAGAACACTGAATGAGACTCATCCTTGTGTTTCAAGAATTTTACCCATGTCCAGCGGCTATAATCATCTACGATGACTAATCCATATTTCTTCCCTCTGACAGATGCTGTTTTGACTGGGCCAAACAGATCAATGTGCAAGAGTTCTAATGGCCTTGAGGTAGAAACAACATTCTTGGACTTGAATGCAGGTTTGGAGAACTTGCCCTTCTGACATGCTTCACAAAGAGCATCTGATTTGAATTTCAGATTAGGGAGTCCTCTGACAAGATCCAGTTTGTTAATTTGAGAAATCTTTCTCAAACTAGCATGACCTAATCTTCTGTGCCAGACCCACTGCTCTTCAGAAACAGACATAAGACAAGTCACCTTCTGACTCATAAGATCTTGCAGATCTGTCTTATAAATGTTGTTCTTCCTCTTGCCGGTAAATAGGATTGAGCCATCCTTCTGATTTACAGCCTTGCAAGACTTTTGATTAAAGATTATATCATAACCATTGTCACTCAATTGACTGATAGATAAGAGGTTATGTGTTAATCCTTCTACAAGAAGTACATTTGAAATGGAAGGAGAGTTACCAGACTTTATAGTTCCAGAGCCAATTATCTTGCCCTTCTGATCTCCTCCAAACTTGACTTCTCCTCCAGACTTAAGCACCAGGTCTTGGAACATAGACCTTCTTCCTGTCATGTGTCGTGAGCATCCAGAGTCCAGGTACCACGACATGTTGTGCTTTGTCCTTTTTGCAGCCAAGGATATCTGCAATAGGAATAATCTTATCCTTAGGTACCCACATTTTCTTGGGTCCTTTCTTGTTAGATTTTCTCAAGTTCTGATTGAACTTGGGTTTAACATTGTAAGCAATAGGAGGAACAGCATGATAATTCTTAATGTGAGTTTCATGATATTTCCTAGGTTGTGTCACATGCTTCTTAGTGTGTGTAATGTGAAAACTTTGAGCATGTGAAGTGTGCCTAATATCATGTGAGTGGCCATACTTGAACTGATCATACAATGGCTTGTATGTGATTTTCATCTTATCAACAGGTTCAAGTTTGTATGGGGTTTCACCCTCAAAACCAATGCCAACTCTACTGTTTCCAGACACAGCATATATCATAGAAGCTAGCTGACTTCTGCCAATACTTCTAGATAAGAACTTCCTGAAACTTAAATCATATTCTTTCAGAATATGGTTTAGACTAGGAGTGGATTTTTCTGAATTGGAAGGAGATCCAACATTATTGGATAATTTTAAAACTTTTTCTTTTAATTCAGAATTTTCCAACTCAAGCTTCTTCGTTTCAAATTCAAATAGCTTTTTCAGCTTTTTGTATTTGAGACTGATCTGAGACTTGAATTCCAGAAGTTCTGTTAGACTG
This sequence comes from Vicia villosa, assembly GCF_029867415.1. Lineage (NCBI taxonomy): Eukaryota > Viridiplantae > Streptophyta > Magnoliopsida > Fabales > Fabaceae > Vicia > Vicia villosa. The sequence continues at coordinate 115,431,026 of NC_081183.1, read as the reverse complement.
GAAACTAACTCATCTCTAGTAAGTTCAGAAAATACCTCTTCAGAATCTGATTCTGATGTAGATTCTGATCCGTCATCTTCTGTCGCCATCAGCGCACAGTTAGCCTGCTCATCTTCAGAGTCTGAATCATCTTCTGACTCATCCCAGGTTGCCATAAGACCTTTCTTCTTATGAAACTTCTTCTTGGGATTTTCCTTCTGAAGTTTTGGACATTCATTCTTGAAGTGTCCAGGCTCATTGCATTCATAGCACATGACCTTCTTCTTGTCAAATCTTCTGTCATCAGAAGATTCTCCACGTTCAAATTTCTTTGAACTTCTGACGCCTCTGAACTTCCTTTGCTTGTTCTTCCAGAGTTGATTTAGCCTTCTGGAGATCAAGGACAGTTCATCTTCTTCTTCAGATTCTGATTCTTCAGGATCTTCTTCTCTAGCCTGAAAAGCGTTAGTGCATTTCTTGATATTGGATTTTAATGCAATAGACTTACCTTTCTTTTGAGGCTCGTTTGCATCCAGTTCAATTTCATGACTCCTCAGGGCACTGATCAGCTCTTCCAAAGAGACTTCATTTAGATTCTTCGCAATCTTAAATGCAGTCACCATAGGACCCCATCTTCTGGGTAAGCTTCTGATGATCTTCTTTACGTGATCAGCCTTGGTGTATCCCTTGTCAAGAACTCTCAATCCAGCAGTAAGAGTTTGAAATCTTGAAAACATCTTTTCAATGTCTTCATCATCCTCCATCTTGAAGGCTTCATACTTCTGGATTAAAGCGAGAGCTTTAGTCTCCTTGACTTGAGCATTTCCTTCATGAGTCATTTTCAAGGACTCATATATGTCATAGGCCGTTTCCCTGTTAGATATCTTCTCATACTCAGCATGAGAGATAGCATTCAGCAAAACAGTTCTGCATTTATGATGATTCCTGAAAAGCTTCTTCTGATCATCGCTCATTTCTTGCCTTGTCAGCTTTACGCCACTGGCATTTACCGGATGTTTGTAACCATCCATCAGAAGATCCCATAGATCACCATCTAGACCAAGAAAGTAACTTTCCAGTTTATCTTTCCAGTATTCAAAGTTTTCACCATCAAATACCGGCGGTCTAGTATAACCATTGTTACCGTTGTGTTGCTCAGCAGAGCCAGATGTAGATGTAGACTTTGCAGTTTCATCAGCCATCTTTTACTGAAGCGTTTTTCTCTTCCTGAATCTTTTCTAAACACGGTTAAGTGCTTGCACCTTAGAACCGGCGCTCTGATGCCAATTGAAGGATAGAAAAACACTTAGAAAGGGGGGGTTTGAATAAGTGTAGCTTTAAAAACTTGACCGATAAAAATAAATTGCACAGTTATTTTTATCCTGGTTCGTTGTTAACTAAACTACTCCAGTCCACCCCCGCAGAGATGATTTACCTCAACTGAGGATTTAATCCACTAATCGCACGGATTACAATGGTTCTCCACTTAGTCAGCAACTAAGTCTTCCAGAGTCTTCTGATCACACACTGATCACTCCAGGAACAACTGCTTAGATACCCTCTAAGACTTTCTAGAGTATTCTGATCCACACGATCACTCTAGTTACAACCTGCTTAGATAACCTCTAAGACTTCCTAGAGTATTCTGATCCACACGATCACTCTAGTTCCTTACAACTTAATGTAATCAATTCTAAGAGTATTACAATTGCTTCTTAAAAGCTATAATCACAAACTGTGATATTTCTCTTAACGTTTAAGCTTAATCTCACTAATATATTACAACAGCAATGTAGTGAGCTTTGATGAAGATGAAGATTCTGAGCTTTGAATAGAACAGAGTTTCAGCAAGTTAATATTCACAGAAATTGTGTAAGTTCGTTAACCTTGCTTCTCATCAGAACTTCATATTTATAGGCGTTGGAGAAGATGACCGTTGAGTGCATTTAATGCTTTGCGTGTTCCGTACAGCATCGCATTTAATGTTATACGCTTTTGTCAACTACCTCGAGCCTTGTTCACGCTGTGTCTACTGACGTTGCCTTTAATAGCTTCTAACGTTCCTTTTGTCAGTCAGCGTAGCCTGCCACATGTACTTCCTTCTGATCTGATGTTTGTGAATACAACGTTTGAATATCATCAGAGTCAAACAGCTTGGTGCAAAGCATCTTCTGATCTTCTGACCTTGAAGTGCTTCTGAGCGTGATACCATCAGAACTTCAGTGCTTCTGATCTCATGTTCTTCTGATGCTTCCATAGACCCATGTTCTGATTCTGCTTCGACCATCTTCTGATGTCTTGCCAGACCATGTTCTGATGTTGCATGCTGAACCCTTTGAGACAAAGCTTCTGAGCGCTGAATTATGCATACTCTTTATATATTTCCTGAAAAGGAAATTGCATTGGATTAGAGTACCATATTATCTTAAGCAAAATTCATATTATTGTTATCATCAAAACTAAGATAATTGATCAGAACAAATCTTGTTCTAACAAGGTCTAACATTGGTAAAATCATTGTGAAACCCTAATATGAAAATCTAGTTGAAGGTTTGATAAAATCATTGTGATGCCCTAATACGGAAATTAAAGTAAATGTGTGGTAAAATCTTATGAAAAACCCTATTGTGGTAATCAAGGTAAATATGGTTCAGGAGGGGAAGGAGGTTCAAGAGGAATTTACTTATGTCTGATCATCATGCATCATATTTGATTGGGAGTAGGTTTGCCTCTAGAGAGAGTGTCGCAGTACAAATTTAGCTCGCATGCACTCCTAGAAAGTTGAGTCTACGAACGTCTAGAGACAGTGTCATAGTACATACGTATCTCACATGTCCTCATATATTAAATTTTAAAGAGAGTGTTGTAGTATGTACATAGCTTTCATGTCCTCCTTGACATTGAGAGTCTACAGACATCTAAAGAGAGTGTTGTATCACTGAGCGTAGTTCACATGTACTCCTAAACTGTTGTGAATTCAATGCCACGAACAAAGTATAAAATAAGGGATGAATAAAGGACAAGGAAGAAGAGGAGAACACAAATATTGGTTATAACTGTTATTCTTTTACTTTCTCTTAAAACAAGATTACAAGTTTACAAGAATAACAAATAACCTCTCTCACCCTAAATTAGGATTTGCAGCTTAGCAATGGTGAGAGACTAGTATGCTATTTATAATAAAACCTGACATACTAACTGTAGCAACCTGCCCTAAAAATTAAATTTAGAGTCGCCACCTATTCTGAAGGGCGAATAGGAAACCCTACGCAGTTAAGAGATCAGGGTAAGATACTATATTCAGGTCGAGGGAAGGTGTTAGGCACCCTCAACCCTTTCCTAAAGGCTAACATTCAAAGATAAAGATTTATGGCAAAAGATAAAGAAAGATGACAGACAGTAAATAGAATTAAAGGCTAATTATTTGAACATGATTAGAGTTTGGAAGAGGGGGACTCGCCTTGTTGCCAAGTGCCTACGTATCTCCTTAGGGAGAATCAGAGTCAACGTAGTTCGGGCACAGGATTGTACGCCTTAGAGTTGAATTGAATGTATTTGAATTTGTTTTGAAGTTGTTTTGAAATGCGAATGTTCGAAGGTATTTTGAATTACCTTATCGTAGTTGTGAACATCGCAGTGTTGAAACACCGTAGTATCGCGGTTTAGTGTATTTTGAGTGTTTTAGGATTTGGGCGTACAACCCCGGTTTGATTTAGCACTATTAACCGCGACGATCAATAGATTCAATCGCCATAGTTAACAGATTTGAAGTTGTATCGTTACCAATTTTAATCAATTGATTTGATTATTACTGATAACGAATTATGGTATTTTTAATAATTATGAATTGATTTGCATTGTTACCCCTCGCAATCGATTGATTCGATTAAAAAGAATAGCGAATTAGAATAAGGAAAATAGCAAGATTAATCATCGCGACTAATAAGATAGTCGAAACCATTTAATCAAATAGAAATTAATTGCATTTTAATTAAATAGAATTTTAATTAAAATTATTATTGACCATAGCGATTAATCGATTTAATCGGTACGAACAACAGATTGACATTTTAATATAAATATCATATAATAATTTATTTATAAAAAAATAATTATTATACAATTAATATATATTAAAAGGTATTTTAATTAAAACAAAATAAATAATTAAAATTATTTAAGCTAATAGGATTAGGATTCAGTGTGGTTGCAATTGGGGGTGCATGGTATGGGGGCTAGCTATAGGTACGTTGGATCTAAGCTGGGAGGAAATCCTAAGGATCAGATCTGAGGGTTTATAGTAGGGCGCATGGGCTATGATCCACAGAATCACTGAACTCATGTTTCATAAAAAATAGTTTGGAGCGAGGGATCGAACCCTCGTCCTTTGACACACGCATATACCCCTTTACCCACTGAGCCAAGCTTTTCATTTGTAATACATACGCGCTATAAACAGTATAAGCAAGCCAACTAACCCTAAATGAAAAAAACGCGCGCGATTTAAAATTGACGAACCAGGCGTTGACACGCCATCGTCTTCCACCCCAGACCTGCAAAAAACCAATGAATTTTGCTACGAATTTGCTGCAGATCTATTCGTAGCCATTAGACTTTAAAAATAGCGATTAGGCCCCTGTCAAATATAAATATTTCGCACCCCTTCAGATATGTTTGTATCAATCTTACGAACACACCTATACCCTTAATTTGACCTAATTTTACTCCTATCGCAAAGCCCCAAATTAAACCCTAAAAAGCTACAACCGGACATCAATGGCATAACATGATTAAGGTACGCAAACTCCACAAAACAGTCCAGAAACGATCAATGCATTGAACTAAACAAGAATACGCAAGTATATTTCAATGAGGATGCATATATTGTTCAGATCGAAAGGATTTTCAGAACGACTTACCTGGGCAAATACGAGGTGATTCTGGGAGTGCTGAAGCAGAGAAGCGATCCAGACACGTTCCAAATCCCTTGTAGAAGCTTTTGAAACCTTTAATTCTTGTTGAAAGCTTCAAATTCTTCACAACCGAATTCAACTTCCTTGGTGTTTTTTTTTAGTTCTTGCAAGTGCCTTTTTCTCCAGAATTTCGTCCCCTAATCTGGTCCCTTGTGTTTTATACTTATACTGGAATGAATTAGGTTAAAAAAGAGAGCCCAAGGATTATTGAATCAAATTTTGCCATATTTGAGAAATTTGATTTCTTTCTTGAATGGCATGCTACTATTTTCGATCAATATTGTATCAAATCTTTCCAATCCATGTATGCACGAAATTAAATATATTTTAGACATTAATTGTGATTGGAAATACTTAAAAATCTATTTTCCATCAAAATATTTGATTTTTATGTTAATTAAATCATTAAAATGAAATGAAAAATCATATTAAATCAAATATAATGTTAAATTTCATGGAAAATAATTTTGGGCATGCTAATGTCTTGTGGACAAAGATTTCATCATAATACCATAGGCCCATTTGCAAAATTTCTCAATTTGAACCTTCTTTTTTCACATTTGGTCCTCCAAAATCACCCAACTTTGATCAAGCATATCTCACTCAATTTTTAAGCTATGAGGGAGTTCTAATACTTTTTGGAAACCTCAAAGTGTCCTCTACAAGCCACTTTGGAACATATTTTTCATTTGGAGCTTTTATCTTGATCATATCCTCTTTGACAAAAAATTGCTTTTGAAGGATGCCTGAAAATGACCTGTAATCTTTTGCACCATACCTCTCAAATGAAGCATTTCTAGCCCTGGCTTGTGAGAGACAAAGTTGTAGAGAATCCAATTTCCTTCAAAATAGGCTTTGATTGGGAAATTTTTGATGTTCCAGGTGAAAGTTATGCCCAGTCAAAGTTGGGTTGACTTTCTCCTAAGAAACCCTAATTTGAACCTTTTTGTATTTGTTCATCTCTGAGTTTCTATTAATGGAATCATGACCAATCCTTGATCAAATGATGGTTATGCACCTCTATGCTTGATGTTTGACCAATGATCATAGGTTTGAATCATGCTTTGATTGTAGTTGACCTTCAGGTTTGAAACAGTTGACTGTGGATCTTGGGATTGTTCGAGCAAGGCTTTGGAATTGAATCTTGAACTTTGAATTATTGTAAATGGAATATGGAAGGCAAATTTTGGGGTATGACAGCGGCCCCTGTCCAATCTTCTTGAACCTGAAGAGGTAGAAGATGATTGGACACTGAAATGCCCTGAAATTTGCTTGCGTAGGGAAAGAGTTCTATGGGAGATGGGCTTATAGATGCCATCTATTTGCCTGGAAGGGTACTTGTCTAAAGCGTATGCTTTTCAGACCTGGATCATTTGATTGTATCTGAGGAGAGAGGAAATAATGTCTTACATAAGACTACCTAAAGAGGTTCCTGAATAGGGTATACTGAAAGTTGATGCGAAGAAGCTTAGGCTTTGAACAATGCTTAGGAAGAATGTCTTGGAGAAGACTAACTGAGGAGTTTTTTAAAAGAACTAAGCGTGTCTTAGAAAAGAATGGATAAACATTTCATGAAGGCTACCTAGAAAGGCATGATATGTCTTAAATAAGACTCACCTAGAAAGGCTCCTAAAAAGATATGAAACGTCTTGAACAGGACTACCTAGGCAGGTTATGGTACGTCTTAAAAAAGACTAACCTAGAAAGGTTCTCGAGAATGATGCGATACGCCTTAAATAAGACTATAAGGTTAACTTGGATATGTCTCAAACAAGACTGACCTATAGAGGCTCCTGGAGAGGATAAGGAGGGATTGGATACATGTCTTTAAGAAGACTACCTAGAAAGGAATGATATGTCCTAAACAAGACTAACTTAGAACAGTTTTTTTGGAAATGGTGTGATACGTCTTACACAAGACTCACCTGGAAAGGCTCTTAGATAGGATACGGGATATCTTAAACAAGACTTCCCTAGAGAGGTTCCTATAAAGGAAACGATATGTTTTAAACAAAACTATCTAGAAAGATTCCTATAAAGGGAAAGATATGTTTTAAACAAAACTACCTAGAAAGATTCCTATAAAGGGAATGATACGTTTTAAACAAAACTATCTAGAAAGATTCCTATAAAGGGAACGGTATGTTTTAAACAAAACTACCTATAAAGGTTCCTATAGAGGACATGAAACGTTTTAAACAAAACTACCTAGAAAGGTTCCTATAAGGGACATAGGACGTTTTAAACAAAACTACCTAGAAAGGTTCCTATAAAGGACATGAGACGTTTTAAACAAAACTACCTAGAAAGGTTCCTATAAAGGACATGAGACGTTTTAAACAAAACTACATAGAAAGGTTCCTATAAAGGACATGAAATGTTTTAAACAAAACTACCTAGAAAGGTTCCTATAAAGGACATAAGACGTTTTAAACAAAACTACCTAGAAAGGTTCCTATAAAGGATATGATACGTTTTAAACAAAACTACCTAGAAAGGTTTAGGATATGTCTCAAACAAGACTGTTTGGAAAGGTTAGGATAATTGTCTTGGACAAGACTACCTAGAGAGGTGAGAAATTCTTAGATTGCTTTTGGATTGTCTTTGAAGAAAGACTTGGAATGAGGTATTAGAATTGTATCTGTTAAGATTGAATCGTTGATACGATCGTATTTGCACTGTATTTGGATGATAACATCCTTTTGATTATGAAGTGACCTGAAAAGGCAGCGTTAGTTTTGTGCAATGTCATGATGCATGTGTCATGTAATGAGATTCTCAAAATAGATGAGAATTATGCATGTATGCTCATCCCACACTGCGGGATGTAAATAGCACAGGCGTGGGAAGATCAATTACGCAACAATGCTCTTTGTGTGATACTAGTGTAACTTCCCGAATATCAGAAATTTGGAGACGTGCCCTTTAACCTGAAGGAAGGACCTTTAGAGAGAACCCGAGTTTTCACCATGTCTTGCCTGATATGCATTGCCCCAGTGTTTGAATTCTTGAAAGATATGCCCCTAGTTCATAGGGTCCTTGATTGTAAGTATTGATTTGACTGTGAAGCGAATGCTTTTCAGAGTGAGTCATGCGTTTCGTTGCGTCCTGACGGACAGTGATTTGCTGAGTACTCAGAATGAGATGATGTCTTCTATAAGACTACCTGAAGAGGTCCTTGGGAAGAATGGGAAATTGTCTTAAACAAGATTGCGCTTTAAACAAAGCTCAAAGGGATGTGTTTGTGCAGAGGGTCAAAAATATTCCTATAGAGGATAAAGACTGTTTTAAGGAATGTGGGGTTTTAAACAAAACTTAGGAAAAACATCTTGAAGAAGATCACCCTAGAAAGGATGGTGAACTGTCTTAGAAAAGACTCTGTACTTTAAACAAAGTTTGACAAGGTTCTTGAAAGCGTAAGAGAAGTTTGAATATGTCTTAAAAGACTAACTGGAAAAAGTTAAGAGATGTCTTACAGAAGACTACCTAGAAAAAGTTCTTGGAAAGGAATATGTCTTAGAGAAGACTGTCTGAAAGAGTTTGAAAATAGAAAGGATAAGAAGGTGGGTCTTTAAAAGACTGTCTGAAAAAGGCTCCTAGAAAGGGTAAAAAGTATTTGAACATGTCTTAAAGAAGACTATATGGACAGATTGAGAAATATCCTATACAGGTTCCTGGAACGGATGTGAGAGTGGCAGTGACACCATCTGCTACTGAGTGACCTTTGCAACGTGCCCCCGGGTAATGGAATTGCCCCATGGGCTATTCAGCGTCCTTGAGAGACTCCATGAATCTTGATTAGATTGCCCCATGTAAATGGGATAATGACGGGTTATGCCCTGTGTACACATTAGTCATCCCGGTCATGTGTAAGAGATTTTTCTTCTTTTGTTGAAAGCTCTTACGTCTGTCGGTAGGATTTTTTTTTTAGTCATTAGCCATGCCCCATGCAACTTCTCCCTGATGTTTAAACATTTGAATCTATATAGACCAATGTGCTTTACGATGAAATTCATAAGATGCGAATGCATATGTCTGTCTTGAAAGCTTAAAAAACATTTTTTTGTAAAACAAAGTTTTTTTGTGTAAGAAAGTGATATCAACTCAAGAGTTATAGTAGACCTTAAGGAGTCGGGATACCTTTGGTAACAACATGCTTTCGAACTAACCATGCTTCAGTTAGGACTTTTAAGGGTTGTAACGTGGCCTGGTTCACGGTTTAGAGAAACAAAAGATAGAGGCTCAAAGTTTATTTGTACCCATCCCAATCTTCGTGATGTTCTCCAGTCCTATGCTCAGTTAGCTATGCGTTTAGTCTCCAAAAGAATTTGGGAATTGTGACATTGGCATTTATGATGGTTCAAAAACCAAAGGTTTATCTGCAAAGGCAGTCATTCTCCTTTTTGTAATTTTTCCTTTTGTCGAAGGTACATAGTAACCTTTTTTCGACTTTGTTATCCCTAACTTTTGCCTGAACTGTTTGTTTTAAAACTGCAGTCAGCGGGATGCCCCAATGTTGCCTAAGTATCCTTAATAGGTTTTGACTCAGCAGGCTTTTGCATTGCTTTCTTTTTCTTTTCTTTGCGGATATTGACTGCCAGGCTTAATCATGACGGAGAACCATCGGTGGTTATGTTCAAAGGAACAGTTTGGAATAATTAAGTTAACTGAGCAGCTACCCTACCCCCAGGTTATATGTTAAGGGTTTTATTTTGTATGAAGGAAAACTCCTACTTCTTTGGGCTCAAAGGGGTTGACGAGGGATTAACATCCTTATATCTCCATTATTTAGGGATTGAACAAATGCCTGTACATCGTCAACACGGTCTGTTCGAAAGCATAGTGTATGAAATTATGGTATCGTTTTCGTCATTCTCCCTCAAAAGGTGTACGACTTTGATCGAGAGTTGAATATCACAAAGAAGAAAACCAAGTAAAAACACAGTTTTAAATATAGTGAGAACACTAGGAATGAATCAAGACAAACGTAAGCAATGCATTAATGATTGTTGTAAAGTACATAGCATATGTCGTAAGACTAATGTTTAAACAAACGGAAAGAAATTGCGAATGAAAACAAAACTAATGATCTATGAAATCCTCCTTCTAGCCACCTATGGCTTTAGACTTGCTAGGATCCTCGAACTCAATGAGCCCTTCTTCAATCAAATCTTGGATCTTGTGCTTCAACGACCCACAATCCTCTGTATCATGACCAGGACTATGTGAATGATAAGCGCACCTAGCATGATGCTTGTACCCAGGAGCGGGGTTAGCTGGAGCTGAGTATGGAGGCAGCAGAGTTACCAGGTTCTGGCTGAGCAGACGTTGCAAAGCTTGAGACAATGGCATGTACAACAGAGTGAATGATCGTTTTGGCTTGGACCTCCAGGTGCGTTGGCCACCCTGTTGTTTTTGCTAATCCATTGATCACTTCTGCTGAAATCTTGTTGGATAATATGGTCGGGATGTTAGGTTATCCTTCCCAATGGTCCCCTGTTCTGGAGATAGAAGAGGAATCTTCTCTCAATGTCATAAAAATGATGTGTATGCCATGCATGATATGTATGATATCTTTTTTTCCTTCTTTTTTTTGAATAAGATATGATGCAAGAATGCCCCTGATGTATGATGAATGGAAAAAGAAATAATAATAAAAAAATGATCAACATATATATATATATATATATATATATATATATATACGTATAGCACATAATCACATAGGTTCATAGGTCCGACGTAGCGGCTCTTGGGAGCCAACCTTATTATAGGGGGGTTCTAGAAGGTCTCATGGGGTCGTTTGTAGCCTCCGAGACTTTTTTGTCTCTTCGGATTTTAGAACAACTCATTTTATCCATGAGGTTCGAATTTTTGGGGTAGGTTCCCGGAGAGATCAGCCAAATATCCCGTCCTGCCCTCAACAAAGTCAAGCCTCGTTTTGGACATTTCCGAATATTCAACCCACTCCGAGTGGAGTTATCAATGAGACTCGTAGGCGATTCATGCTCCCCTATTGATCTCAAAGTTAACTCCCACACTTAGGGTTTAACACAACATAGAAAATACCAGCAATGCATATAAAAATATAACAACAGGCAATTAGATATAAATATATTAACATAAATAATTAAATATAAACATATTATAAACAATTAAATATTTTTTAGATAAAAAACAAATAAATTTTTTTTTAAAAAAATAAAAAATAAAAAAAAAATAATTACAAACCCTAAAAAAGGCGAATTAGCCAAACCCTAAAAAGTTGTCAAACCTAAACCCTGCCAAAACCTATAGGAGCATAGTATTCACTATTAAGTGTTTCCCCAGCAGAGTCGCCAGCTGTAGCAACCTGCCCTAAAAATTAAATTTAGAGTCGCCACCTATTCTGAAGGGCGAATAGGAAACTCTACGCAGTTAAGAGATCGGGGTAAGATACTATATTCAGGTCGAGGGAAGGTGTTAGGCACCCTCAACCCTTTCCTAAAGGCTAACATTCAAAGATAAAGATTTATGGCAAAAGATAAAGAAATATGACAGACAGTAAATAGAGTTAAAGGCTAATTATTTGAACATGATTAGAGTTTGGAAGAGGGGGACTCGCCTTGTTGCCAAGTGCCTACGTATCTCCTTAGGGAGAATCAGAGTCAACGTAGTTCGGGCACAGGATTGTACGCCTTAGAGTTGAATTGAATGTATTTGAATTTGTTTTGAAGTTGTTTTGAAATGCGAATGTTCGAAGGTATTTTGAATTACCTTATCGTAGTTGTGAACATCGCAGTTGAAACACCGTAGTATCACGGTTTAGTGTATTTTGAGTGTTTTAGGATTTGGGCGTACAACCCCGGTTTGATTTAGCACTATTAACCGCGACGATCAATAGATTCAATCGCCATAGTTAACAGATTTGAAGTTGTATCGTTACCAATTTTAATCAATTGATTTGATTATTACTGATAATGAATTATGATATTTTTAATAATTATGAATTGATTTGCATTGTTACCCCTCGCAATCGATTGATTCGATTAAAAAGAATAGCGAATTAGAATAAGGAAAATAGCAAGATTAATCATCGCGACTAATAAGATAGTCGAAACCATTTAATCAAATAGAAATTAATTGCATTTTAATTAAATAGAATTTTAATTAAAATTATTATTGACCATAGCGATTAATCGATTTAATCGGTACGAACAACAGATTGACATTTTAATATAAATATCATATAATAATTTATTTATAAAAAATAATTATTATACAATTAATATATATTAAAAGGTATTTTAATTAAAACAAAATAAATAATTAAAATTATTTAAGCTAATAGGATTAGGATTCAGTGTGGTTGCAATTGGGGGTGCATGGTATGGGGGCTAGCTATAGGTACGTTGGATCTAAGCTGGGAGGAAATCCTAAGGATCAGATCTGAGGGTTTATAGTAGGGCGCATGGGCTATGATCCACAGAATCACTGAACTCATGTTTCATAAAAAATAGTTTGGAGCGAGGGATCGAACCCTCGTCCTTTGACACACGCATATACCCCTTTACCCACTGAGCCAAGCTTTTCATTTGTAATACATACGCGCTATAAACAGTATAAGCAAGCCAACTAACCCTAAATGAAAAAAACGCGCGCGATTTAAAATTGACGAACCAGGCGTTGACACGCCATCGTCTTCCACCCCAGACCTGCAAAAAACCAATGAATTTTGCTACGAATTTGCTGCAGATCTATTCGTAGCCATTAGACTTTAAAAATAGCGATTAGGCCCCTGTCAAATATAAATATTTCGCACCCCTTCAGATATGTTTGTATCAATCTTACGAACACACCTATACCCTTAATTTGACCTAATTTTACTCCTATCGCAAAGCCCCAAATTAAACCCTAAAAAGCTACAACCGGACATCAATGGCATAACATGATTAAGGTACGCAAACTCCACAAAACAGTCCAGAAACGATCAATGCATTGAACTAAACAAGAATACGCAAGTATATTTCAATGAGGATGCATATATTGTTCAGATCGAAAGGATTTTCAGAACGACTTACCTGGGCAAATACGAGGTGATTCTGGGAGTGCTGAAGCAGAGAAGCGATCCAGACACGTTCCAAATCCCTTGTAGAAGCTTTTGAAACCTTTAATTCTTGTTGAAAGCTTCAAATTCTTCAGAACCGAATTCAACTTCCTTGGTGTTTTTTTTTAGTTCTTGCAAGTGCCTTTTTCTCCAGAATTTCGTCCCCTAATCTGGTCCCTTGTGTTTTATACTTATACTGGAATGAATTAGGTTAAAAAAGAGAGCCCAAGGATTATTGAATCAAATTTTGCCATATTTGAGAAATTTGATTTCTTTCTTGAATGGCATGCTACTATTTTCGATCAATATTGTATCAAATCTTTCCAATCCATGTATGCACGAAATTAAATATATTTTAGACATTAATTGTGATTGGAAATACTTAAAAATCTATTTTCCATCAAAATATTTGATTTTTATGTTAATTAAATCATTAAAATGAAATGAAAAATCATATTAAATCAAATATAATGTTAAATTTCATGGAAAATAATTTTGGGCATGCTAATGTCTTGTGGACCAAGATTTCATCATAATACCATAGGCCCATTTGCAAAATTTCTCAATTTGAACCTTCTTTTTTCACATTTGGTCCTCCAAAATCACCCAACTTTGATCAAGCATATCTCACTCAATTTTTAAGCTATGAGGGAGTTCTAATACTTTTTGGAAACCTCAAAGTGTCCTCTACAAGCCACTTTGGAACATATTTTTCATTTGGAGCTTTTATCTTGATCATATCCTCTTTGACAAAAAATTGCTTTTGAAGGATGCCTGAAAATGACCTGTAATCTTTTGCACCATACCTCTCAAATGAAGCATTTCTAGCCCTGGCTTGTGAGAGACAAAGTTGTAGAGAATCCAATTTCCTTCAAAATAGGCTTTGATTGGGAAATTTTTGATGTTCCAGGTGAAAGTTATGCCCAGTCAAAGTTGGGTTGACTTTCTCCTAAGAAACCCTAATTTGAACCTTTTTGTATTTGTTCATCTCTGAGTTTCTATTAATGGAATCATGACCAATCCTTGATCAAATGATGGTTATGCACCTCTATGCTTGATGTTTGACCAATGATCATAGGTTTGAATCATGCTTTGATTGTAGTTGACCTTCAGGTTTGAAACAGTTGACTGTGGATCTTGGGATTGTTCGAGCAAGGCTTTGGAATTGATTCTTGAACTTTGAATTATTGTAAATGGAATATGGAAGGCAAATTTTGGGGTATGACACTAACTAATGGGCTTTTCAGCAAGGCCCATTACACAAGCCAACTTAATAAAAAAGCTAACTTAACAAATTAGGGTTTAAACACTAAAACCTAATTTAACATGCTAACAACCCTAGCATCTTCGACATCTGCATGCTAGACCCATCTTCGACTACAACATGCACACTTCGACACCAGCATGTGAACAATCCTTCGACTTCATGCTTAACTCTGTCGAACTGTCGAACCAAGAAGCTACCCTTCGACAATACTAGAGTTCGATCCAATATCTCACATATCTCCACCTTGGACCTAACTCTACAACGTCAAGGAACAAACTTGCTTTCTTCATGCAGCTTTATCAACTGCATACAGTGAAAAAACTTGCACCTCGACAATGTCTTGGTGATCATATCAGCAGCATTGTCTTCAGTCGAAACCTTTAGCACTTGGACTTCTCCACGCTCGATTACTCCTCTGACAAAATGCAGCCTCACATTAATGTGCTTAGTTCGCTCATGATAGGCTGAATTCTTCGACAGGTGTATTGCACTTTGACTATCACATTTAACAGTGATACCTCGACCTTGAAGTTTCAGCTCTTTCGCAAAACCTTCAAGCCACAATGCTTCTTTCACAGCTTCAGTTAGGGCAATATACTCCGCTTCAATGGTTGATAGAGCAACAACCTTCTGAAGTGTTGCTTTCCAACTAATTGCAGTGCCAAACATAGTGAAAACATATCCAGAAATAGATTTTCTAGAATCCATACAACCTGCATAATCAGAGTCGACATATCCTTCTATTACTGCTTTACTATCTTCACCCAAGGCTCCACCATAAATTAGGACTCTATTCAGAGACCCATTTATGTATCTTAAAATCCACTTCAATGCTTGCCAGTGAGCCTTTCCAGGATTCGCCATGTACCTGCTTACAAGACTTACTGCGTATGCTATGTCGGGTCTAGTACAGACCATAACATACATCAAAGAACCAACTATATTAGCATACGGAATGCTATTCATATAGGCTTTTTCAACATCAGTACTGGGACACTGATCAATACTTAGCTTGAATTGAGGGTTTGTTGGAGTCACAACTGACTTCGAATTCGACATACCAAACTTTTCGAGAATCTTTTGTAGATATGCCTCTTGAGATAAGCATAACTTCGACTTCTTTCTATCTCTTCGAATGTCAATTCCAAGAATCCTAGAAGCAGCTCCTAGATCCTTCATATCGAACTCCTTATTGAGTTCAGCCTTCACCCTCATTACATCTTCAACATTGTTGCTTGCTATGAGAATATCATCCACATAAAGCAACAAAATAACAAATGAATTACCAGGTCGAAATCTGAAGTAAACGCAGTGGTCGAACTGACTTCTAATGAAACTTATGAGTGCCATGAACTTGTCGAATCTCCTATTCCACTGTCGAGGAGATTGTTTCAGCTCATACAAAGATCTCTTTAACTTGCACACACAATCTTCCTTCCCCTTTTCGACATACCCTTCAGGTTGCCTCATCAGGATCATTTCATCTAGATCACCATACAAGAACGCAGTCTTCACATCCATCTGTTCCAGTTCAAGATTGAACTGTGCCACCATGGCAAGCAACATTCGAATGGACCTATGCTTCACAACAGGAGAAAACACATCATTGAAGTCGACACCTTCTTTCTGAGTGAAACCCCTTGCAACTAACCTTGCCTTGTATCTTTTCGACGTCACTCCTTCAATTCCTTCCTTAACTTTGAAAATCCATTTACAACTGACTAACCTTGCCCCAGCAGGTTTCTTGATCAGTTCCCAAGTATGATTATCATGAAGAGATTTCATCTCATCATCCATGGCGTTCAGCCATTCAGTCTTATTTGGACTCCTCATAACTTCCTTGTAGTCTCTAGGTTCTTCGTCTAGAACCTCACTTGCAGAGATTAAGGCATAAGCTATAAGATCTGCATACCCAAGTCTCTGAGGTGCCTTGATGACTCTTCTCAACCTATCTCTCGACAATAGGTAGTCATCGTCAGTTTCCTCAACTTCCTCAGCATCTTCTTCTTCTTCCTCGACTTCATCAGGGATATGCAATTCAGCATCAACATGCTCCACCTCAACAGGAATCTCTACCTGTTCCAGCTCTTCGTCAGATGTTTTTGTACTTCGACCAACATCATCAATTTTCTTAAAAGCCATTTCAGCTTCATTGAAAACTACATCTCGACTGGTGATACACCTCCTGTGACCTAGCTCTAGGCACCATAGCCTATAAGCTTTGACTCCTTCAGGGTATCCCATGAACATGCATTTCAGAGCTCTAGGTTCGACTTTATCTTGCCTAATGTGAGCATAGGCTACGCAGCCAAATACTCTCAGTTTGTCGAGATCTGGTGGATGTCCCGACCAAACTTCTTCAGGTGTCTTCATATCTAACGTTGTCGAAGGACATCTGTTTATCAGATATGTTGCTGTCAAAACAGCCTCAGCCCAGAACACCTTCGTTAACCCCGCACTAGTCAACATGCATTTGACTCTCTCCAAAATAGTTCGATTAAACCTTTCAGCCAAACCATTTTGTTGTGGAGTACCTGCAGTAGTTCTATGCCTTGCAATACTAGAGGCAGCACAAAAACTGTCGAATGCCTCATTGCAAAATTCAAGGCCATTGTCGGTTCTCAACCTCTTGACCTTTCTGCCAGTCTGATTTTCAACCAGAGTCTTCCAACTTTTGAAATTCTCAAAAGTTTCATCCTTAGTCTTCTGGATGAATACCCATAATTTTCTGGAATAATCATCTACTATGGATAGAAAATACCTTGCTCCTGAATGTGATGGACACCTTGCAGGCCCCCAAAGATCAGCATGGATGTAATCAAGGGATCCATGTGTTCTTTGTTTGCCTTTGTTGAACTTCACTCTACAAGATTTTCCAAGTACACAGGGTTCACAAAACTTCAGCTTTCCGACTTTGTCTCCACCAAGCAGATTTTGTTTCCCTAATTCGACCAGACCCCTTTCACTGACATGGCCCAATCTCATGTGCCAGATTTCTGTCTTCGACAAAGGTTTTGTGGATGCAACATTTGTCGAACCACTTACAACTTCATCCTCAAGGGTATACAAGCCTTGTTTCTTCACGCCTCTCAAGACTTCCTTCGAACCCTTCATGACTCTTAGGATACTTTTCTCTCCTTGGAAAACATATCTTTTCTTGTCGAATTCACCAAGAGAAAGCATATTTCTCTTTAAGTCAGGAACATACCTGACTTCACTCAACAACCTTATTGACTCATCATTGAGCTTGAATCTCACAGATCCAACACCTGCAATCTTGCAAGCCTTGTTGTTTCCCAGCAATACTGATCCACCATCTTGATCACATAATTCCTCGAACAAGTCTTTGTTTGGAGTCATGTGCCAAGTGCAACCTGAATCCACAATCCACTCCTTCTTAGAGTCAGTGCTTGAAACCACAAGAACATCAGATGATTCGAAATCATCTTGAACAATGGCTGCATTGCCATTATCCTTACCTCCATGATATTTCAGGCGTTCAGGGCACACCTTTCTTGTGCGACCCTCCTTCTTACAATGATAGCATCGAATGCCAGATGTTTCGCCACTGTAAGACTTCGACTGACTTTTGCCCTTCTTCTTGTCAAACTTACCATCCTTTCGTAAGAGTTTTCCTTTAACGGCCAAACCTTCGCCAACAGTCGAAGGTTTATGCTCCTTTCGTTCATTCAAGTCCTTAGAGTACAAGGCTAATTGAACTTCTTCAAACGTCAGTGACTCCCTTCCATACAAGAGAGTTTCTTTGAAGTGAGCATGTGATCAAGGCAAAAAACACAATAGTAACAGCGCTTGATCTTCATCATCGATCTTCACATCAATATTTTCAAGATCAAGAATCAGCTTGTTGAACATATCCAACTGCTCAGCCAATACTTTGTCTTCAATCATCTTGAATGAATACAAAGCTTGCTTCAGGTAGAGTCGGTTTACCAGCGATTTGGTCATATACAAACTTTCCAATTTCACCCATAACCCTGATGCCGTCGTCTCCTTTGATACCTGCCGGAGAACCTTATCACCAAGGCTCAACAAAATTGCGCTGTGTGCTTTCTCGATCATATTCGTCTTCTCCGCTGCCGTCAATTCTGCATTTATGGCTGCCTCTCCCTTCAACGCTTCCAAGCAACCCTGCTGAACCAGTAGGGCTTTCATCTTCAAGCGCCACAGACCGAAATCATTCACTCCAGTGAACTTTTCAATCTCATACTTTGTTGAAGGCATCTTCTCCACGCTCACCGCACCAATTTGTTGTGAATTCAATGCCACGAACAAAGTATAAAATAAGGGATGAATAAAGGACAAGGAAGAAGAGGAGAACACAAATATTGGTTATAACTGTTATTCTTTTACTTTCTCTTAAAACAAGATTACAAGTTTACAAGAATAACAAATAACCTCTCTCACCCTAAATTAGGATTTGCAGCTTAGCAATGATGAGAGACTAGTATGCTATTTATAATAAAACCTGACATACTAACTAATGGGCTTTTTCAGCAAGGCCCATTACACAAGCCAACTTAATAAAAAAGCTAACTTAACAAATTAGGGTTTAAACACTAAAACCTAATTTAACATGCTAACAACCCTAGCATCTTCGACATCTGCATGCTAGACCCATCTTCGACTACAGCATGCACACTTCGACACCAGCATGTGAACAATCCTTCAACTTCATGCTTAACTCTGTCGAACTGTCGAACCAAGAAGCTACCCTTCGACAATACTAGAGTTCGATCCAATATCTCACATAAACTATATAAGTTAGGAAGAGTGTTGTGGTATGTATGATAGCCCACATATTCTTCCAAAATAAGCCACAGGTTCAGTGACTGGTACCACATACATATGGAGTAGAGGATAATGTGCATTGCATAAACATTCATTATATCTTGTGTAATGTCATGTAACACTATGTGATGTTTTATGATTATGTAATGTTGTATGATTATGTAACAATGTTTGTTGTGAATTATTCTACTCTTTGCTGCTATTATATCGTAAAATTCGTAGAATGTATTCTTACCCTTATGTTTCTATGTTCTAATGATTTGAAAATTCGGTAACTTTGCACGAGTTTTTTCAAATATCCTGTATTTCTTCAATAATTTTCTAGAATTCCATGAATTTTTACCGACAATTTACAAAATGTTCGGTATTTCTTCATACATCGACAATTTTCAAAAAATTCGACATCTGCATAAAAAACTGATATTTACCTAAACTTTTAAAAATCTCATTTTTCTAAAGACAAGTGTAATTGCAGTCCTCACATGTGATGTAAGGTGTAACTGAGTGGTGTCAGGTTAAAATCTCTTTAAAACCCTATTTCATATCAAATTTTGTAAACAAAATTGGGCCAAACATTGAAAAATAAATGGGTTAAATACTATTCACCCCCTGCCAAAGTAGCGAGATTCGATTTTCCCCCTTATTAAAAAATTTTTTAGCCTTCGCCCCTTAGAAAACAAGATTCTGTTTCCAGGAACCCCTTGTCCTTTGTTTGGCTGACTGGGCGAGGGGAATCTTGCTGACTGGGCATGGTTTTGGAAAGCTTGCAAAATTGCAAATAATCAAACTGCGGGTTCCTGTCCTTTGTTTGGCTGACTGGGCGAGGGGAATCTTGCTGACTGGGCATGGTTTTGGAAAGCTTGCAAAATTGCAAATAATCAAACTGCAAAACCTGGGTTTTGAATCCAGGTCACTAATGTTACATTCCTACTAGCTTACCACCAAACCATGCATGTTTTGTTGTTTATATTTGCAAACGAGTTCTATATAATAATATTCCATTCTTTTTCAATTAAAAAAGCTGTACATATTAATTAGTTTTTTAATTAACTTTTTCAATAATATATAAATTAAAAAAGCTGTATTTAGTTTCTCAATAATACTCCATTCTTTTATTTAGTTTTTCAATAATACTCCATTTTTTATTTAATTTTTTAATTAACTTTTTCAGTAATATATAAATTAAAAAAGCTGTATTATTTAATAATTATATAATTATAAAATGTTTAAAAGTATTTTAATTAACGTTTTTTTAATAAAATATTTAATTAACGTTTTTAATTAACTTTTTTTATAATTATGTTTAAATGTATTTAAAATATTTTAACATTTTTTTATATAATTATATAAATGTATTTTAAATATTTTAACGTTTTTTTTTATAATTATATAATTATATAAACAAAATGTTAATTAAAATTATTAAAAAAATATAATTATATAAAATACATTTAAATATTTTAATAACTATTTAAATATTTTAATAACTATTTTAATTGCCCAGTTTTTTTAAAATGTTAAAAAATTTATAAAACATTTTTATTAACGTTTTTATTTACATTTTTATTTTATTAATATTTTTATAATTATTAACGTTTTTATTTTATTAACGTTTTTATTTTATTAACATACATATAAAATATTTAAAATATACATTTAAAATACATTTATATAATTATATAATTATAAAATATTTAAAAATACATTTAAAATACATTTATATATTTTATAATTATATAATTATTAAATAATACATTTAAATATTTTATAAAAAAACGTTAATTAAAATACATTTAAATATTTTATAATAATTAAATAATACATTTATATAATTATTTAAATATTTTGTATGTACAGCTTTTTAAAGTTATTATAAAATAATATTAATATTTTTAAAATGTTAAAAAGTTAATATTTATAAAATGTTAAAAATATTTATTAACGTTTTTATAAATTTATTTTTATTAACGTTTTTAAATATTTATAAAATGTTAAAAATATTTATTAACGTTTTTATAAAATGTTAAAAAGTTTTTGTATGTACAGCTTTTTTTTATTAAATCTATATATATATTTATTAACGTTTTTATTAAAAATATTTAAAAATTTATTAACGTTTTTAAAAATTTATAACAAGAAAGTAACTCATAATAACTTATAACAAAGTAAGCTATAACAAGAAAACGTGACTGGTTCAATGGTTGGACGATCACGCCATATGCATTAAGACCTGGGTTCGAATCCCAGGTTTTGCAAATCAATTAATTGGGATTGTATTTAACCCAAAATAAATTAAATAAGTAAGTCTTTTTATTTTTTTATCATTTGTAAATTATTATATTAGTTTTGATTTTAATATGCTTAAAGTAAATCAAATGATAAACAAATTAGACAAACTTTTAAACATTATGAGAGTAGCGCATATGCCAATCCTGTTTAAACCGTGTTTTATTATAGATATAAGATATGATAGTGATAATGTTGGTATAAGAATACATTATTTTTTTGTTTTGACTCGTTGAGGCATTTCTCAAACTTAAATTTTAGCTTGGATTAAAGTCAATCTCAGATATATTTTTTTATGTCACTCGTTTTGAGGTCACCTGCATCTATACAAATTGAGTTTTGATGTCAAGATGAGTCACTCTCTTATCCACATTATGATAAGTGGCTACACGTGTGATTTTCACCACCAACAAAAATAAAGTAAGAGACACGTATTATATTCATCATTCAAGGATTTGACATGTGTAGTCATATCTTATTCTTTGTCTACCCAACATATAATCGTTGTCCTAAGGTGTGTGTAATCATGAGAGAAAACAAACAAACAAGAGACACATGGCAACTTCAACGTTCCAATACTTGACATATGTACATGCATATATTAAAATAAGTGAACCATTCAAAAGACCATCTATCTATCTATAGTTATAAAAATGCATGGATCTGGTGATGTTACATATAGATTGTTATTATTGTGTAATTTACTTTTAACAACAAAGGTTAACGTTAATGGAGGCACATAAAGAAAGGAAAGAGAAAGTAGAAAAAGAAAGCACAACAAGAGGAATACCGGAGAAGAAGAATGTTAGTAACCAAATCAATGATGATAGGTGTAAAAGGGAATTAGAGTGTGACCAAGTGACCAAAAGGATTATTCATGACAACATAATTTCAAGTGGTGAAACAGCTCAAGATCCTAATGATGTATTGGCTTTCTCTCGATCAGTTCATAATGTTGATTCCTCACTCGAGTGATGTATCCATGATTTTGAATTGATTGAAATTGTGTTAGTGTCTTGTTTTAATATTTTAAACAATGTACATGTAATGTAATTATGTTAGTGGAAGCCAATTTCAAAATTTTCGCATTTTTTTTAAAAGGTAAATCAAATTTCAGACTTTGATATTTTGCATATACATTTAAGTAGATTTTTTTTTTTCAATTAAGACTTTGATGGTTAGTTTATTTTGATGAACGTTTTAAAATATGATTTGTTATGTTTTGGATGTTAGAAAAAAAATTGTTCTCTTGCATTTCAGTTGGTGTAACTGGTTACGTGATAGTCCTTAATCGATTAAAAATCCGTAAAACAGAAGTTAGTGGTGTTGTGTTTCGATTACAAATCTGTAAAAGAGAAGTTAGTGGTGTTGTGTTTGTGCCGTGATCGGTTACAAATATGTAAAAGAGAAGTTAGTGGTGTTGTGTTTGTGCTGTGATCGGTTACACTATAGCTTATCAACCGGTTACACCGTAGCTTACAAGTTTTATTTTTTTGTTTTAATTGTTTTTTTAATCTCAATCATTGTTCTAATTTGTTGTATATTAGAGACTCACTATTTGTTGTAATTTGTTGTATATTAGAGATTCACTGTTTTCTATTGTTTTGTTCAAATCAATTTTAATTCTCACCTTCAATTACTCTATATCTCTCTTATTTTTTCTCTAAATTCTTAAAACTACTTCTTCTCCAATTGAACCAAATTCTTCATTAATTCACCTTAATTAATTTTGTATGTTCTAACATTTAGTATCAAGAGTTTGGTTCTGATGCAACAATGAGTACCGTTTCTTACAATTGAATTTCTACCAATTTATCAATTATTTATTCAAAGAATTATGACAAGGTCCAGTTTTGTTTAGGTATCAAGAAGTTCTCGAGATTGTCAACAACGATATTACACCACTTGGGGCTGAACCCACTGTTGCACATCAAACTACATTCAAATAAGAGAAGAAGAAAGACTACAAAACACTCTTCTCGAGTCATTCTTGTGTTGATAGAGATAATCCCGAAAAGGTCATGATTGCGAGTCGACAAAGCAAGCTTGGGTGATTTTGGAGAAAGCTTATGCTGGGGTTGCTAAGGCTAAGGTGGTGAGGTTACAAATTCACAAAAGGAAATTCGCGTTAACGCAAATGAAAGAGAAAGAAATGATCAATGATTATGTGACGCTTATCACACATTTGATAAATCAGATTAAGGCGTGTGGAGAAACCATTCTAGAGCAGAATGTTGTGTCAAAAATTTTACGTTCTTTAACGTCAAGATTCGACAACATTGTAGTGGCTATCGAAGAATCGAAGGGTCTTGCAACGTTGAGCAAGGACGAGCTTCAAAGTTTACTAGAAGCGCTTGAAAAAAGAATAGACGAGAGAGAAAACGATAAGGCAAAGGCGGAGATAGCTTTGCAAGCTCGTTTAACGAGAAGAGTAAAGGGTGAGAGCAGTAACTCTAATGGTTATGGTGATCGAGGCAACACGAGAGACGGAAAATGAGGGATAAAAGTAAAGTGCAGTGCTAAAAAAGTAAGAAATTTAGACATTTCACGAATAAATGTAGTGCAAAAGAGAGATTCTTAAGAGGATGAAGCTAAGGTTGCTAGGCAAGAGGTAGAAGATGAAGATACGCTCTTAGTGATGATTACCGAGGAGTATGATGGCAGTTTAGAGGTTCTGGACAACAATTGCAAGTCGCGGGACAACAGCTGTAGTAGTTCAAAAAACGAGGCAGATTTACGTGTAGAACAAAGTGTGATGATCTCGGTGCAAGATGGAATTCAAGGTAGCGATGAATGGTATGTGAAGTCAATACTCTCCATCTATTGTATTTTGATGAAGACAAAATGATAAACAAATGAATGTCAAAAGTGTGGAAAAAGTTTCAAGTATATTTTATCAATTCAAGTGTTCAAAACTCATCATGTGTGAAAGCTAGCATCAAATAACTCAAGATTTTTACTTTGAAGACTTAGCATGGATCTTGATTGATAAAAGTCCAAACATGCATTTATATTGATGAACTTAGTGCTTAATTATTCTCCAAAAAATCACTTGCATGCATTGGTCATTTGTGTTCAAAATCTCTTTCAAATATAATTTTTTTAATCATATTTGAACCATGTTAAATCACTTTAAAATATAATTTTTATCATATTAAATCATTTTCAAATATAATGTTTTTCATGTTTGAACCATGTTAAATCACTTTCAAATATAATCTATTGACTTGGATAAATCAATAGATGTTACATAAGGTTGGTTTAAATATTTAGCAAACTTTTTAATTTTTCAATTTTTATAAACATTCAGATTTTTGTAAATTGTGACATTTTGACCTGCCATAACTGGGGTGTAATCGGATAAGGAAAAACCAATTAAACCGACAATCCAAACCAAACTAAACCGAAATAAAACCGATTATTTATGGTTTGGTTCTGAAACCGAACCGAGCCAATGCAAACTGATGTGGTTTGGTTTGGTTCTCGATTTTAGTTTTTAGGAATCGCGAAATCGATGAACTGAACCAATGGAAATAATTACGCTCTAAAAATTTTATTTCCATCCATCATTAAGCTCAAATTTTGTATAGGTCCAACCATTCTCCATATTTATTTTCACTTTCCTCCTTTCAACAAAACACGCATCTAGAATCAAACTCCAAAACATAGAAAGTAGAAATCATAAATCAAAAAAATTTACTTTTACTAAACTACTTCTCTAGCTGCTCGCCTAAAATGTTGCTCTCGCTATCGTCATTATGATATGTTATGGTCTCCTTTTTTGTGTTCGAGTTCTCTTCGTTATTTTTCATATTTGTATTTATCTTTTTGGTTTCTTCTTCAATAAAACTCTTTCTAGTCTTGTTACAAAATAGTTTTGATGTGTATTTGAGGTGTGAAACATGTTAATTGATGCATTTTTTTGTGTGTTCTATTTTTTAGACTTTTAAATCTATTTCCAACATTCTAATGTCAAGTGTCAACTTTTATATTTTATAGTGAATTTATTTCATAATACAATAAACCATGTCACTGTTTCATATGGATTAAAAGCAACTTGTAAGTTGTTTGAAAAAAATATAACATGAAATAAATGACATGAAATATATTCTTTTAAATAATAATAGCATAAAATACATCGAAAAACACGATGGTGGAGAATACATTGATGAATATAATGTTTTGAAAAAAAATATTGAAAATCGACCAACCGAACCAAACCAAACTGAACCAAACCAGTTAGTTTGGTTCGGTTCCATTTTTGAAAAATGTTAAAAACCAAACCAAACCAATGAAGATATTATCGGTTCGGACCTTTTTTTGACCAAAAACCGGTCCAAACCGATCCGATTACACCCTTAGCCATAACAGGACAAAAACCACCACAATTTGCAATGTTCTGAAATAATATTTTTAAATTTGAAATTTGAAAATTAATGCAAACTTGTTAAGTCAGGTGATCGTTTTAACCGACTTAACAAGTCCAGTACGAATTTGAAAAATCAACAATTTTTTATAACACCTTTTCATACACTTCTTCATGGAACCTTTTCATTAACTTGATATTTGTTCATGATATTTTTTCATGACTTCACCATGATTCATAAAGGTGTTATGCTCTTATAAATACATGAAATTTCAAATTACAAATCACCTCTTCAATAGTAATTTAACATCATTATTATCATTCAAATTTCAAAACAAGTGCTTGTGTTCTTGAACTTTCACAAAGAATTTTTCTGCATGCATTTCCATATTAGTCTAGAAAAATTCATATAATATTTATGTACTGACCTGAAGATCAGAACCAGAAAGGGCCACAAACGTCTTGCATAGTGTGGATTGGAGAGGAGGGGGTGTACCTGCAAGGTACTCCGACGATCAAGTCAGTAGGAGCACAAATAAAATTTAGTGTTTAGGGTTATGAAATTGTGTTACCTGACTCTCTTGAGGGAGAGAGTTTATATATTACCCCAGCGCGTGGCAACGGTCTGTGTTTTGGGATGGGTCGTGGATTTAGGCCCAAAACGCGTGACTTCCAGGATTTTAGAGGTAAACCTAGGAATCCTGGGAGACTGCTCAAAACCACCTGTTAAACAAGCAGGGGAGTGTTCATGGTCGATGAGGGGAGAGATCCGGGGAGCATGATATTCGATCAGTGATGCTGGAGCTGACAGGGTCGACCATATCATGGCAAGCTTGGTGGTGGGAAGAGGAGAGAACGCTCTTTCTGCCCATAAGTGATTGGGCCGATGTTGTTGGGCCGCCCCAAAGTGGATATGGATTGGGCCTTCCCTCGTTGTCGGGCCAGTCCAGAACAATTTACAAACACTTTAGCACTATATTATATCATTATAAGTAGCTTGTTTGAAAGGTAGATCAATTATATTGATACATCATTCAAAGTGATAATTATTCTACAAATTTCATACTCTTAAAAATCTTGTTGTATTCATATCTTATTTTCCAGGATTGTTGGAATTAAGATTATTTGGTTGTACCTTACTATGAAGGATTATTGGAAGGAAGAGGTTGAAAGTGAGATGATTGTTCTCATTTCAACTTGGTTGATCCAAGAGGATTGTTCTTGGTGGTTTTTTGTTAGAAGATTGTAGGAGAAGTCTTGGGTTTAGGCTTGTACAAATATCTAACAATAGTGAAATCTCTTTCGTGTTGAAAGGGGACTGGAGTACTATCGGACTGTGAGGGGAACCAGTATACATCCCTGTATTCTTTACTTTTCCACATTTATCGCTTTCATCACAAATCAAAAACCAGAAAAGAAAGAAACATATGTATAAACTCTTGCATCAAACCAGAAAAATAAGAACAAGTATTCTAAAACCGGATAAATTTTCAAAGTCCTAATTCACCCCCTCTTAGGCACACTCTCAAACTTAAATGGTACTTGGACTCCGGTTTTTCAACACATATGATAGGAATAAAGGATTGGTTTGTACAAATCAATCAAGTCGCAAAAAGTAGAGTAAAAACAAAAGATGATTCCACTCTTGCATCCGAAGGTTACTGTGATGTTTTGATCGAGAAGAAGAATAGTGGAAATTATATGATCAAAGATGTGTTTTATATTCCAGGTATTAAGTGTAACCTTTTGAGTATTGATCAGTTGCTTGAGAAAGGTTATAATATACGCTTGGAAGACAAGATTTTGCGTGTTGTTGATGCTAGTGGAGTGATGATCCTTAAGGCTCTTATGGCTTCCAATAGGACTTTCAAAGTGGAGTTGAAAGTGTTGGAGCATAGGTGCTTAGCTATAGTTGCAAGTCGAGAGGAGTGGTTATGGCACTACCGTCTCGGGCATTTGAATTTTTGTAATCTCAAGGCATTGCAAAAAAATGGTATGGTTACCGGGCTGCCACACATTAACATTCCAGCTGAGTTGTGTGAGGAATGTGTGAAGGAAAATCTACACAAGGGGAGTTTTAGCAAGGATGCAGGTCATAGGACCAAAACTCACCTTAAGGTGGTATATTCCAACGTTTGTGGGCCAATGCAAGTCGACAAGTTTGGTGGCAATAGGTATTTTGTCGCGTTTATCGACGATTAGAAAGCTATGGACTTACCTTATCAAGAGGAAGGATGAGATGTTTGATGTATTCAAGAAGTTTAAGTACATGGTGGAGAGGCAACACGATCACAAGTTGAAGATTCTCAAATTGGATGGAGGAGGTGAGTATACCTCGAATGTGTTTGGGAAGTATTGTGATTATGAGGGTATAGTGTGTGAGATTTTTCCACCCTATATGCCGCAGAAAAATGGTATTACAGAGATGAAAAATTGCCTAATTATGAACATGGTTCGAAGCATGTTGAGTAATAAAAATTTACCGAAGAAACAATGGGGAGAAGTGATTTCTACAGCCACCTACTTGTTGAATAGATGCCTTACCGAGAAGCTTAAGAAGCTTACACCGAAAGAGGTATGTTCCGGATTCAAATCGAATCTAAGCCATTTGAGAATTTTTGGTTCGGTGGCATATTAACAAGTGTTGGGTCAACTTAGAAAGAAGTTGGAAGACAAGGGAGAGGAGATCATTTTTGTTGGATATCATTCCACAAGTGGTTACAAGATGTTTGATGGGAAAAATTGGAGGATTGCGATAAGTCGGGATGTAATTTTTGAAGAAACTGGTGTTGTCAATCCTAGTGTAACCTGCTACGGCCAACAAGTACAATCTGGCGTAACTAGTTACGAGCAGAGGAAAAATATTCACAGGTCTGTAAAACAGGGTGTAACCGGTTACATCCAGCCAGTGGAATCTGGTGTAACCGGTTACGGGTAGAACAAAATTCCATCAACTTTATTTTTTGATGATCCTATCAGTTTCGAAACCATCGTGCAACCCCCGAATGAGGTTCAAAATGAGGAAAATTGTAGAAGATCAACAAGGCAAAGGGTGTTGCCTTTGATATTCCAAGAATGTGAGAGATTCCAAGATAACAAAGTCAATAATGAAGGTGATTTCGTTCACTTTGCGCTTATGACCGAATCCAAACCGGTGAATACAGAAGAGGCTCTAAACGATCCAAAGTGGATTTGTGCAATGAAAAAGGAGCTGCAATCTATTGAAAATAATGGTACTTGGGAGTTAATTGACCTACCGCTTGGGAAGAAGCCAATTGGTGTGCGTTTGGTCTATAATGTTAAGGCAAATCCTAAAGGCGAGATAATCAAGTATAATGCTCGATTGGCAGCGAAGGGAATTTTGCAACGTGAAGGTATAAACTTTGAGGAAGTGTTTGCACCTGTGACTAGGCTTGAGACCACCCGATTAGTTGTTGGTATTGCTAACAACAGTGATTGGGGCATTTATCAAATGGACGTCAAATCTACATTTTTGAACGGTTTGCTCAAATGTACGTCAAATCTGCGTCAAATGGACGTCAAATTTGTAGTTAGGAATCAAGAGACGAGGTACTACAAATTGCATAAAGCACTGTATGGTTTGAAACAAGCTCCAAGAGCTTGGAACAAATGCATTGATGACTTTTTTTATTGATATTGGTTTCAAGCGGTGTTTGTCTGAACATGATGTTTATGTGAGATCAGATGTGAATGATGTTGTGATCATTCTTTGCCTATATGTAGAAGATATTTTGATTACCAACAGCTCTGAGAAGAGTATCTCAAGGTTCAAGACTGACCTCATGAATGCGTTCGAGATGACTGACCTTGGGATCATGAAATATTTCCTTGGCATAGAGTTCCAAAGGTCAAAAACGGGATTGCTTATGCACCAAAGAAGGTATGCTCTTGAAAGGCCGAAGAGGTGTGAAATGGATCATTGCAATATGACCATTACACCATGTGAAGCAAGGCTACATCTGTTCAAGAGTGAGGATAATCAAGATGTGAATCCTACTTAATATCAGATATTGATTGGATCATTACGGTATTTGTGCAATACGCGACCAGACTTAGCATTTAGTGTCAGTATTTCTAGTAGGTTCATGGAGAGACCGAAGGTGTCTCACTTGGCGGCAGTCAAGAGGATTCTTAGATATGTCAAAGGAACTCTTGGTTGTGGAATTATTTTTCCGGCATTGGATACAGGTCGAAAGTGTGATTTACTTGGTTTCATCGATTCCAATTGGTATGATGATAAGGATGATAGAAAGTCAACGGCTGGAAACATCTTTATGTTTGGTAGGACACCATTGTCATGGTGTTCGAAAAAGGAACTGGTGATAGCACTCTTGTCTTGTGAGGCCGAGTATATTGCAGCGACGTTGTGTGCATGCCAAGCCATGTGGCTCACGAATCTATTGAAGGAGTTGGGTAGCAATGAGGGTAAGGCTACTACACTTCTTGTTGATAATGTTTCTGCAATCAACCTTGCGAAGAATACGATTGCATACAAAAGGAGTAACCACATAGAGATGCAGTTTTATTATTTGAGGGAGCTAGTGAGTGAAGGAAAGTTGCAATTGGGATATTGTCGAAGCGAATACCAAGTGACGGATTTAATGACCAAGGGGGTGACAAATGAGGTGTTCATGAGGTTGAAGATGAGCTTGAGCATGCTGGACTTGGATCAACTGAAATAAGGTGGTGTGTTGAAAAACTCCATTTTCCTACATTTCAATTGGCGTAATCGGTTACATGATAATCCGTAACCGGTTACAAACCTGTAAAATAGAAGTCAGTGGCATTGTGTTTCTGGCGTAACCGGTTACACTATTTGCCGTAACCGGTTACACTGTAGCTTACCAGCTTTATTTTCTATTTTAATTGCTTTTTGGGATCCCAATCATTGTTGTAACTTGTTGTATATTGGGAACTAACTACTTCCTATTGTTGTTAATGAAAATTTTAAGTCTCACCCTCAATTACTCTCTCTCTCTCTCTCTCTCTCTCTCTCTCTCTCTCTCTCTCTCTCTCTCTCTCTCTCTCTCTCTCTCTTTTCTCTTATTTTTTTGGTCTCAATTCTCAAGACTTCTTCTCTTCCAATTGAATCAAATTCTGCATTGATCCACCTTAATTGGTTTTGTATGTTCTAACACTAGAATTAGAATTATTGGTACATGCCTTTGGTGTTGTGATGCATGTTGTTCTAATGCGACTATGGATGGGGTGAACATGTAAAATTAGTACTTCAATGTTTAACTTAGTAATTGAGTAATATGTAAGAAGTGAAGTGGTGATACTAATCATACATTTTCTCGTAAGTTATGTTATTTATATGGTGAGTGAAATTGGACCTTCCTGGCACTTTCTGCGTAAGTTATGTTTTTTATGTGCAAGTTTCATGTCCAATGTCAGAATAACTATTATTATACATTTTCAGATAGAGAGTCGACTCACGAGTCCAACTCACAACGTTGCCGTGACCTATGAGCTTTTTAATCCATATGAGTTTGTTTAGGTCCAAATTCAGTATTTTACTATTTTTGCATTTTGTTTTATATGTTGGATGAAGCATAGGCTTGGCTCTAAGATATTGAGAGGATATTCTGAGTGATGGATTGCTCTGCAGAGCATGGGGTACGGTATGGTACTCATATGCTGGCTGAAAAGGCTGACGACTAATGGCTTGGCACTCGTCAGAGGTTGGAGGCTGCAGGTGAGATGATTACTTGGGCTGTGTTCAGTAGGGAGTTCTTGAGGAAGTATTTTCCAGAGGATGTTCGGGGCAAGAAAGAGATTGAGTTCCTTGAGCTGAAACAAGGTAATTCAGCTGTTGCTGAGTATGCTACCAAGTTCGTAGAATTTGTGAAGTTCTATCCACACTATAATGCATAGATTGTTGAGTTTTCTAAGTGTATCAAGTTTGAGAATGGTTTGCGTTCGAAGATCAAAGGGGCATTTGGGTATCAGTAGATTCGTAGGTTTTCCTAGTTGGTGAATACTGTAGGATCTATGAGGAAGATAACAAAGCTCATTCGACTCACCACAAGAGTCTGAATGAGAAGAAAGGAAAACAACATCAAAATAGTGGGAAATCTTATGATGCTCCCGCTAATAAAGGAAAACAGAAGATATCCAATGGGAAGAAGCCAAGTGAGGGATGAGCTCCCTCTCTCGTTAAGTGCTTTAGGTGTGGTGAGCAAGGTCATGGCTCTAATGAATGTGAGAATAAGGTTCTTAGATGTTACAAATGTGGTAAGACAGATGATCGTGCTCCTGAATGCAAGAATGATGGTCCAACTTGTTTCAATTATGGAGAAAAGGGTCATATCATCCAGTGTCAGAAACCAAAGAAAGGTGTTGTTGCCCCGAATAACGGTCAAGTGTTTGCTTTGAGCGGAACAGAATGTTCTAAGAAGGACAAATCGATTCGAAGTACTTGTTTTATTAACAATGTCGAATTGGTTGCTATTATTAATACTGGTGCTACTCATCCATTTTTTCGCTTGACTGTGCTACTATGTTGGGATTGAAATTGTCT
Organism: Vicia villosa; assembly: GCF_029867415.1. Classification (NCBI taxonomy): domain Eukaryota; kingdom Viridiplantae; phylum Streptophyta; class Magnoliopsida; order Fabales; family Fabaceae; genus Vicia; species Vicia villosa. Next base: position 115,398,716 of record NC_081183.1, on the reverse strand, counting down.
TCTACAGATGGTAGTACGATAATAAATACTCCTGCTAATGGTTTTGTTACTACTACTTTTGTTTGTCCTGGATGTCCTTTGACTATCTTTGACAAGAGTTTTGTGATGGATTTCGTATGTCCACCCTTACACCAAATCGATGTTATCCTTGGAATGAACTGGTTGGAGTTCAACTATTTTCATATCAACTGCTACAATAAGACTTTGAGGTTCCCTAAATTTGGTGATAATGGAGAACTGATGTTGTTGTCTTCTAGACAAGTGAATGAGTTCCTAAGAGATGAAGTCGTGATGTTCTCAATGTTTGCGTCATTGCAAAGTGATTGTGAAGCTACAGGTGTTGAACCTCCTGTGGTCTGTGAGCTCCCAGAGGTGTTCCCATACTATATAAGTGACTTTCCTCCGGAACGTGAAGTAGAGTTCATAAGAGATGAAGCCATGATGTTCACAATGTTTGCGTCGTTGCAAAATGATCGTGAAGCTACATGTGTTGAACTTCCTGTGGTCTATGAATTCCCAGAGGTGTTCCCAAACAATATAAGTAAATTTCCTCCAGAAAGAGAAGTAGAGTTTTCTATAGAGTTGGTGCCAGGTACGAGTCCTATATCGATGGCCCCTTATAGGATGTTGTCTTCTGAGCTGAATGAGTTCAAGAAACAATTGGAGGAATTGCTTGAGAAGAAGCTTGTTCGATCAAGTGTTTCTTTGTGGGGTGCACCTGTGGTGTTAGTTAAGAAGAAAGATGGAAGTATGAGATTATGTGTGGACTACAGACAATTGAATAAAGTGGCTATCAAGAATAAGTATCCACTCTAGAAGATTGATCATTTGATGGATCAGTTAGTGGGTGTTAGTGTTTTTAGTAAGATTGATTTGATGTCAGGTTATCATCAGATTCGTTTTAACCCATATGATATTCCGAAGAAGGCTTTCCGAACAAGGTATGGACATTACAAATACACTGTGATGCCGTTTGATGTATCTAATGCGCCAGGTGTTTTTATAGAATATGTGAATCGAACCTTCCATTCGTATCTAGAAAAATTTGTTATGGTTTTCCTTAATGATATTTTGATTTTTCCAAATCAAAAGTGGAGCATGCCGAGCATTTGCGAGTTGTGTTGAAAGTGTTGAGAGAAAAGAAATTGTACGCAAAAGTGTCGAAGTATGAATTTTGGTTGAAGGAAGTGAGTTTTATTGGTCATGTAATTTCTAGTGGTGGGATTGCTGTGGATCCTTCTAAAGTTGATGTTGTGTTGCAATGGGAGACTTCGTAGTCTGCAACTGATATTCGAAGTTTTCTTGGTTTAGCAGGTTACTACCGAAGGTTCATTGAAGGATTTTCTAAGTTGGCATTACCATTGACTCAGTTGATTCGAAAGGGTCAAGCTTATGTGGGATGTTGCTTGTGAAGAAAGTTTCGTAGAATTGAAGAAGAAGTTGATGACTGCTCCAATATTGATTTTACCTAATTCGAGTGAGTCTTTGAGTCTTTTGTGGTGTATTGTGATGCGTCAAAGATGGGCTTTGATGGCGTACTGATGCAAAATGGACAGGTTGTTTCTTATGCTTCTAGACAACTGAAGGTTCATGAGAGGTATTATCCTACGCATGACTGAGAGTTGGCAGCTGTGGTGTTCATTTTGAAAATTTGGAGACATTATCTTTTTGGCTTTATATTCGAAGTGTTTAGTGATCACAAGAGTCTGAAGTACTTGTTTGATCAGAAGGAATTGAATATGAGGCAGAGGAGATGGCTTGAGTTATTGAAAGACTACGATTTTGATTTAAGTTATCATCCTGGTAAGGCAAATATGGTGGCTGATACATTGAGTAGAAAGTCTTTACATATGTCGAAGTTGATGGTGCGTGCATTGGAGTTAGTTGAACAATTCAGAGATGAGTTTAGTGCGCGAAGTGACTCCTGATAGTGTGAAATTGGGGATGTTGAAACTGACTAGCGGTATTCTTGAAGAAATCCGACTTGAAATTGGTTGATTAATTGACGTTGGTTAACCTAACCAAGGTAATGGAGGTGAATTTTGAGTTGATGAAAATGGTGTGATGAGGTTCGAAAATAGAGTGTGTGTCCTAGATGTTCCATAACTTAGGAAGTGGGATAGTATTTAATGGATTTTGTGTTCGGTTTTCCAAAGACCGCTAAAGGCAATGATTCTATTTGGGTGATAGTGGATAGATTGACTAAGTTGGCTCATTTCTTGTCGATGAAAATTCACCATCCTATTTCTAGGTTGACTGAGTTGTATATTGAAGAGATTGTGAGATTGCATGGAATACCGTCAAGTATTGTGTCAGATAGAGATACAAGGTTTACGTCAAAGTTTTGGAAAGGTTTGCAAGATGCTTTGGGTACTAAATTGAAATTGAGTTTTGCTTATCATCCGAGACAAATGGTCAAACCAAAAGGACTATCCAGTCATTGGAATATTTGTTGAGCGCTTGTGTGTTAGATCAAGGAGGGGCTTGGGATAGCTATTTCCCATTAATTGAGTTTACTTACAACAGCAGTTTTCATGCGAGTATTGGTATGGCACTGTATGAAGTGTTGTATGGTAGAAGATGTAGAACTACATTGTGTTGGTATGAGTCAGGCGAGAGTGTTGTGCTCGGTGTAACGCCCCGAGTTTAATTAATTATTTAGTTAAACTAATTAAGGATTTATTTGTTGGAATTAGTCGAATTTGAGAAATTATCGGTATTATTCTAAGAAGCGCAATTGGATTAATATGTTGCTTGGACAGTTAGGTTGATAGTCGAGTAATTAGTCGGTTTAATTGGAGAAATAATATTAGAAATAATATTTGAATATTGGAATATTATTTATTTAGGTGGGCTTAATTGTTGTGTGATAAATTGCAATTTGGAGGTGTAAGAATTAGGCCCAATAGATTAAATAATACTATTATTATTATTATTATTATTATTATTATTATTATTATTATTATTATTATTATGAATTAAGTGGAATAAGAAGGCTTTTGGGAAGTGGCAGTACGTGGAGAAAGAGGTTTAGAGGAAAAGAAGGAAAAACAACGGTTTACTGGAGATTACGTGTGTTGCTGCAAAGAGGAAAAAGAGTCATGGAGGATTGATCGTGCAAAAGAGGCAAAGCAATGTTTAATCGAAATTCGATTGGAAATTATTAGAGATCAACCGTCAATCCAAGGTAAGGGTGGGGTTCAATCTCTATAATCGGGTATATGATAGACCGTATGTGGGGTTAGGTTGTATATATTGATGCCATGATTTTGTTTGGTTGTTTGCTGTGAATTTTTTGTTTCGGTGATGTGCTGAAAATATAGTTGATGTTGTTGTTCCATTGGTCGATTAATGGTTGTCGTGTATTTAGTTGTTGTGTTGATTTGGTTAATTAATAGAGACTGTGAAAATTGGTCGTTACTGGAAACATTATTGTGTTGGATTATATGGAATCGATCGAAGAAAACTGGAAAAAAATGGTTGCAGTTGCTGGAAACGCTGGAAAGAAACGAAGAAGACGAAACTGGGGTTTGGGGCGGGCTCCCCAAATTGATAAAGGAAGGTGTCATGGGCCATATAATTAGGGGGTGGGCGCCTCATACAAGGTATGGGCGCCCCATGCCATTAAGATGGCCGTCCCAGGTCATAAAGAAGGAGGGTGGGCGCCCCAGGTTTCAATTTTGTCCATTTTGTTTTTTTGTGTTTTGGCTGTAATGTTATATTTATACATTGAATCCTGTAGGTGCGTATTAGAAACATAAGTAATACGATTAGCTTATTATTAATTAATTATTTGTTTGGATTGGAGGTATGGCATGAGCTAGAATTAATTAAATTAGTAAGTTAGTATAGGGACTGTGTAATAGAAAATAAAGAATTGCAGGATTCATATATTTAGCAGTGTAGTATTAATATGGTAGAGCCTGGTTAAATATTATAATGAATTAATACATTAAAGGTGTTATAATGGTAGTAGTTGATTAATTTGACTGAGGTGGTATACCGGTAGAAGCAATATAACAGAGTAGTGTAATTGTTAGCAGTGCATGTTGAGTAGCAGTAAAATGACCCAGTGAATATTTGACAAAAGTCCCAATAGCATGTCTACTAATTTAGCAGAAGTAAGGTAATTTAGCAGGGTAGTAATTTTTAGCAGAAGAACAATTGATTAGTAGCAGTATAAATAAATAGTTGTAATAACAGTATATAAAAGCAGTACTGATTAGTAGATTTAAGCGGTATAATTAGTTAACCGATTTGTAGTCGAAAATTGTCGGAGTAAGTCGTATACATTTATAAGTATTTTTGGTTGATTTGTCTTGTTTGAATTATGTCGAATAAGTTGAATTTCAGGTGAAGCTGGATTGTCTGGTTTACGAAATTGTGTTGTTGTTTATTGTTGTGAATAAGTTATTGTCGAGTACCTTGTTGTTGTTGAGCTGTTGTTGTTATAAGTTATTGTTGATGCGTTGATTAAGTTGTAGGCCTATGGCCAGTGTTGAAGCGACGCTGAGTACCTCTGTTTATTGGTACAATGTTGATGTAGGCCTATGCCTTGCGATGATTGTTATTGTGTGTTGTATGTGATTGTTGCACTCATACATTTACATCTTTTAGTTGGCCTAGATTGGCAATTTTTAAGTTGGAGCTATGCTCACCACGTTGGCCTAGATTGGCGAATTTGCGACAAAGTTGAGTCACATATTGAGTTGTGTGTTAAAGTTGTTGTTATTGAGTTGTGTTGATTTAAGTTGTTATATGGACGTGTTGGTTGATTAAAGTTGTCTTGTTGTTGATATTAAGTTGTTTTTGGGTTGTTGCATAATTTTTGATATGAAGTGGTGAGATTTTGTATGACTCTGATCTAATATATCGTTTATCATACACCTGCTATATTGATTTGATATCTCACCCCTTTCTTTTGTTTCGCCGTTACCTTTATACTGGTAACATGCAGGTGATTCGCAGTGATGAAGATTTAGTAGCTTCATCGAGTCCAAGTTAGTGTTGTCGCTCTGATACGTAGCACTTGGGGGGATGTTTATACTGTTGTTTCAATGTTGTTATTATATTAGTTGTTGAGTTCCAAGTTGAATGATAAGAAGTACTACGAAGTTTTCAAGTTGTTTTAATTGAATAAAGATGATTTGTTTATAAAGTCAAATGTTATGATTCCACTGCGTATAATAAAAGATATGTTATTTTTAAAGAATAAAGCATGTTGTTATGAGTTTATCTGACTTCTCCTAAAAGTGTTATGTATCGGTTATAATGAGGTTTATGCCGTAGTTTTAAAGTTGAAAATGTGATGTCCCATTGTTTTGATGAAATTTTTATACTCTGATTTTTATATTAATTACCAGGTAGAAGTGGGGTGTTACACTCGGGCCTGAGATTGTGTAAGAGACAACTTGAAAGATAAAGATGATCCAAGAAAGGATGAAAGGTTCTCATATTTGATAGAAGAGTTATCACGATAAGGTAAGGAAAGCACTTGAGTTCCATGTGGGAGATTATGTGTTTTTTAGAGTTACTCCAAAAACCGGTGTCGATAGAGCTTTGAAGTCGCGAACGCTTACGCTGCGTTTTATTGGTCCCCATCAAATTTCAGAGAGGATAGGTGAGGTGGCCTATAGGATTACTTCACCGCGTCGCTTGTGAATCTTCATGATGTGTTTCATGTGTCTCAGTTGCGGAGATACATTTTGGATCCTTCGCATGTGATTCAAATGGATGATGTGCATGTGAGAGATAAGCTGACTATTGAAGCATCCCCAATGCGAATAGAAGGACAAAAAATAAAGAAATTGCGAGGTAAAGACATCACCATAGTGAAGGTGCTGTGAGGTGGACCAGCTAGTGAAAGTATGACTTGGGAGCGTGAAGATCAGATGAAGAAGTCTTACCCGACTTTATTTCCATCAGGTAGTTTCCAAAGGCAAAAATTCTTTAAGTGGGGGAGTGTTGTAACACCCCAAAAATATAGATTAATTATTTAATTGATTTAGCGTGAATATATGAGTCAAAGGTGATTATTGTGATTTATTGATGAGATTATGTGATGTTTTGATGAATATGATGTGTTGGGATGAATTGTTATAGGTTAGAGAAAATTAAGAGCATTATTTAAGTAATAATGGAATAATTAGAATTATGAGTAGAATCATTTTTAAGAATAGGTTAATATTGGTGTTAGAGATGACAAGAGTAAGATGGTCATTGTAAGAAGTTAAGTGAGGGAGAAAAGGGAAAGACCATATTAGGGGTCAGAGGGGAAAAAAGAGAAAATAAGGAAGAGAGGTTTATTGGTTATGATTGAAGTTTGGAGAAGAGGCAAAGAGAATAGAAAAATCTAGGGCACAAAGAACTCAGAGGAATTCGTAGAGAGAACGCAACGAGAATCAAAGCTAGCTACAACCTAAGGTAAGGGGGTGATTCTTGTCATTGTGATTGATATGGGGTTTAATTATAAGTAGGGTTTGTTGGGGTTTATGATGAATTTGATGTTTATGTGGAATTTGATGTTTATGTGAAATTTGATGATTGTGATGAAATTACGATGATTGATGTCAGAATGTGAAATTAGTATGGCTAATGATGTTAGTATTTAGCCATATGATGAATAGTAATATGAACTAGGTCAATTTCAATATTTCTATGAATTTGAAAGTTTAGATTTTGATGATGATTCTTGGAATTGTGATGAATAATTGTAATGTGATGTTCCAAGTGAAAATACATGTTAGAAATAGGTTGTTATGCCTTAAATTGCAGGAAGATGATGATTATAATGTGTCTTGGAGTTAAGAAATCGTGGGGGAATGATGTTGCTCGCACAGGAATTTTTCCGCATATCGCAGAGGGTGCTTAGCACCGTTGAGCATGCTTATCGCAGGCAATTTTAGACGCTGTATCGCTTGCATATGGGCTTAGCACCAAAATATCTGGTTGGCAAGATTTGGGAGGGCGCTTAGCATCGTGAGGCCCGCTTAGGGCGGCCTAAGATGTGAAAATTTATATTTTCTTTGACTTTTCATGAGATTATGCATGCTTATACCTTATCATAATTTATACTTAATTTTAAAAGGATTAAAGATGCATGAAAGGATGATTTTGGAGACCTATTGGAATTAAGCATGAAACTTTGTTATTTGCTTATGTATATGTTTGATTATGATACATGCTTGTGAAGAGGATTATAAGTGAGTATATGCTTGTTATAATGAGGTGTTCTTGTGATGGTTTATAACATGAAAAATATGAGGTATGTGTGTGTCATACCCTAATTTTGACCCCCCCTGAGATGTCACATCATTGACGTCAAATTCAAAAATGTTTCTTGATCGGTTTGGAAGCCATGATCGAGACTGCATTTATTCAGTCATTCTTTGCAAGATAATTCATGTTCACGGAGGATTTCATTTAAAGGCGCCATTGTCATTTGTGTGATTCAAAAGGATTGTTTGGAATTTATTTCGTGACTTTTGGCCTATGGATTCATCATAATGAAGAAGATTGGCTCATGTGAGTTATTTGGTCATTCATGGGATTTTCATCAAAATTGCAAGAAATAATTTTAGTCCATTTTGAAAGAACTGTTTCAAGTATGGTTCATGACCATGGATTTTAATTCAATATCATTCCAAAAATCCACAATGGTGAAGAACATGTTTCAAGGCCTAAAATTCAAAGGATTTCTTATCATTTTTCTATTCAAAAGGAATTAAATTTCTAAATTCAAATTCATTCAAGAATATCCAAGATTCATGATTCATACAATTTCATTCAAAGAGTTCCAAAAGGAAATTCAAGCATTTTTACAAATGGAGTTCTTTACATGAAAAAGTTCCAATTTCCAAATGAATTACAAGGTGGACTTCATTCAAAATTCAAGATGTTACAACATTCAAATTTCCATTGATTCTCAAGAATACAATGTCCAAATTCATACAATTCTAAGGTGGAATGAATTGGAATTACAACAAGCGAAAATCCAATGCTTTCTTGAATCTTCAAGTTTCCATTCTTCATCCAAGTCTCCTTCTTCATGTTTTCTTCAAGAGTCCTCATGTGACATGAAAAAAAAAAAAACATAAAAGAGGTAGAATTAGCAAAAGTCCAACAAAATAATTCAAGAGGGCCCAAAAGCCCAATTAAAGTCAAAAAGTCAAAAAAGTCAAAAAGTCAAAGAAAGATATTTTATGTCATAACTACACACTTAGAAGTTACCAATTTTTATGACATAAAAACAACACTATGTCGTGGAACTTGCAAGAAGTTATGAAAGGATCTTTCCATCCCATGTGCATATTCTCCCATGTGCACAAATTTGTGGAACTTGTCTATTAAGCAAACTTAGCATTCAAGGAATTTTTGCAATGATTATTTTGGAAAGAATATTCTTTGCAATGATGAAAACTTAGCAACTAAGTGAGCTTAAGGACTAAGCTTAGGTGCCAAAATGACCAAAGATGTCCCTCATTTCTTCCTCTATATATAGAAGAGAGGCAAACCAAATATGGCATGGAAAAAAATCGGAGAACACACACAAAGTTCTCACACTTCAAAGCTTCTTTCATATAGAAAAAAAGGGTCTTGTAGTAAGAACTTCATACCTTACTAGCAGCTTCCAACAACTTGAAGATCTTCATCTTCAAGCCTTCAATCTTCAACAACTTGAATCTTTGGTTCAAGTCTCCCGATCATCCAAAATTCCCGCAAGTCCAAGAAGAGATGTTGTAGCCCCATCTTCATCAAAAAGGGAGCCTACAACAACAATTCAAAGGTTGTTACAATCAACAATTTCAAATATTGTTGGTAACAGCAACTCAAGGTGTTACACATACAACAATAACACAAAAAATTCAGCAACAACAGTTGCTACAACAACAAATCACGGTTCAGAATTACTCATCCCTACAGCAAAAATCACAGTTGCAACAACTCTGAAGGAGTAGCAGTTCACAGTCAAAATTCAGCAACTTGCAGTTCGGTAAAACAACACAACATCAATAATTCGGAAGCAGAAGGAATTGGGAACATACCTCAACAATAACCGGTGAAAATCTCCTCGCCGTAGGTAAGTCAATTCCACTTTTACTCTCAAAATGTTATTGCTGCTATGAATATAGTTCCTGTTAGAATAAAATTTCCAGAACACAGAAAATTGCATAAGTTATTTTTGCTATACTGTTAAATCAAAGTGAAAACAAAATTAAGAGGTGATACCTAGATTTTTCCTCTGGTTCTTCTCTCATGGCCGAAAATCATTCACTGAGAGAGAGAGTCCTCCACCGTGAGAAACCGAGAGTGTGAGCTGTTGTTGTTGTTCACCGCGGGTAAAATTCAAAATAGAAAGAGAGAGAGATGTCACTGAGTTATCATTAAAAAGAACAAAAAAACGAAATTTGTAAAGAATCATACCCGGGTTCTTCAAGATTCTTCCATGGCCGCCATTGTTGTCATAGCTCAGTGAGGTGAATCATAGTTTGTTGTTGTTCCAACCGAGAGAGGACGAGAAACCACGAGCTTAAGAGAGATACCGCGTGAGAGAGTGGTTGAGAGCGGGTCGAGCAATCGAAAGAGAAGAGGAACCTTGTAGTTGTTCCGTTTTTCTTTTCATTTTTCCAGAAAGTATCGTGAGAGAGCAAAGGGAGAAACGAGAATGAGAGGGTGAGGCGCTTCTGCCCCTTTCTTTTGCTTAGGGTTTTTCATAACCCATCTATGTGTTTAGAAGGAAGGGCGGATCCGGGTTCCTCTGACCCGACCCGGTCCGGCCCAGCAGCCTTTTTTTTATTTGATTTCAGCTTTCGACAAGTGGGCTCTGCACCCCCCATCCGTTTTTCAACACACCAGGCCCAAATAATTGTTTTTATCATTTCTCCATTAATTTTATTTAAAATACTTTCATAGAAAATAACTTAGTATTTTAGTTTAAGATAAAAAATGATAAAAAATGTGTTTTAAGATTTAATTTTCTTAGAAGTATTTTAATATGTTTAGAAGTATATTTTTATTTAAAGATATTAAAAACACAAAAATATTTTAGATGCATACATAGTTTTATGTTTTCTAATTATTTTCCTCTTTCATGAAAAATCACAAAAAAATATCTTTATTAGATTAATTTCTTTTGAATTTGGATATTTTCATACTATTTTGTGTAGTTAATCATTTAAATTTTATTTGATTACTGTTGCATATATTACTTGAATTTTCTCACTTCATCCAAGACTTAGAGATTATCTCTCTGCTGTCTTTTGGTTTTTGTCTGTTTGTTTGGTCTTCCATTTGCTGTAGAAGTCCATAACCAATTACTGGAAGATCATGAAATGCTGTAAGCTGTGAGATTATCCGACGTTTCTCTTCTCCTGGTGTGGATGCTTAATAACTGTTGAGATCCCAATTTATATTCCAAGCATATCATTTGAGGATCAAGGTAACACCTCAAACTCAGAAATCCAATTTCTCATTCTTCGAGGTAAGCCTAAAACTCTTAAACTGTTTTCATAACAGTAATCATTTCAAATCAATAATCAACTGTTTTCACAACAGTAATCATTCAAAAATCACAAATCATTTTCAAATTGCTCTCGTAACCAGTACTGTAAAGTACTGGGCCTCTAATAGAGTGTAAGTCCCAAAAACCTTCTCTTCTTAGCTTGTTTTCAAAACTGTATTTTCAAAATCTTCTTTCTGTTTTCAAAACATTCTTCTGGTATTTGAAGGGCATTATTCCCGGTGAAACTCTTCAGATACCTATGTGACCTTTGTCCATCTTCACTTCTTCTGTTTTCAAAAACCATTAACTGTTTATCATATACATTCAACTGTTATCAACAAAACAACAAAAATACTGTTGAGGCTTTGTACATACTTCTTCAATGGCCTCCACTCCATCCAGGTTAGGCTTTACAAGCTTTCAATTTACAGTCTTTATTTAAATTACTGTCAAATATAAACTGTACATATATTAGTTTAGAACTACGTTTGAGTGTAAACCCTAGGACAGTTAAACTATATATATATATATTATAGGAATATGACCTAGGATTGAGAATGTCTTCCCGGTGAAGGCTCTTTCCTAATTAGAGATCTGTAGTTCAAACCCCCAAGATGAATTATTCCCGGTGAAACATCTTGGCAAAAACCTTAGAATCCAAATAAATAGGACACATCCACCCAAAGAGGAATTATTCCCGGTGAAACCTCTTACCCATTTGCTTAGAGCCAAAATAAGTTCAAAACTACATAGCTTTCTCTTGTGCTATAACAAGGACCCTCGATTAGCCTCCTCTTGGGCTTTGTACAAGGACCCACAGGCTTCTTAAAAGCATTTCCAGCTTCCTCTTGAGCTTGTATACAAGGACCCATCAGGTTTCTTATAAACATAGGAACAGGTCTTTAGTCACCTTTTAGCCTACCCTGGTGAGTTTCTTCCAATTTAAACCAGACCTTAAACAAGCTAAGTTTGTCTCAATTTTGCATTGAGTACACCTTTTGGAATGAGAGACATGGACAGTCTCTGTCACCTTTATCTTCATCAATCTTCCTTAGCAGAGTCTAGGATCCATGTTTGGTCATCCTCAGCATTGAGTCAGCCTTCATCTTGGGCTTTAAACAAGAAGTCTCCATTAGATAATCTTTCTGCCATTCATTTCAATAAAAACCCCTGGAAAGGGTTAGCCTCCAACATCTGTCTAAAATGCCAAAATCCCTGGAAAGGGTTAGCTTCCACACATTCCTTCATTTCAATAAAAACCCCTGGAAAGGGTTAGCCTCCAACATCTGTCTAAAATGTCAAAATCCCTGGAAAGGGTTAGCTTCCACACATTCCTTCATTTCAATAAAAACCCCTGGAAAGGGATAGCCTCCAAAATTAATTAATAAATAATTTCATTCTCTTAGGAGATAATTTCCCCAAAAGAGTCAAAATCCCTGGAAAGGGTCAGCCTCCAAAAAACATGATAAAGTCAGTCTTTTAACAGACAAATTCACCAGCTGAGTCAAAATCCCTGGAAAGGGTTAGCTTCCAAAGAAAAACAGTCTTTTAATAAATAAAACCTCCTCAGTAGAGTCAAAACCAACAAAAACAGTTAGCCTCAACCTTGGGCTTCATACAAGGCACCCAAACAATAAAACTCCCCTGTCAAGAGTCAGCCTCAACCTTGGGCATTGTACAAGGCAGATAATAGAGTCTCCCCAGTGAGTTCTTCATCATTCAGTAGCCACAACCTTGGGCTTTGTACAAGGCAGATAAACCATATTTTTCATGTGTCAAAGATTCCTAACACTTAGGATCTTTCCCCATATAGTCATCCATACTTAATTCATTTAAGAGTCCGCCACAACCTTGGGCTTTGTACAAGGCAGAAAATAATGTTTTCCCTAGCAACAGTCAGCCACAACCTTGGGCTTTGTACAAGGCACATAAAATAGAGTCATTCATAGTCTTAAAAATTCAATTATCCTTAACAGTTAGCCACAACCTTGGGCTTTGTACAAGGCACATAAATAGAGTCTCCCTAAGTAGAGTCAGCCTCAATTCTGGGCTTTGTACAGAACACAAAAATACCCTGTAATTAATCCCCAGTGGAGTCATCTCCCAGAGTCAATAATAATAATTAATCAATCAAAAAGCCTCAAGCTTGGGCCTCATACAAGCCAGCTAAAGTCAAATCTTTTATACAGTAGATAGACATAGCTTATCTCTATAGAGAGATATTTTTACTACTCTACCACATTCAAACAAACATTTCCATTTCAATTTCAATTTTAATCAAGTCTCCCATTTAGGATTTTGAAAGGCATGAGCTGGCAGTAAAACCCAGACATGTGGTAACTTTCCCTAATTTGGATGAGCATCTTTCTTTCATTTAAGAGGCATTTGACTGGTATACTTGCACATACACAAGTAAGGTCCCCCTCTTGAATGAAATGAATTCAGTTATTCTGTCACTCCTTTAAATGTTTGTGGTAGAATAGTATAAATACCTCTCTGTAGAGATAATTTCATGTCTCTTTACTGTAAACAGAGATTTAATTCCAAGCTTCAACCTTGAGCTTCAAGCAAGGCACCAAAAATAATTAATTTCCCTAGTTAGTTCCCCGAACTACATTAAGCTCTGACTTCCACTAGGGATATGTAGGCATGAGGTTCACAAGGAATCTTAGCGAGCTAATAAAATACCAAAAATAGTCAGTTTGTCTGTCTGTCTGTCTTTTCAAATCAATTCAATTCCTTCTCCTAACACAAAGGAGAAACTTTCCCAATCATTAGCAATAAACACAAACACAATGACACAGAGAAGGTTCCTGTAGAGTACTACAGATATGTAGGGTGTTTAAACACTTCCCTATGTATAACCGACCTCCCGGACTCCAGAATTTCTAGTCTAGGTGAAATCCCCACACTTAGCAAACTCCTAGGGTTTAGTTGAGAGCTTTTTTCCCCTTTCCTACTCGTAGGACAAATAAGAAAGTTCGTGTGATATCGTAGGAAGAACTGAAACAAAATTCATCCCACCACGGGCGCATTCTCCTTCCAAATTTCGCGTGAAGGGTCTAGCGTGCCGTCCTCCCAAGTGAAACGGGGAGGTAAAAGAAAATGACCACCACAGAAAAATGGCGACTCTGCTGGGGATTTAAGTGTTAAAAACCTTGGTTTTTTATCCAAACCAATGGTTGACCTGTTGCTGGTCCAGCCCCAATGAGGAATTAGGGATGCCAAATTCCCCCTCAAACAAGAGAGGTCCTGCCTAACCTCTGTGTCATATCATGTGTTTGTTGCATATATATTTGTTTATTTTGTTTATTCTGTATCGGGAAAGGGCTTGATTCCCCCTTGTGGTGAGAAATCCTATACCCGGATTTGAGTGCAACATAAGATAGGATGGAGGATGTCTTCCCGGTGAAGGCCCTCTAATCTTGGTTTCCAAGTCTACTCTTGGGATTTGCCTGGCTGGTTGTGATTAACTGCGCCACTGCATTTCAAGACTGATTTGTACCAGGAGGACCTAGAAACACATTAACCCCACTTAAAGCCTTTTTTAGGACGTAGAGCGGTGATTACGGAAGTAATTGTCACGCAGATACTACACTCAGAGAAAACTCTCTTATAGATTCCAATCAACGTATCTTTAAGGTTGAGCAAAAACTCTGAGACCCCTAGAACCCGTTCTACAGGTACAAAAATCCTTAACCTTAGTTTACCATTGGGGCGGGGATTGCGTTTGGACTTCATGACCACTATACCCTTCAACGCCATGTTTGTTTGAAACTCTTGTGTGTGCATTCATGCATTCATGCATCATTCATTAATAAACAACTAAAAACAAAAAAAGTCTTTTTCGAGTCATTTTTCAAGGAAACTAAATAGCGAACGTTTTGAACTTCAGAGAAAGAGAGAAACGGAGAAAGGACTTAAGGATCTATACCATGGATTACGGAAGAAAGAGAGCTAGGAAATACACCTTCAAGATTCCCCAGGTCGAGGAACTGGGAAAGCTCGGAAAACTGGTGGTCAACCCCCAGGCTTTCAAAGGAGAAGTATGGAAAACTTCTGCCTTTGCTCAATACCAACATGGTGGATGGGATCCTTCCCACCTTGGTACAGTTTTACGATCCAACGTATCACTGCTTCACCTTTCCAGATTATCAGCTCATACCTACGTTAGAGGAGTACTCTCGTCTGATTGGAATACCCGTGTACGCGCAAGATCCGTACTCTGGTTTGGAAAAGAATCCTGACGACGTTATCATTGCTGCAACTACTCCTTTGAACGTAGTCGACATCAGAACTCATATGGTGAGTAGAGGAGGAATTCAAGGATTGCCCTCCAAATTCCTGTTTGATCAAGCTCGGTACTTCGTCAGCATCCAAGATATGAGCGCTTTTGAGGAAATCTTGGCTTTGCTTATCTACGGATTGTTTTTGTTCCCTAACATTAACGATTTCGTCGACATCAACGCAATTAAGATCTTCTTAATTGGAAATCCAGTTCCAACCTTGCTTGCGGATGCTTATCACTCTGTGCATTCAAGAAACCTGCAGCGAGGAGGATTAATCACATGCTGCGTACCGTTGTTATACGAATGGATCGTTTCGCACCTGCCAAAGTCTAGCACTTTCTGGAATATGAGGGATGGCCTTTACTGGTCACAGAAAATCATGTCTCTCACTCATACAGACATTGATTGGTGTAGTCCTGACAACGACGAAACCAAGATCATCTTCAGTTGCGGAAGTTTTCCCAACGTACCCCTTATTGGAACTAAGGGAGGAATCAGTTACAATCCAGCTTTAGCCCGTCGTCAATACGGCTATCCCATGAAAAACATTCCAAGTAATATTCAATTGGAGGGTCTGTTCTTCAAGAACATTGACGATCATGGCAACATGCTGAAGAAGGAAATTGTCCAAGCCTGGCGTCTTGTTCACAGCAAAGGGAGAAGATTATTAGGAAAACATCTTTGCATCTCCCTGGATCCTTACCTTCAATGGGTACGCGTCAGAGCATTCAAGCTCAGGATGCCATATCAACATCAAGAACCTATTCCCCTAAGGGAACCAATTTACCTCTTCTCCACCGATGTTGAAAAACTGCAAGCGGCATTAAACAAGGTATGCCAAGAAAGGAATGCTTGGAGGAACAAGTATCGAATTGTCAACACGGAAAATGTTGAAATTCAAAACATCCTAAGAAGGAAGGATGAGTTACTTGAAGTACTCGATCGACAAGTGACACAATCATCACTTTCTCATCATATCCCTACTGCTTCCTGGATCATCGATCAGCTCACGTCAGAGAACGCTCAGCTCAAGAAACAGAAGAAGATGTTAGAACGTGAAGTCGGCTCTTCATCAAAATTTTAGAGTCCTTTCTCTCAGTTTCTCTGTATTTCCATTTTCAAAGTGTGTAAAAACGGCGTTTTCGCTTAATTAATAAAAGTTTGATGTTTCATAACGTAATTATGGTGTTTCCTTGAAAAATATTAACTTAATTGCATATCATGCATCGCTTTAGTCGTACGCACTGACACGAGAATTGTCGCGGATCTAATAGTCACT